>NC_143017.1:81046082-81415249 GCF_055824585.1 Amblyomma mixtum | reverse complement strand
GTTTGCACAGATTGATTTTGGGCGTCTTCTGGCATTTCAAGCGTGAGAAGAGTGCGGCTACGCAGCTCCACGATGGAGATTTCTACCCGGCGACCTCCACCAAATGTAAGATGGGCACTGGGACGGTTAGAGGAGCAGGACTCCGGTGGTAGACACAGAGACACAGGCCTCGTAGACACACAGGTCGAGCACCGAGAGCTCACACACAAAGTGATGGCAATGCCGCTCAACACAACGGTCAGAAGTTCGTCGTCGTCTTCGCCTGAACAAGAACTTCTTCGTCGTTACAACAGAAATACTTTAACCAAGCGGTAAACGCTGCGTTTTTTTTATCGCAGGCCAAAAAATTGTGCTTGTACATTTTAAAGCTTCTTAGCCCATCCAACATCTCCCATTCCAATATGAAAGAAACAAAAAATAAAACTTGTATCTAATCTCGATGTCATTGAATATTGCACAGTCAGCCACTGACATGAGAAGTGCGCTCGCCACGGCTGTATTCTCAATGTGCCGACTATGTAGCTTTAAAGACCGGTTTGGGAAAGCTATGCTTCCACCAATAAAGGAGCATCAAGCACCAACACGACCCTTAACATTTTTTTAAGCTACAGCATTTTGAGAGTGCAAGGCATGTTTGTAGAAAAAGTCAGGTGGAAGTGTGCTTCTTTGCTGCCGGCTCTCAGCTTTCGCCACCCGTGCCGAGATGAAGGATTCCAACGAGAAACAATGTGAGTCGTCAGAGAAGCCGAAGAGGCGCATCGTCGCACCCGTCACACCGGACGGCAAAGACAAGGAAGATGAAGAGGTCGCCAGGCTCGGGAGAAGAGTGGGCGAGGGATATATGATGGCACAAAGTGAGGTCCCCACAATAAAAAACTAGCTGTTCGAAGCTAGTGGCAAAGAGAATATCATATTAAAACGCTTTCATCGCAAAGCATCAGGGAAAAACTATCACTGCTCGCACCCGCTGTACGCATTACGTTTTCTCATCATCTGTCTAATTTTTAATTGCTGTCTGGCATTGTGACATTATTTCCCACCAGCGGAAAATAAAAACAACGTTTTCTTTTTCGGGCTGCCGCTTTGAACGCTTCGAATATAAGATACTGCCGGCACTAAAATCTTTAGTGTGCACCCAGAATAAACAATGACTACTGCTTTCTTGTTGACGTGGAATCAGGCTAAGCACAATTTTTAAGAGAGTTCAGACAGCGTTATACAAACATCTCTCAGAAAGCAACGGACGCGCACTCCTCTCCGCGACAAGCGATGCAAGGCAAGGAGTTGGAGAGAAAATATTTGCTAAGTTTGAGCCCGCCAGAACCTAGTAGACGAGGGAAAGCTAAGCCGGATGCATAGATACCGAACAATCGCGTGATGTCATTGGCTCCTCATTGCATGGCGTCAAACATGTAATGTGAGTGGTCGGTGTCAGTGGTGAACCAGAAAGGTCAGGCGACAACTGGCCCACGGTCACGTGGTTGCTCCTCACTAGCTATAATATATACTACAGGCATTCCCGTGGCTATGCGCAGCAAAACGCATAGTAATAAATTTTTAGCCTGGGGGTGCGTGTTGATTTGAACTTGGTCGGAATACAAGTAGGAACGCGCAAAGCCAGGGGAAACCTCGAGTAGGACAGTTCTCTCTCTAAAAGCGCAAAATTCTGCAGTGGCTGCTCTAAGACGGCGTTCCTAGTGGAGCTTTGTAACACCTGAAACATGCCTCGTTTGCACGAGGCCGATCGCCTACAAAGGCGCACTCCAACGCTTACTTAGGCGGTTTCAGCCATCAAAAAGAGCACGCTGTCAGATCCAACAGAAGGCGCTCCTCATCAGCTGTTTTTGTTTCCGCTCACGACTGGACGTTTGAAGTTTCCCGAGAACGTCGAGACAAAGGCCTTCATTCGATTATTCAGTGGGCAGCCGTCTTCTCGAAGCCAATTTATAATTTTCCGTATTTTCTTTTCCAAAGATACATCTCTGAGCGTTGTGAAATGCCATTCAAGGAGAACATATTGGTTTGCGGCCCTTCGGGTGCTCAAACAACCACAATGACATAATGAGACCCGTTTGTTTTACTGCGCACATCCGGGGCCTCTGTGGATAGAATTCAACCATAGACACTATTGTCATTAAAAATGAAATACATACTATAAACGCCATTAAACTTCTACAGCTAACACAAGTTTATAGGAGCAAGACTGCAACTGTACTGATTTCGCGCTCAGAATTCTGCTTAACAATAACGAACATCACAGTTTGAAAAGCAAATACGGTTAGCTTGCGTCATGCCATTATCCTTCTGTGTTCGCCAAGCCAGTTACTTCAAGTGTTATTGTTGTTTCAACACATTTTCAGCCCGCTTCCTCAGTCATATAGAAGTATACCACTTTGTGTCATTAAGAAATTTAACTACAGGGCTCCTATAAGCCCCGAGACCAAGCCCGGCTTCGCCTCGTGTCGAGATGAGCGGGCCGGGCCCAAGCTGAGTAGAGGGACATTGCATCGGGGCCGTGCCTGGCCCGGGCTTGAAGCCACGGGCAAGAGCTATATGCGCCTGGACTACATACCTCGGGTTCGGGCCGGGCTCGGTTTTGGCAATTCGGGCTGGTCTAGTTGGGAAGAACATTCTTTATTCCTTGGGCCTATAGCTGATCGGTGAGGGCTTTATATTGATGATTTAAAAAATTTAACTGATGCCAGAAGAACGCATTCACGCATTATCCATAGTCGGTGGAGGTATGTGCATGATATTGGGTGCAAGCAGGCACAAAATGCAATTGCAGTCCTGCTTGGTTTATTTTAATTTGTCGTTTTCTTCAATAGCCATTACTTCCCATAATGCATGGAAGGATGCACTCTGGCGCCGTCAAGAGGATTTCCATCATTGGTGAATCTCTTCAACTCTCTCCTCGGGGGCGCCGCCGAGAATGCTCCGACGGAGACGGATTTCATTCGGTACAAACGCGTGAGCACCAGTAATGACGGCCGCTGCATAAAAATGCAAAAGAAAGGAACGGATTAAATTCCTTAACAGATCATTGAAGCGTAGAGATAACTATATCCGACACTTGGGTCGAGAAAGCTACAGATGTTACGAGGCACGCACACAACTGAACAAAACAGAGAGGTCGCGCGGATTTGTTCTAAGACGTGCAGTGTGCAGTAATTGTTAACATCAACTTGTTACTTCTGTAGCTTGTCAAGAACCATTCCCGTGAATTTTTTCGCTTTCTCTATTTCAGTCTGTGAATATTCTGCCTCTTTAACCGACTCAGAATTCTCTTGTATTTGTACACCTTATTTGTTGAAGGTGCTAATTCATTCGTTGAAGACTGCTTCGTGTGATAGCTCAGTCAAAGTCCACGTAGTAAATAAAAGCTACTAAGGAGTTGTCATGGCAGGCATTTTATATTTAGAATGTCCACTCTTGGCAAGGGCCAGATCAGCAGTGGTTCGTGTTCCTCTGCTTTACCCGCAACAGAATGCGATTTTTTACCATACCGACTTGACGAAACTGTGAGCAATGTACACTTAAGAACTCGAAGATGGGCAGAGAATGACTGCTTGCTGCTCAGGAACGGCGCAGTATTTGAATCTTCCGGATATGCACTGCTCCAATATTCTGGTATCCGTCGTGAGCGATTTTTCCTGAGTTCCACCGTATGTAGGCAATTGTTCCTGAATATTGGACTGCTTCGCATGATCATTTCATTTTTAAAATAGGGTATGTGCGTTGCTGTTCTCAACTAAAACTTCGTACCTATAAAAGCAGCCCCGAAGACGATGAGACTTGACAGGTTTGCCATGTTTCTTGAGCACTGTAATAAGTGGATAGGAATCATTTCAGTATTTTGACGAGAATGCAAAACGTTAATCAAAAAGCCGCGTCTGCAGGTGAGGCACAATGGAAGATGACAGTCGCAGTTTTACTTTCAGTACCCGCGAGGTGTTTAAATTTCACCAACAACGAAATGGACAACACGCCTCATCGTTAAAAGGAATGAAGTATTACTGAGAGAGAGAGGAAAACAACTAAACGCTCATCTCGTGGACGAATCTGGTGTGGTATAGCTTAGTGATCACATTAAGAACTTAATGTATGTTTTTTTTTCTTTCCGTAAATACCCTTTACCATAAATGATGTCATAGCTGAACGCCGCCTCTGGTAAGAGGTTAATGTATATAGCAAACACGAAGCAGCAGGAAGGCTCTAAGGCGGCAAAGAAAGAGGCTTTTGTATCAACTTAAATGGACAGAAATCAATGTGGGTAGAATTCGGGGCAAGAGAAATACCCCTAGAAGATCTAAACTATCTGAACATTCGTTATGGCGCACATTATAACCCTCATTAGAGCTCTTGTTTGTCGGCTACTTTTTCGCATTTGGCTTTTACATCTGACCGCGAGAAGGCAAAAAATAGCAGCCACGTATAAGGTAAAGGAGGCTGACAGTAAAAATGATCGCTCCCCTTAACACAGCTAGCGTTACATTCGACCGGTGCAGCTAAGAGCACCAGGACGTTGTTGCCTCGCAAATCATATCCAACGGGCTGATTAGAATTGACAGATTTTTAAGACTATGTGCGCTTTATGTACTGCATTAATAAAATTCTCCATATTTGTCAGGGTTCTAAAAGCGTCAGCCCAAGAGGTCGTCTGGACACGGAGAAAGTAGCTTGCACCAGCGCATCTCTGCGGGTGAGAACAGGTGCCACCTTAGTCGAATGTAACGAAACCCTTAAGCTTCTCGGCAGCATGAAAGCTCCAACAAGCCGTTCATCGAGTTGTGAAACACACCGCATCCTTACTACAATGAATGAAGAATGTAGTCTTGCGACTAAGTGGCGTACACACCGTTCTACTGAAGCTGGGGCCACTGCAGAGCTGGTCGGGAGGATGTGAACGTTGAAGCGAAGGGGCGCTTTTTATCCGCTTCTAGCTGAAGGTGAATGCCAGAATCAGCGTAAGAAAAAGAATACAAAACTTCCATTGCAACTCAATCGGATGATAAAAATTACTCTCCTGCCTAATAGGGATTGGCTATATAAGTTTAGGACGTCGAGACATGTTTTAAATTTATCGTACTATATGATAAGTCCCCTTAGTTAGCTGTAAGTGAATCAGTTTTTTCAACATAGTAGCGTGCATACTTCTGCATGGGTCGAAACCAAGAATTGCAAATGAAAACAGTTTTATCTGGCTTTGCCTGACACATGTCAGATCAAAGCACCGAAACAATTATGCTCGGGCTGGATCAAAATCGAAAAAGCAGTTCCCTGCATTCTCCACGTCAAATCAGTGATACCCTTCATATCCCTTGTTAAACCTGAACAACCGCTCTTTCATATCACTTCAGTCTTGCTTATCATACATCGCACACTACGTGAGGTGAATATGAAACAAAAATGAGAATGTAAAGCTGAAGAACACTTTAATGAGAGTACTTTGGTATTTCATTATGGAATGTTTGAATGTTTTTCATTATTCTGCTGTTAATTTATTTTTTTTTATATTTCCTCTGCATTCCTATTTCAAAAATTTTCCATATATGTAATTTCAAATCGGCATAGCCTGGCTGGATTCAAGCTTCCACTGATTTGAAGGTGGTGGAACAGGATGATTTGAGGTTCCTCATGAAATCACCCTGTTCAGGATCGCTGATTAGGCAAAGGGGAAATCAACATGAACAAAACCGCTTGTTTTATGGCATAGTCTGGATCTCTAGCATCACAAAATGAGCCCACATGAACAAATCAACTATTGGGAGAAATTCACAAACCACAAGTAATCAAAATTCCTTACTCTAGCTCAGCTGCGCGTCTCCCCAGGGCGTCGCACATCGATGCGCTGCCGAAGACCGGTTTGGCGGAAGTGCCTGTCGGTCTTGTTGCTGTGGGTGCTCGAGCCCGGACTGTTACTTCGTATAAAACGGTATGGGTTAGAGGATCCAGTGAAGCGCACGAATTGTGCCTGTCCAGCTTTAGCGAAAACCACGAAAGACCCCTACAGATTTGTCCACAGCTGGTCGCTGCCGCTCGCACCCGCTTCACTGCAAGTACAACCTGTACTGCATCTAAATGTCGTTGCCGTCCCAGCCGATCGTAGAACACCATTCAACCAAATATTCGACATGGCCGCATAAATAAATTCGCGCACTGACTTTTGCTCCGCGATCGAATATTGAAACACTGGTGCTCAAGAGAAAATCCCGAAGGTCTCTTTATTTCGTGCTCTGGCCTACTTAATAATTCTCATAACAAAAATTACAGGACGCTTTCTTCTTTAGCTCTCGGGCAACCGATTAAACAAAAGCAGCAAAACGTAAACCTTGCCCCCCAAAAAGCATTTTGCTGAATGCCAGAGCATTCATGAGCTTAAGCACAGACTTGATATAAGTCACAAATCTGGAGCACGTGAACGGAACAGAATACGAATTTAAGGGGCCACGGGAAAAGAGTATTCCTGCTGTTCGATGGTTCTCAGCACCGCTATGGTGAAGAAGAGGAGAAACATCTTCACCTTGGGCACATTCTACAGTGAATGACGTTGAGACAGCCTCCTACTACCGCCATGGTTTAATGGCGCACAGATAATCTATATTTTAAGAACTGGGCGGGAACTGCTGAGTCGCTTTTGGTTTTTCACCGTATTCTGTTATAGTGCACATCTTCTATACTCCTCATCCTTACAAGTACAAACGTGATGTTTACGTTTGAATAAAATGATTTTCTTTTTGTTGTTCGCCTGTCCTCAGGCTCAAAATTCTTGTCATCCTTCTGGTAAACATTCTGGGACATAAAGAACAAGAGCTCACGTAATCCATTTCATTTGTTTACAGCACCGTTTTCGGTAGTGCGAATAATCAGAACGTTCGATGACAGGTAAAATTCTGGATGGTGTCTTTATAATCTTCACGATCGCCAATCATGATATTATACGGCCATGGAAACCAACTAAATCTCCAGACCTCAATATTTTTCACGTGAACTCGCCGTGCCATTAGGATAAGCATGGCGGCCTTGTTTCTCTCAGACATTTGTGAAGAATGACAGAAAAATTGTTGTTTGTGTGAGGACTTCGCGCTTCTAAATGGTCTGGACGGAGCATAATATACAGGCAGACGTACTCAACGGAGTTGCCGAGATATATTTTATCCAAGCCATACTGACTATTGTTTTTTTAGCACAACAATAGAAAATGAGATGGAAAAACAGCGTGACCGGTTTTTCCTCAATGGTAACTTGATGTACAACATCCGCTCTAGGAATACGTAGTCTGGTAAAAACTAACAAATTACACTTCAAGTGAGCACTGAAAAGTCCTGGCTTTAATGGCTTTAGCACCAGAACATGCTATCTCATCCTATGAGAAAAGACATACTACTAAATATTGAAAGAAGACATGAAAGAAGACATACTACTAAATATTGATAAAAAGTTTTTCGCGCTGGGACATTTCACAGACTTCTGCAAAGCGTTTGATTCTTTAAATCATCACATTTTGATAAAAAAGCTTGCGTTTTCGGGCATTCGTGGCCTACCATTAGAACTGCTAGAATCATACTTGAAAAATCGCTCACAATCTGTGTGTTTGGGACGCCACCGATCGCATGTTCTCCCTCTCTTGAGAGGTGTGCCTCAAGGAAGTATTCTGGGTCCTCTGTTATTCAGTGTTTACATCAATGATATAGTGAATTTCGACGAAACAGCTAACTTTATAATCTCTGCTGACGACAGTAGTATACTGTTCTCAGGACCTGATATTAACATATTAGCAACAAAACTCAATAGCGTGCTTTCAAATCTGTCCTCGTGGTCCCAAGCCAATAATCTTACCATTAATGCGAAAAAGACGAAGATAATAACTATGAAATGAATAAATAAGCCTCTTTATCTACAACACGCTATTACATTGGAGAGAAAAGTTATTGACATCGTTGAACATCATAAAATTCTAGCCGTAACCTTTTCCTCGAATCTTACTTCGGACCTACACATAACTCAGGTATGCAAAAAACTTTCATCTGTCAGTGGAGCATTGTCGCGATGCAGATCGTTTCTTCCGCTCCAAATCAAACTGCAAATTTGCTATGCGTTGTTCGCTTCATATCTTAACTATTGTTGCCTAGTTTGGCTCAAAACAACTAAACAAAATATCAATAGAATAATGCTCTCCAAAAGAAAATCGTTCGCATAATAAGAAACATTCCCTATTCCGCGTACACATATGCTTTATTTCAAAAATACGGGCTAATAAAGACTGAACACAAACTCACATATCGCATTCTAGCATCTTTTCATTCCACGTCTACAGCACTAAAAAGGATTTTTAATAAATACCGCTTGCCTTACAGCTGGTGTAAATGATGCGCGTACACGTAGCACAGACCGATGGTTCGTGCCTCATTTTCGCACTAACTACAAGCTACAAACCCTGCACTACTCTCTTCCTACAATTTTTAACAAGCATCAGGATACAGAAATTCTCACAATGAAACAGTTGCACCCGTATTTTGTAAATATGTAACGTTTATTTTTTTTCTTACTGCGTTATATGCTTTCCTGTGTTATTTTTTTGAACCGAGTTAATCAGAATACAACATCGTTCAATCTATTATGTGTTGTCAGAATAGGTTCTTATATGTTAAAAATCTGTTTCTCGTTATAAATAGTGATTCAAATCATCTGCTTTACAGTTATATCTTGTATTGTATTATATCTGCTCTTGTTTTTGTGATCTATTTATTGCGTTTCCACTGTTTTTGTTGTTTTGTAAAAGCCAAGTGAAGGTTTCAGCGGCCACATCAAGCTGCCCAGAGCAGCTTTTAGCCGTGAAAGCCTTCCAGTGTAAACTGAAAAATAAACCTTGAATTGAATTGAATATTCGGCTTTTTCAACTTCGACGGAAAGCTCGTTCTCACTTATCTTGGAAAAGTAAGAATTGTCGGCGTAGTTTTGCACTACATTTTTCAATTTTCTCGTCAACTGCCTAAACGAAGGTGTTTTCAAGGTAAACGAAATCAATCTCGTGCGAGGCTGAATAAATATATATGGTAGAACCCTCTGTGATGGACACATCTTCTGTAGCGACTACAGTGCACTGTAGAGAAGTGCTCATTACAGACTGGTGTTTCGCTGCGTCTTCATTGAGAATGTAATTAGAACAATCCAGATGACATAAATTGAAATGTCACAGAAATATTTCTGGTCGCAGTATAGTCACGCTGTCCGGTCTAACATAAAAATTGCTTTTATTTGTTGCTTGTTTCCTGCGCTGAAGGCTCCCAGCGAAAAAAGAGCTCCGGATGCTTATGGGGCCATGACAGCTCTTCATCAAAACAAGAATGTAGAAATGAACAGACTGAAATTGAATTCTATTGTTATCCATGTAACTTTGCCTTGTTGAGCAAAGGGAAAGAATTTGAATCTGCTTCGGGGCAAGGCAATCTTGCAGGTCACCGTGCAAACCCTCCCGCAAGTCCAGATAACTAAGACTGGCTGCCAGCATAGAAAGTAAATCCCTTCCATCACTATGCCTGCAGCTAGGAACAGTTGTCTGCGTGAAAACGACTTCGAGGCTTTTATTTTATGCAGTGCCTGAAAGTATTTCCTCAGGCGTATGTCAGCGACGAAAATTTTCCATGAAATTGATTAAAATTCAACAGTAGTAGTAACGGAAACTTATTTACCGATGTTATAATGGTGGAGCCGTTACTGCATTCAATGATACTACCCACGATGCTTTCCTTCAGTTTTGCAGCCAACGGAGCACAACACCTTCCGCAGTAAAGGTTCTCGGAAATTGTTCTTTTCACAGGCCTAATACGCAAGCGAAACTCAATATACAGTGTTTGTATTCTTTCTAGATTGGTGTTTTGCCGATGCTTACGCCGCGCATCTCGCAGGGGCAGCCATAAATTAAACTGGTCTGATTAGGAAAGCATGAAATGATGGGCGGAGGCGTCTAGTAAGTGTATTCTTCCTTACAGAAAAGGTAGATAATGATAAAAGTCCCATATTATGCAGCTGTAAACAGAATGATACCTAAAGACACAGGTTGCGTGAATTGTGCTTCTGGGCTGCCGCCTTGAGAAAATACGTAGGGCCCATCGACTCGCGTATTACATCCAGATGCTCACCAGAACACTCACATTGAGACTAACATGGAGAGAGAGGTGCTGCAGTTTAGGAAGCATTTTTGTTAGAAGTTTACGCCCTCTCCAAGACCACCTAGTTGTAGTTCGTGCTCTAAAATTATATTGAGACTGCCTATTTCAGTAGGTAAGTCCTCTATGTTATCAAAGAGCTAAGAGAGAGAGCTTTCATTCTGAGCTGAAAAATTCACTACTGTGGTCTGGTATGTTGCGGGATTATATTTCAGGGTTTTGATGTGCCTAGTGAGGGCTCTAAACTGGCTTTGCGGAAGCTTTGTGAGGCAGGAATGATGGACATTTTAGAACATAAACGCGCCGAAAAATCCTCAGGTCTGTCTATGCAGGGATCACCGGGGTGGAAAACCTGGAATCAGGTTGATGTTTCAGGCTTATGTAACGAGCTTCTTGTGTTTTGGTGAGCAGCATTTCGCAGAAATAGAGAACACAAAAACTGTGCTGTGGCGCTACTTAAGCATCCTCACCTTTCAAATATGTTGGAGGTGACAGAAACGCAGGCCCTCGCTCCTCTAAAACTTTGGAATACCACGGATTCGAGGAGAGCCCCATACAAGACACTGAAGTTTTCTTCTTGGGTTCTTAGCGTTTGGTAAAGATTGTAGCTGCTTTGGTGTATTTTTCTCACGCGTAGGTCTGGTAAAACAAGCCTCATATTCTTGAGGTCTCCTTAGTAGGAAGCTGTTCTTATTTAGTTTATTTCGTGAATTTGAAGAGACAGCCTTGCGTTGCATGCAGCGTGCTCCTTTTTGGTTTGGTGTTAAGCAGAACAACCATAGCGATTCTGGAATACAGAGTCCCATAGTACCCGATGATATTTTAGACTTGTAGTTGCGGCTCATTTAATAAGAAAAGCCTTACATTCCGGAATCAGTGCTCAGCATATATGCAGCAACGGACCTGGCAAAGGGTTCCTCTGAATTTTTCCAAGCTTTTGCATGTTGTGTCGCAAGAATACCACGCGGAAGAGACCGCCTCATATTCAAACGTTCTAACAGTTCGAAGGAAAGTGCAATAAAAGTGTTTTAAAATCAAATGGCTACGCATGGCCTAGAAAAAATTAAAGAAGTGTCAGCGCCTCCACCTCCTCTGTAGCATACAAGCTGTGAAAGAAAAGTTTTTCTGCACACTTAATAACTAGAAAACCATGACATTAACGCCGGAATACACTAAAACTTTTTAGTGCAGTTTCCAGTTGGGAGTTCAAGCACTTTCTCATTCATCTTCGGGACTGAAGTGGTGTTGGCAGCTGTCTGAAAGTAATCTTTTATTTTTGAAATCCTCATGAATTCATCAGCTTCTGTCCCTTTACTTCCCCTTCGAACACTGATATTCGATATTGTGGTAGGCTGAATCACTGAGAATGGACGCCCAGATGGAGGGCAAAGAATTGGATTTTACGTTGCGCAAACTGCATTTTAAATGTAGTGTTTCCTTTCTTTAGACATTCGCATGAAAATGTCAAGCTAATAACGAGAACATAACATATTTGCAAACCATGCATCACGCGTTTCATATTCAGCGAAATTAATAGAAGCGTGAACATACTCCACATGTATCAAACGCATGAGACGACTTGAAACACTTATGAATTTTGCCTTGAAAATTGAAGTAGGAACTGAAGTAGGAATTCTGTTAGGAAGTAACAACTAATAACAGCAAGTATTCGCATGAATGTTCGTAATTTTTTATACTGATGTGCTGGCTTCTACTAAAGTTATTTGCACCTCATCGCACAAACCTAGACGTCTTTTTTCTCTGAAAAGCTAGCGCTGATTCTAAGATCGAATTCAGCAGGTGTTCTAAATTGATTATCGGTTCGTTTGAATGGATATCCCATGGATATCTATTCTAGACCTTCAACTGCCATGTCATATACACAGCACATGTCTCCTGCTCCAGAGGGCAGGTAGTCTCATTTCAAATAGCAAAAAAGCAAAACCACAACTCGATATTGCGTGAAGCTGCTTTTACAGCGAATGCAATATGTTGCAGTGCAGTGCTGATTAAAACTGCAGCTTTATTTTCGTTTTTTTAAATGTCACTACCAAGAAGCGGCATTAGTTACTGCGAAATGTAAAAAAATCTTGTTGGCTGCCGAACTGGCACGCAGACCGGAATATTACATCGACACTTGTCGATCAATTTTTTTTTCAGGTAGATGGCATTCCGCAATAGGTAGTCTTAATAGCACTTTAACTGCCTTCTCATCTGCACAACGCACGTGTTTTTTTGCTGAAGGCATTCGATTTCATTGGAAATAGCACAAAAGGCAAAAACACAAACAATTTGAAATCCCGTATCATGCAAAGTAATACTGCAGGCCCTTGTGCAGGCGGTCTCGGATTAGAGATAATATTTTGTAGCTTAGGTATGAAGGATATAGATTCTGAAGCTAACCCTACTTCCGAGAAATGTCGTCTGGCAGCAGATGAATTCCAGGCTTTTCCTAAGTGCAGCCCTTCTTGTATATTAGCCTTCAACAAATTAACACTTGAAACTTGTTCACAAATTTGAACAGGATTGAATACGAGTTTTTTCCCAGAATCTTATGACTCACTTTAGGAATTTTTCTCATTTTAGTTTGCTTGCTTTGCTTTGCTCAACATTCCAAAGCAACTCAAGCTATGAGGGAAGCCGTAGTGAAGGACTCCGGAAATTTTGACCTCATGGGTCTTTTTTTCACCGTGCACTGACATCGCAGAGTACACGCGACTCTGAATTTCGCCTCTGTCGAAATTCTACCGCCGCGGCCGGGATCGAACCCGCGTATTTCGGGACAGCACCCGAGTGTCATAACCACTGAGCCACTGCGGCGTGGAATTTTTCTAAATTGTGCAGCTGTAACTATGAACGGTAAGATTTGTAGAAACCTTCAATGGAGGGCCTTTTTTTTCTGAGGTGTGTTCTAAACCAAACAGGATATTGCTAATACTGCTTTGAACGTGTTTGGTCATCACTACATTGCCGCAAAATGTGGTTCATGAGCCACACAAGGTACCGCGAAAAGCTTGCAAGCATCTCTCTTGTGCATTGTAGGTGAACGAAGTTTCACTCGAGCGCCAATAACCACGAGACTAGGCAGCGTTGGCAGCGGTGCTTAGCAGGTGCACTATACTTTCGAGAGAAGGAAGCTGAAAATGAAGATCCATTTTTATGCAGCTCGGAGCTATATGCTACTTATGAAAGCTACTTGCTTGTATTTCGCTTCTGAATGCATGTCACCCTGATAAATAGGTAGAGCTCATTAAGAGCCGTCACTCAAAACACTAGCACTTCTCCAAAGCGTCTAATTTCTCATTAAGACTTATAGGCGCTTTTTTGTTCGTCCTGAAATTTTTGTTATGCGAATTTGTAAGTGTTCCAGACAATGAAATAGACAGACCTTCGTGATTTTCTCTTGAGCATCAACATTTAAATATTAGAGCACGCAGCAAAACTCCATGCGGCTTTATATTTGTACTGCCACGTCGAATAATCGGTTCAAGCGTGTAGTACGATCGGATGGGACGGGAACGACAGTTAAATGTAGTAGAGCACGGAGTTGAAGTGAAGCGGATGCGAATGCAGCGACTAGCTGAGCACAAATCTATAGAAGCCTTTCATGCTTTTGACTAAAGCTGGAAAGGCACAATTGCTGCGCTGCAATGCAACCACTGACCCATAGAGTTTTATATGACGTAACAGTTCGGGCTCCAGGAACCACTGCAACCAGAGAGACAAGCACTACCGCCAAGCCAGTCTTCGGGACCTCATAGGTGCAGATGATCTAAAATGGGAAATTTTATTACTTGTGGTTTGTGAATTCATCGCAATAGCTCTGTTATTCGTGCAAGCTATTTTGGTGAGTTCGTTGATCCCGACTGCGCTGTAAAACAAGCGTTTTTGTCCGTATTCCTTTCCCCTTTGCCTATTCTGCAATCCTCAACAGGATGACTTCACGAAGAACGTGAAATTGTCCTGTTCAGGTTCTTCCTCTGCCTTCAAATCAATGGAAAGCTTGAATGCGGAGATGCTATGCCGATTTGAAGTTACGTATCTGGAGAAGTAGAGTTACAAAATAGGAAAAAGGAGAAAATATTATAAAAAATAAATTATCAGCAGAATAATGAAAAAAAACACTTAAAACTTCCATAATGAAATATCAAAGTACTTTCATTACACTGTTGATGAGCTTTACATTCTCATTTCTGTGCCATGCTTATCTCACCCAATGTGCGCTGCATGATAAGCAAGATTGCAGTGATATGACAGAGGGGCTGTACAGATTTAACTAGCAATATGAAGGGTATCACTTATTTGACGAGGAGAATGCAGGGAACTGTTTTCTAGATTTTGATCCAGCCCGAACATAATTGCATCGGTGTTTTTATCTGACATGTGTCAGGCAAAGCCAGATAAGACTGTTTTCATTTTCAATGCTTGGTTTCGACACGCGCAGAGGTAAGCACGCAACTATGTTGCAAAAACTCATTCCACTTACAGCTAAAAGGACTTATCATATAGTTCAATAAATTTAAAGCATGTCCCTACGTCCTAAACATATATTTCTAGTCCCTATTAGGAAATCGAGTTGATTTTATCATCCGATTGAGTTGCGATGGAAGTTTTGTTTTCATTTTATTGAGCTGATTTTTAAATTCACCTTCAGCGAGAAGCGGATAAAAAGCGCGCCTTCGCTTCCACGTTCACATCCTCCCGACCAACTCTGCAGTGGCCCCAGCTTCGGTAGAACGGTGTGTATGCCACTTAGTCGCAAAACTACACTCTTCATTCATTGTAATAAGAATGCGGTGTGTTTCACAACTCGGTGAACGCCTTGTTGGAACTTTCATGCTTCCGAGAAGCTTAAGGGTTTTGTTAAATTCGACTAAGATGGAACTTCTTCCCTCCCGCATCGCAGCGCTAGTGCAAGCTACTTTCTCCGTGTCCAGACGACCTCTCGGGCTGAAGGTTTTAGAACCGTGACAAATATGGAGAAGGTTATTAAAGCATTACATAACACGCATATAATTTCAAAAATATATCAAATCTAATCAGCCCGTTGGATATGATTTGCGAGGCAGCAACGTCATGGTGCTTTTAGCTGCGCGTGTAGAATGTAAAGCTAGCTGTGTTAAGGGGAGCATTCACCTGCTGTCTGCCTCCTTTACCTTATACGTGGTTGCTATTTATTTTCTTTTCGCGGTCAGATATGTAACTGAAATGCGAAAGGTTGCCGACAAACAAGAGCTTTTATGAGGGTTATGTTGAGATGAATGTTTCGACTATTTAGATCTTCTAGGGGTATTTCTCTTGCCCCGAATTCTACCCACACCGATTTCTGTAAATTTAATTTCATACAAAAGCTGCTTTCCTGGCAGCCTTTGAGCCTTCCTGCTTCTTCGAGTTTGTTATATATATTACCCTCTTACCAGAGGCGGCATTCAGCTATGACTTCATCCATCGTAAAGGGTATTTACGGAAAGAAAAAAAAAACATACATTAATTTCTTAATCTGACCACTAAGCTATATACCACACCAGATTCGTCCACGACATGAGCGTTTAGTTGTTTTCCTCTCTCTCTGAGTAATTCTTCATTCCTTTCAACGTTGAGGCGTGTTGTCTATTTCGTTGTTGGTGAAATTTACACACCTCGCGGGTACTGAAAGTAAAACTGCGACTGTCATCTTCCATTGTGCCTCACCTGCAGACGCGGCTTTTTGATTAACATTTTGCATTCCCGTCAAAATACTGAAATGATTCCTATCCACTGATTACAGTTCTCAAGAAACATGGCAAACCTGTCAAGTCTCATCGTCTTCGGGGCTGCTTTTATAGGTACGAAGTTTTAGTTGACAACAACGCACATACCCTAATTTCAAAATGAAATGATAATGCGAAGATGTGCAAAATTCAGGAACAATTGGCTACATACGGTGCAACTCAAGAAAAATCACTCACGACGGATACCAGAATATTGGTGCAGTCCATAACCGGTCATGATGTAAAAAATAGCGCACAGGGAACACAAGGGACGGAAAGTAAAAGACGCAGACAAGCGCTAACTCGCAACTGAGGTTTATTGCTGACGCGCTCAATATAAGGTAGTCACATTAAAAACATAAAACAAAAACAGCCACTGCGTTGCATTGAATTCCTTTTTTGATAACGATTTTTTAACTGATCTTCCATAGCGATGAGTGGCGCCTGATGCTTCAATTTGAATTTTTTTCCTCTGACTTGGTCTTTCGAGGTGGGACTGTTTGTGGTTGTTTTTGTTTTATGCTTTTAAAGTGACTACCTTATATTGCGCGCGTCAGCAATAAACCTCAGTTGCGAGTTAGCGCTTGTCTGCGTCGTCTACTTTCCGTCCCCTGTGTTCCCTGTGCGCTATTTTTTACATCATGAACGTTATCCAACTTGCCCAACTTTCCGCTTTGCTGCATATCCGGAACATGCCAGCACTGCGCCGTTCCTTCGCCGCAAGGAGTCCTTCTCTGCCCATCTGAGGCTTCTTAAGTGTGCATTACTCGCATTTTTGTCAAGTCCATATGGTAAAAATTCGCATTTTGTTGCGGGTAAAGGAGAGGAGCATGAACCACTGCTTACCTGGCCCTTGCGAAGGCAGGACATTCTAAATATAAAATGCCTGCCGTGAGAACTGCGTAGCAGCTTTCAATTATAGACGACCTTTGACTGAGCTATAATATGAAAGAGTTTCAACTAACGAATTGGCACCATAAACAAATAAGATCTACAAATAGAAGAGAAGAATTATGAGTCGGTTAAAGAGGAAGAATATTCACACACTGAAATAGAGCAAACAAAAAAATTCACGAAGATGGTTCTTCTCAAGCTACAGAAGTATGAATTTGATGTTAGCCATTACTGCACACTTGTCTTAGAACTAATCCGCGCGACCTCTTTGTCTTTTTCAGTTGTGTACGTGCCTGGTAACATCTATCATTTTGTCGACCCATGTGTCGGATATAGTGACCTCGACGCTTCAATAATGTATTAATTATTTAATCCGTTCCTTTCTCTTGCATGTTTACCCAGCGGCCGTCATTACTGGTGCTCACGCGATTGTACCGAATGAAATCCGTCTCCGTCGAAGCATTCTTGGCGGCGCCCCAGAGGAGAGAATTGAAGATAGCTTCCAATGACGGAAATCCTGTTGACAGCGCCAGATTGCAGAGTGCATCCTTTGATGGATTATGGGAAGCAATGGCTATTGAAAAGAACGACAAATTAAAATGAACCAAACAGGACTGCAATTGCATGTCGTGCCTGCTTGCACCCAATATGATGCACATATCTCCACCGACTATGACTAACGCTCGAATGCGTGGTTCTGGCATTAGTTAGTTTCTTACAATCATCAATATAATGCCCTCACCTATCAGCTATGGGCCCAAAGAATAAAGATTCTTCCTCCGAAGTAGACCAGCCCGAAATGTCGAAATCGAGCCATGCCCGAGCCCGAGATACGAAGCTCAGGCGCATATAGCTCGGGCCCGTGGCCTCAAGTCCTGGGCAGGCAAGGCCCCGCTGCAGTGTCCCTCTACTCAGCCTGGGCACGGCCCGCTGAGCTCGACGCGAGGCGCTGCCGGGCTTGGTCTCGGGTCCTACTCTAGCCCAGGATTTAAATTGCTTGGTGACAAAAGGTGGTATCCTGCTACAAGAGACAGGAAGCGGCCGGAAAATGTACTGAAACCACAATAACACTTGAAATAACTATCTTGACGAACATAGAAGTGTGGTGATATGGCGCAAGATAACCGGGATTGCATTTCAAACCGTGATGTTCACTATCGTTAAGCAGAATTCTTAGTGCGAAATCAGTACAGTTGCGGTCATCCGCCTATAAAATTGTTTTAGCTTTAGATTTTAATGGCTGTTTTGTTTGTATTTCATTCTTAATGAGACCGGTGTTCATGGTTTAGTTCCAAACCACAGAGTCCACGGATTTGCGAAGTAGAACAAATGAGTCTCATTACGTCGTTGTGGTTGTTTGAGTACCCGAAGTGCCATAAACCAATATGCTCTCCTCGATTGCCATTTCACAACGCTCAGAGATGTATTTTTGGAAAAGAAAACACGGAAATTTATAAATTGGCTTCGAGAATACGGCTGCCCGTTGAATAATGGGATGAAGGCCTTTCTCTCGAGGTTCCTTTGAAAGTTCAAACGTCCACTGGTGAGCGAAAGCACAAAACAGCTGATGAGGAGCGCCTTCTATTAGATCCGACAGCGTGTTCTTTTTGATGGCTGAAATCGCCTAAGCAAGCGTTGCAGTGTGCCTTTGTAGGCGATCGGCCTCGTGCAAACCAGTCATGTGTCAGGCGTGACAAAGCTCCTCTAAGAACGCCGTGTTAGACCAGCAACAGCAGAATTTTGTGCTTTTAGAGAAAGAACTCTCCTACTCGAGGTTTCCCATGGCTTTGCCGGTTCGCATTTTTATGTCCGGCCGAGGTTAAACCTGCACGGACCCCTAATGCTAAAAATACATGAATATGCGTCTTGCTGCTCATAGCCACAGGAATGCCTGTATTATGTGATGATGGCTAATGACGAGGAACCACGTGACCGCGGGGCTCTGGTCGCCTGACCATTCTGGTTGACCACTGACACTGTCCACTCACATTGCATGTTTGACGGCATGCACAGAGGAGCCAATGACATCACACGTTTGTTAGGTATCTATACATCCGACTTTGCTTTCCCTCGTCTACTAGGTTCCGCCGGGCTGAACCTCCGCAAATATTTTCTCTCTAACTCCTCTCCTGGCACCGCTTGTCGGGGAGAGCAGTGCGCGTCCGTTGTTGCTTCCTGAGAGATGTTGGATTTACGCTGCCTGGACTTGCTTAACAAATGTGGTTAGCCTTACTCCGCGTCAACAAGGAAGCAGTAATCATCGCTTATTCTTAGTGTACAATAAAGATTTTAGCGCCGGCAGTATCTGATATTCGAAGTGTTCCATGAGGCAGCCGGAATAAAAACACGTTCTTTTTATATTCCGTGGGTGGGGAAAATGCGACAATGCCAGACAGCAATTAAAAATTGGACAGACAATAAGAAAATGTGAAGCGTACAGCGGGTGCGAGCAGCAGCGATAAATTTTTTCCTAACGCTTTGTGCTCAAAGCATTTTAAAATAATATTCTCTTTGCCACTGGCGTTGAACAGCTAGTTGTTTATCATAGGGACCTCGCTTTGATGATGATGATGATGCTTTCCTCAGGCTTCATGGCACATACCCACGGCGGGGGATTGGCCAGGGTGCATAGCGGATACAAACGCAATTATGTACAAGGAATGGGGAATTTTGATAATTTTGGAACGCAGAGCTAGAATTTCTACAAAACAAAAAATACGGAGAAGGAAAACTAGTGAATTCACATTCTAGCAGAGGAATCTACCAGATGAAATTATATAATGGTGAATAGAATGGCACAGTGGTTTCAGGGCATATCCCTTGGCGCTTGCCCCGAAGGATAGGAGAATCCGAATTGAGACAGGAAGTCCGAGCCGAGCGAGGGGATCTCCAAGTAAATTCTACCGAGAGCAGCGAACCACTGGCAGGAGAGGAAAAAGTGTTCTATAGACTCACTTTCGCCAGAGGACTCACAAAGGTTGGTTATCGTAAAACCCGTATCGGCATAAATATAGATTTAGCCGTGGTATCCTGCAGCGCAAAATGGTCATGGACATCTCACGGTGCCTCGAACTGCACATCCGCACACTCCAATGAAATGCCAGGTGTTGAAAATTCGCTGCAGCAAGGAGAGGCTCATGGCTCAAGGAGTGGAGACGCTGGAATCGCAGAAAACATACTGTTCCCATTCTAGGCCCTGGAATACCTCGTGTAAACAGGCAGTGAATAGCATAGGTGAGATAGCGCCTACCTGCCTGACACCTTTAATTATTCGAATTTTATTGCTGGCTTTATGGAGAACTATGGTAGCTGTGCATTCGTTGTAAATATCTTCCAATATTTTCACATAACACTCTTCTACGCCCTGATACCATGCCTGCATGACTGCTGAGGTTTCTACTGAGTCGAATGCTTTCTCGTTATGAATGAACGCTTTATATAGGGGTTGGTTATATTCTGCGCATTTTCTATCACTTGACTGACTGCGTGAATATGGTCTATTGTGGAGAATCCTTTACGAAAGCCTGCCTGACTTAATTGCGCTAAAACTGAAACCTAGAGCGCCTCCTTCGTCTCCACAACAATTAACCAATGTTTGTAAATTTTCCTGGCTATCTGCTAACCGTACAATATCGTCCGCATACATTAAACCCGGGAGCCGCTGCTCAACTACATTTCTGACTAATCTATACGACAGATTACACAGATTACACAGATTACACAGATTGCACAGATTACACAGATTACAGATTAATCTGTGGAACGGGCAGCAGTGGCGCGGCGCAATCTGTTGAAGCGCAGCTGCAGCGGTTGCTAGGCAACGGCGACTCAAGACGTTTGGTAGCCGGACCGCTACGAGAATAGGTGACGAGCCGAACTGGGCTCCAGTAGTGTTGCTTTCGCAACGATATACGGCATCCCAGCAGTCTAAAAAAACACGTTCAATTCCCTCGGGCTACTTACATAACAGGCAATAGCATGCATAACAGGCATAACAGGCTCCAGAAACCTTGGCTTTGCTACAAAAGCCAAGTGGAAGTACGCCTTTTCGCTCCCGGCTCTGAGGCCCCGCCGCTTAGGTCATGCCAAATGATTCTTACGAGAAACGATGTGAGCAGCCAGGGAAGGCGAAAAGGCAGATCGGCGAACCTGTCACACCGGACGGCAAAGACAACGAAACTGAAGAAGTCGTCAGGTTCGGCAGAAGAGTGGGCGACGGAGAGGTGATGCCACAAAGCGTGCTCCCCAAACGAAACAACTAGCTGTTCGACGCCAGCGGCCACGAGGAATCATTTGAAAATGCTTTCCTCCCAAAATATTAGGGAAAAACTATCACTGCTCGCAACCGGACTACAGATCACACGTCCTCATCATCTGTCAAAATTTTAATTGCTGTCTGATATATCATGCCTAGAACAACCTTAGTGATTCGGGCATAGACAGTCCCATATTACCCGAAAATAATTCTGACTTGTGGTTCCCGCTCACTTAATTAAGGGTGCCTTAGATTCTAAAATCATCGGTCAGCATATATGCAGCGACGGACCTGGCATTCGGTTCCTCTGAACTTTTCTAAGCTTTTTCAAATTGTGTTGCAAGACTCCCTCGAGTCGGCGGCGGCGTTCCTGCTTTATGAAAATTGATGCAAGTTGATGGTGTTGAATTTATTGGCCCAATATTCCTATGTTTAGCAAAATCTTTCGTTTAACTCTTGTCTATCGCTCACATCTCTCAGTTTAGACTGCCCAAAAAAACCTATGGGGAAAGTTTTTCACGATAATAAACATGTTAAAGGCATTATGTAGCTGACGAATCCTATTGTTTTACACTCTAGCATTGAGCACTCACAAATTGGCTCTGCTGAAACTGTAATGTCCTACTCGCTGTAAAGTGCATCACAGAAAATAAGGCATTGTCATTTAAAGTGGTCTCTACGCCTGCTGACCCCCGTTTGCACGAACGTGGATATGCTCTTTGAGTGGAAAAGCTAGAATTGATAATAACCTCGGTTTCAAATGCTCGGGACATGAATGCCGGTGTTTTGCATTGGTATTGCATGGACGAGACAGGTGCTTTGCTGCACTAGTTAAAACAAGCTGGATATTCAAAGGCCTTCTCATCTGCACACCACACATGTCATGGTGAGAAAATGGAACCTCTTCAGAGACGGCATAAAAAGCAAAAAAAAAAAAAACCTCGACGTCAGAGGAATATTTTGGAAGGACAGACCTGCAGTGCGTTCAGTTTATTATACAGCAGTGCTCAGGATTAACTGTTTAGATCTGGTTTTGATTCATACTGCACCTAACCGATATTGCAAGGATTCAATTACCATAGAAATGTGGCTGGGTGCAGGGTCGCCTTGCAGACAGGTGCAATAAAGCCTTTCTTCTCATTCGTTTCCCTTCTTCTTCCGTGAAGGCTGCGAGCCAGCTCAGATCCGAGTTCAGTTATGGGGCCGCAGTAGTAGTTGTAGCAGTAGTAGAAGACCTTCATTCGACCATAATTTGCAGGCCGAGCATGTCGACCGCCTGAGCGACCAGAAGTCGCTGTTCTTCCTCCCCTTCAGCGCCAAGGCAGTTGAGACAGTCGGTGACTTTAGAGAGGGTGGGGGTAAGAATCCGACTGCTGGGCAGCCGGGAATAGAAGAGCAATGAGCCATGTCCTCATCGATACAGGGGCAGTTGGGACAGGAAGGGTCTGATTGATAGCGATAGAGAAAGAGGCGGGACGGGGTGATGACTGCGTTCATCTGGATGCGTCGGAGAAGGCGAGCCTCCGGCACCGTGAGTGATAGATGAGGGGCAGGGCAAAGGGGTTTGAAGAGGCGGAGTTCGAGGTAGACCTCTTTTGTGGTGAGGCGAAGGGTGAATCTCCCACCGTCCTCAGAGGGCTTGGGCCAGGGGATCAACGGTACCCAGACAAGTGAGTCGCGGGCGAGCTGATCGGCCAGATCAGTGCCGTCAATCCCCAATACCCAGGGACCGAGAGGAGAAAAACGATGGAAGGCTGCGGAACGGAGACTGCTTGTTCGACCTCCTGTTGGAGAAAAGGGGTTAGGGTGCGTTTCCCTATGTGGCGTGCAGCGGCTTGTTAGTCTGAATAGGCTGTGTACTCTTGGAGAGAGGGAAGGAGGACAAATGACTGGAATGCATGCGCAATGGCGAGGACCTCGAGGGACAATGATTGCGGAGACCGTAGATACGACCAACCGGTATGGGTTTCAGGAGCGGGGAGGTGGGGATGGTACAGGGCGTAGCCGCAGGATCTTCGAGGAGTCACGAAGAACGCATCCGTGTAGGCTACGCCCTGTGTACCAAAGAAAGAGAATGGTGGTGCGCAGCCACATGACGACGGCCGGCGTGCAGGACGAGTGACATGTTGGTCGAGAGGTGGAGGATACGAAGATTGGGAGCCGCGGTGGGATTAGGAGAGGTAAACTGGGAGATAGGAATGAGCAAGATAACCGCTTCAGTCAATAACCACTGACCCTCACGGGTAAGGGAAAACCGGGCAAGCTGTGAGTCACGGTGGAGAGTGAGAATAGAACGGAGACCATGGAAGAGGACAGTGTCAAAGAGCTTACCGGTAGAGGTAGTGATAGGGTGGTTGAGAGCTGGCTTGTAGAGGCCCACAAGGGCAGTCTCGAGAGTGTTGAGTCTGAGTGAAGGAGGCGTAGCATGCAAAGTACAAGACGTTATTGAAGGCCAGCGCGTGGGCAACTCGGCACACATGAGCCTCATGGAGGCCTGAGCGTCGAATGAGCACGCGCCGTATAAAGGCGTTTTATAAAACAAAAATTCCGACAAAGAACCGACTGAACGTAAAGCTAATATTGTCTCTCTTACATATTACGTTTGGAGGAAAAAGAAACTATTTGAAACTATCCTTAGGCACAGTAATCTTCCAGGTCACTCAGCAAACGGTTTCATAAGTCTAGATAAGAAGACTTTGCAACTATTGTATAACAGAAGTACGTCGTAAACAATAGCCTGCAGCCAGGAGCCGTCGTTTGGCTGCAGTTGATTTCCAGGCCTTTCTTGAATGTAGTCCCTACTAGGCATTAGCTGCGATCTAACTTAGAATTGAAACACGTCCATAAAATCTAATTAAATTAGACCTAGCAGACGAGGGAAAGCAAAACCGGATGCATAGATACCGAACAATCGTGTGGTGTCATTGGCTCCTCATTGCATGGCGTCAAACATGTAATGTGAGTGGTCGGTGTCAGTGGTCAACCAGAAAGGTCAGGCGACAACTGGGCCACGGTCACGTGGTTGCTCTTCATTAGTTATGATATATACTACAGACATTCCCGCGGCTATGCGCAGCAAGACGCATAGTAATAGATTTTTAGCCTTGGGGGTGCGTGTTGGTTTGGAATTGGTCGGACTACAAGTAGGAACGCGCAAAGCCAGGGGAAACGTCGAGTAGGACAGTTCTTTCTCTAAAAGCGCAAAATTCTGCTGTGGCTGCTCTAACACGGCATTCTTAGTGGAGCTTTGTAACACCTGAAACATACCTCGTTTGCACGAGGCCGATCGCCTACAAAGGCGCACTGCAACGCTTACTTAGGCGGTTTCAGCCATCAAAAAGAGCACGCTGTCAGATCCAGTAGAAGGCGCTCCTCATCAGCTGTTTGTTGTTCCCTCTCACGAATAGACGTTTGAAGTTTCCCGAGACAAAGGCCTTCATTCGATTATTTAGCGGGCAGCCGTCTTCTCGAAGATAATTTATAATTTTCCGTATTTTCTTTTCCAAAGATACATCTCTGAGCGTTGTGAAATGCCGTTCAAGGAAAACATATTGGTTTACGGCCCTTCGGGTACTCAAACAACCACAACGACATAATGAGACCCGTTTGCTTTACTGCGCACATCCGGGCCTCTGTGGATACGAATTCAACCATCGACACCAATGTCAACAAAACGCCATTATACTTCTACAGCTAACACAATTTTATAGGAGCAAGACTGACTCTGTACTGATTTCGTGCTAAGAATTCTGCTTAACAGTAATGAACATCACGGTTTGAAAAGCAAACCGGGTTAGTCTGCGTCATGCCACCATCCTTCTGTGTTCGCCAAGCCAGTTACTTCAAGTGTTATTGTGGTTTCAGCACATTTTCAGCCCGCTTCCTCAACCATATAGAAGTATACCACTTTGTGTCATTAAGAAATTTAACTACAGGGCTCCTATAAGACCCGAGACCAATCCCGGCCGCCCCTCGTGTCGAGATGAGCGGGCCGGGCCCAGGCTGAGTAGAGGGACACTGCAGCGGGGCCGTGCCTGTCCCGGACTTGAAGCCACGGTCCGGAGCTATACGCGCCTGGGCTTCGTATCTCTGGTTCGGGCCGTTCTCGATTTCTACAATTCGGGATGGTCTAGATGGGAAGAACATTCTTTATTCCTTGGGCCGATAGCTGATCGGTGAGGGCTTTATATTGATGATTTTAAAAGTTAACTGATGGCAGAAGCACACATTCGAGCTTTATCCATAGTCGGTGGAGGTATGTGCATGATATTGGGTGCAAGCAGGCAGGAAATGCAATTGCAGTCCTGTTTGGTTGATTTTAATTTGTCGTTTTCATCAATAGACATTGCTTCCCATAATGCATGAAAGGATGCACTCTGTCGCCGTCAACAGGATTTCCATCATTGGTAGCTCTCTTCAACTCTCTCCTCGGGGGCGCCGCCGAGAATGCTCCGACGGAGACGGATCTGATCCGGTACAATCGCGTGAGCACCAGTAATGACGGCCGCTGCATAAAAATGCAAGAGAAAAGAACGGATTAAATTCTTTAATAGATCATTGAAGCGTAGAGGTCACTATATCCGACACTTGGGTCGGGAAAACTACAGATGTTACGAGGCACGCACGCAACTGAAAAATAAAAAGGTCGCGCGGATTAGTTCTAAGACGTGTAGTGTGCAGTAATTGTTAACATCAACTTGATACTTCTGTAGCTTGTCAAGAACTATTCCCATGAATTTTTTCGTTTGCTCGATTTCAGTCTGCAAATATTCTTCCTCTTTAACCTACTCAGAATTCTTCTCTTCTGTTTGTAGATCTTATTTGTTGATGGTGCTAATTAATTCGTTGAAGACTGCTTCGTGTCACAGCTCAGTCAAAGCCCACGTAATAAATGAAAGCTGCTAAGGAATTGTCACGGCAGGCATTCTATGTTTAGAATGTCCACTCTTGGCAAGGGCCAGATCAACAGTGGTTCATGTTCCTCTCCTTTACCCGCAACAGAATGCGATTTTTTACCATACCGAATTGACGAAACTGCGAGTAATGCACACTTAAGAACCCGAAGATGGGCAGAGAATGACTGCTTGCTGCTCAGGAACGGCGCAGTATTGGAATCTTCCGGATATGCACTGCTCCAATATTCTGGTATCCGTCGTGAGCGATTTTCCTGAGTTCCACCGTATGTAGGCAATTGTTCCTGAATATTGCACTGCTTCGCATGATCATTTAATTTTGAAAATAGGGCATGTGCGTTGCTGTTCTCAACTAAAACTTCGTACCTATAAAGGCAGCCCCGAAGACGATGAGACTTGCCAGGTTTCCCATGTTTCTTGAGCACTGTAATCAGTGGATAGGAATCATTTCAGTATTTTGACGAGAATGCAGAACGTTAATCAAAAAGCCGCGTCTGTAGGTGAGGCACAAGGGAACATGAAAGCCGCGTTTTACTTTCAGTGCCCGCGAGGTGCGTAAATTTCCCCAATAACAAAATAGACAACACGCCTCAACGTTGAAAGGACTGAAGTATTTCTGCGAGAGTGAGGAAAACAAGTAAACGGTCATCTCGTGGACGAATCTGGTGTTGTATAGCTTAGTGATCACATTAAGAACTTAATGTATGTTTTTTTCTTTCCGTAAATACCCTTTACTATAAATGAAGGCATAGCTGAACGCCGCCTCTGGTAAGAGGTTCATGTATATAACAAACACGAAGCAGCGGGAAGGCTCTAAGGTGGCCTAGAAAGCATCCTTTGTATAAACTGAAATGGACAGAAATCAGTGTGGGTAAAATTCGGGACAAGAGAATTACCCCTAGAAGATCTAAATAATCTCAACGCTGATCTCAACATAACTCTCATAAAAGCTCTTGTTTGTCGGCAACCTTTCGCATTTCAGTTTTATATCTGACCGCGAGAAGAAAAATAATAGCAGCTACGTATAAGGTAAAGGAGGCAGACAGTAATCATGATCGCTCCCCTTAACACAGCTAGCGTTACATTCGACCAGTGCAGCTAAGAGCACCATGACGTTGTTGCCTCGCAAATCATATCCAACGGGCTGATTAGAATTGACAGATTTTTGAGACTATGTGCGCTTTATGTACTGCGCTTAATAACATTCTCCATGTTTGTCACGGTTCTAAAAGCGTCAGCCGGAGAGGTCGTCTGGACACGGAGACAGTAGCTTGCACCAGCGCATCTCTGCGGGTGAGAAAAGGCGCCCCCTTAGTCGAATATAACGAAACCCTTAAGCTTCTCGGAAGAATGAAAGCTTAAACAAGGCGTGCGGAGAGTTTTAACACACCGCATCCTTACTACAATGAATGAAGAATGTAGTCTTGCGACTAAGTGGCATACACACCGTTCTGCTGAAGCTGGGGCCACTGCAGAGCTGGTCGGGAGGATGTGAACGTTGAAGCGAAGGGGCGCTTTTTATCCGCTTCTAGCTGAAGGTGAATGCCAGAATCAGCGTAAGAAAAAGAATACAAAACTTCCATTGCAACTCAATCGGATGATAAAAACTACTGTCCTGCCTAATAGGGTTTGGCCATATAAGTTTAGGACGTCGAGACAGGTTTTAAATTTATCGTACTATATGATAAGTCCCCTTAGTTAGCTGTAAGTAGAATGAGTTTTTTCAACATAGTAGCGTGCATACTTCTGCATGGGTCGAAACCAAGCATTGCAAATGAAAACAGTTTTATCTGGCTTTGGCTGACACATGTCAGATCAAAGCACCGAAGCAATTATGCTCGGGCTGGATCAAAATCGAAAAAGCAGTTCCCTGCATTCTCCAGGTCAAATCAGTGATACCCTTCATATTCCTTGCTAAATCTGAACAACCGCTCTTTCATATCACTTCAGTCTTGCTTAGCATACATCGCACACTACGTGAGGTCAGTATCAAACAAAAATGAGAATGTAAAGCTGAAGAACACTTTATTGAGAGCACTTTGATATTTCATTATGGAATGTGTGTATGTTTTTCATTATTCTGCTGTTAATTTATTTTTTCTAATGTTTCCTCTGTATTCCTATTTAGAAGCACTACTTTTCCAGATATGTAATTTCAAATCGGCATAGCCTGGCTGGATTCAAGCTTCCACTGATTTGAAGTTGGTGGAAGAACCTGAACAGGATGATTTGAGGGTCCTCGTGAAATCATCCTGTTCAGGATCGCAGGATAGGCAAAGCGGAAATCAACATGAACAAAACCGCTTGTTTTATGGCATAGTCTGGATCTCAAGCACCCCAAAATGAGCCCACATGAACAAATCAACTATTGCGAGAAATTCACAAATCACAAGTAATCAAAACTCCTTACTCTAGCTCAGCTGCGCGTCTCCCCGAGGCGTCGCACATCGATGCGCTGCTGAAGACCAGTTCGGCGGGAGTGCCTGTCGGTCTTGTTGCTGTGGTTGCTCGAGCCGGGACTGTTAGGTCGTATAAAACGGTATGGGTGGGAGGATCCAGTGAAGCGCACGAATTGTGCCTGTCCAGCTTTAGTCAAAAGCACGAAAGGCTCCTACAGATTTGTGCACGGCTGGTCGCTGCCCCTCGCGTCCGCTTCACTTCAAGCACAAGCTGTACTGCATCTAAATGTCGCTGCCGTCCGAGCCGATCGTAGAACACCATTCAACCAAATATTCGACATGGCCGCAAAAATAAATTCGCGCACTGACTTTTTCTCCGTGCTCGAATATTGAAACACTGATGCTCAAGAGAAATTCACGAAGGTCTGTTTATTTCGTTGTCTGGGCTACTTACAAATTCTCATAACAAAAACTATAGGCTGAATAAGCTTTCTTCTGTCGCTCTCCGGCGACCGAGTAAACAAAAGCAGCAGAGCGCAAACCTCGCCCCTTAAATAACCTTTTGCTGAATGCCAGAACATTCATGAGCTTAAGCACAGACTTGGTATAAGTCATAAATCTGGAGCACGTGAACAGAAGAGAATACGAATTTAAGGCGCCACTGGAGAAGAGTATTCCTGCTGTTCGATGGTTCTCAGCACCGCTATGGTGAAGAAGAGGAGAAACATCTTCACCTTGGGCACATTCTACAGTGAATGACGTTGAGACAGCCTCCTACTACCGGCATGGTTTAATGGCGCACAGAAAATCTATATTTTAAGAACTGGGTGGGAGCTACTGAGTCGCTTTTGGTTTTTCACCGTATTCTGTTTGTAGTGCACATCTTCTATACTCCTCATCCTTACAAGTAGCATAAAACGTGATGTTTACGTTTTAATAAAGTGATTTTCTTTTTGTTGTTCGCCTGTCTTCAGGCTCAAAATTGTTGTCATCATACTGGTAAACATTCTGGGACATAAAGCACAGGAGCTCACGTAATCAATTTCATTGATTTACCGCACCGTTTTTGATAGTGCGAATAATCAGAACGTTCGATGACAGGTAAAATTCTGGATGGTGTCTTTATACTCTTCACGATCGCCACTCATGATATTATACGGCCATGGAAACCAACTAGATCTCCAGACCTCAATATTTTTCACGTGAACTCGCCGTGCCATTAAGATAAGCATGCAGGCCTTGTTTCTTTCAGACATTTGTGAAGAATGGCAGAAAAATTGTTGTTTGTGTCAGGACTTCGAGCTTCTAAATGGTCTGGACGGAGCATAATATAAAGGCAGACGTACTCAACGGAGTTGCCGAGATATATTTTATCCAAGCCATGCTGACTATTGTTTGTTTAGCACAACCATAGAAAATTAGATGTAAAAACAGCGTGACCGGTTTTTCCTCAATGGTAACTTGATGTACAACATCCGCTCTAGGAATACGTAGTCTGGTAAAAAGTAACAACTTACACTTCAAGTGAGCACTGAAAAGCCCTGGCTTTAATGGCTTTAGCACCACAACATGCTATCTCATCCTATGAGAGAAGACATACTACTAAATATTGAAAGAAGACAAGAAAGAAGACGTACTACTAAATATTGATAAAAAGTTTTTCGCGCTGGGATATTCACAGACTTCTCCAAAGCGTTTGATTCTTTAAATCATCACATTCTGATAAAAAAGCTTGCGTTTTCGGGAATTCGTGGACTGCCTTTAGAACTGCTTGAATCATACTTGAAAAATCGCTCACAATCTGTGTGTTTGGGACGCCACCGATCGCATGTTCTCCCTCTCTTGAGAGGTGTGCCTCAAGAAAGTATTCTGGGTCCTCTGTTATTCAGTGTTTACATCAATGATATAGTGAATTTCGACAAAATAGCTAAGTTGATCATCTATGCTGACGACAGTAGTATACTGTTCTCAGGATCTGATATTAACACATTAGCAACAAAATGCAATAGCGTGCTTTAAAATCTGTCCTCGTGGTCGCAAGCCAATCATCTTACCATTAATGCGAAAAAGACGAAGATAATAACTTTTAGACCATTAATGCGAAAAAGACGAAGATAATAACTTTTAGATCAATAAATAAGCCCCTTTATCTACAACACGCTATTACATTTGAGGGAAAAGTTATTGACGTCGTTGAACATCATAAAATTCTAGGCGTAACCTTTTCCTCGAACCTTACTTGGGACCTACACATAACCAAGGTATGTAAAAAACTTTCATCTGTCAGTGGAGCATTGTCGCGATGCAGATCGTTTCTTCCGGTCCAAATCAAACTGCAAATTTACTATGCGTTGTTCGCTTCATATCTGAACTATTGTTGCCTTGTTTGGCTCACAACAACTAAACAAATTATCAATAGAATAAATGCTCTGCAAAAAAAAAAAAATTGTTCGCATAATCGCAAAAATTCCATATTCCGCGTCCTCATATGCTTTATTTCAAAAATACGGGCTAATAAAGACGGAACACAAACTCACATATCGCATTCTAGCATCTTTTAATTCCACGTCTACAGCACTAAAAGGCTTTTTAATGAATACCGCTTGCCTTACAGCTGGTGTAAATGATGCGCGTACAAGTAGCACAGACCCATGGTTCGTGCCTCATTTTCGCACTAACTACAAGTTACAAACCCTGCACTACTCTCTTCCTACCATTCTTAACAAGCATCAGGACACAGAACATCTGACAATGAAACAGTTGCAGCAGTATTTTGTAAATATGTAACGTTTATTTTTTTTTCTTCCTGTGTCATATGATTTCCTGTTTGTTTTTTGATGTGATGTTAATCAGAGCACGACATTATTCAATCTATTATGTGTTGTCAGAATAGGTTCTTCAATGTTAAAAATCTATTTCTCATTATAAATAGTGTTTCAAATCATCTGCATTTCAGTTATATCTTGTATTATATCTGCTCTTGTTTTTTGATCTATTTATTGCGTTTCCACTGTTTTTGTTGACTTGTAAAAACCAAATGAAGGTTTCAGTGGCCACGTCAAGCTGCCCAGAGCAGCTTTTAGCCCTGAAAGCCTTCCAGTGTAAACTGGAAAATAAACCTTGAATTGAATTGAATTGAATATTCGGCTTTTTCAACTCCGATGGAAAGCTCGTTCTCACTTATCTTGGAAACGTAAGAATTGTCGGCGTAGTTTTGCACTACATTTTTCAATTTTCTCGTCAACTGCTAAACGCAGGTGTTTTCAAGGTAAACGAAATCAACCTCGTGCGAGGCTGAATAAATATATATGGTAGAACCCTCTGTGATGGACACATCTTCTGTAGCGTCTACAGTGCACTGTAGAGATGTGCACATTACAGACTGGTGTTTCGCTGTGTCTTCATTGAGAATGTAATTAGAACAGTCCAGATTACATAAATTGAAATGTCACAGAAATATTTCTGGTCGCAGTATAGTCACGCTGTCCGGTCTAACATAAAAATTGCTTTTATTTGTTGCTTGTTTCCTGCGCTGAAGGCTCCCAGCGAAAAAAGAGCTCCGGATGCTTATGGGGCCATGACAGCTCTTCATCAAAACAAGAATGTAGAAATGAACAGACTGAAATTGAATTCTATTGTTATCCATGTAACTTTGCCTTGTTGAGTTCAAACGTCAAGTCGTGAGCGGAAGCACAAAACAGCTGATGAGGAGCGCCTTCTATTAGATCCGACAGCGTGTTCTTTTTCATGGCTGAAATCGCCTAAGCAAGCGTTGCAGTGTGCCTTTGTAGGCGATCGGCCTCGTGCAAACCAGTCATGTGTCAGGCGTGACAAAGCTCCTCTAAGGACGCCGTGTTAGACCAGCAACAGCAGAATTTTGTGCTTTTAGAGAAAGAACTCTCCTACTCGAGGTTTCCCATGGCTTTGCTGGTTCGTATTTTTATGTCCGGCCGAGGTTAAACCTGCACGGACCCCTAATGCTAAAAATACATGAATATGCGTCTTGCTGCTCATAGCCGCAGGGACGCCTGTATTATATGATCATAGCTAATGACGAGGAACCACGTGACCGCGGGGCTGTGGTCGCCTGACCTTTCTGGTTGACCACTGACACTGTCCACTAACATTGCATGTTTGACGGCATGCACAGAGGAGCCAATGACATCACACGTTTGTTAGGTATCTATACATCTGACTTTGCTTTCTCTCGTCTACTAGGTTCCGCCGGGCTGAACCTCAGCAAATACTTTCTCTCTAACTCCTCTCCTGGCATCGCTTGTCGGGGAGAGCAGTGCGCGTCCGTTGTTGCTTCCTGAGAGATGTTGGATTTACGCTGCCTGGACTTGCTTAACAAATGTGGTTAGCCTTACTCCGCGTCAACAAGGAAGCAGTAATCATCGCTTATTCTTAGTGTACAATAAAGATTTTAGCGCCGGCAGTATCTGATATTCGAAGTGTTCCATGAGGCAGCCGGAATAAAAACACGTTCTTTTTATATTCCGTGGGTGGGGAAAATGCGACAATGCCAGACAGCAATTAAAAATTGGACAGACAATAAAAAAATGTGAAGCGTACAGCGGGTGCGAGCAGCAGTGATAAATTTTTTCCTAACGCTTTGTGCTCAAAGCATTTTAAAATAATATTCTCTTTGCCACTGGCGTTGAACAGCTAGTTTTTTATCATAGGGACCTCGCTTTGATGATGATGATGATGTTTTCCTCAGGCTTCATGGCACATACCCAAGGCGGGGGATCGGCCAGGGTGCATAGCGGATACAAACGCACTTATGTACAAGGAATGGAGAATTTTGATAATTTTGGAACGCAGAGCTAGAATTTCTACAAAACAAAAAATACGGAGAAGGAAAACTAGTCAATTCACAATCTAGCAGAGGAATCTACCAGATGAAATTATATAATGGTGAATATAATGGCAGACTGGTTTCAGGGCATATCCCTTGGCGCTTGCCCCGAAGGATAGGAGAATCCGAATTGAGACAGGAAGCCCGAGCCGAGCGAAGGGATCTCCAAGTAAATTCCACGGAGAGCAGCGAACCGCTGGCAGAAGAGGAAAAAGTGTTCTATAGACTCACTTTCGCCAGAGGACTCACCAAGGTTGGTTATCGTAAAACCCCTATCGGCATAAATAAAGATTTAGCCGTGGTATCCTGCAGCGCAAAAGGGTCATGGACACCTCACGGTGCCTCGAACTGCACATCCGCACACTCCAAGGAAATGCCAGGTGTTGAAAATTCGCTGCAGCAAGGAGAGTCTCATGGCTCAAGGAGTGGAGACGCTGGAATCGCAGAAAACATACTGTTCCCATTCTAGGGCCCGGAATACCTCCTGTAAACAGGCAGTGAATAGCATAGGTGAGATAGCGCCTCCCTGCCTGACACCTTTCCTTATTGGAATTTTATTCTGGCTTTATGGAGAACTAAGGTAGCTCTGCATTCGTTGTAAATATCTTCCAATATTTTCACATAACACTCTTCTACACCCTGATTCCGCAATGCCTGCATGACTGCTGAGGTTTATACTGAGTCGAATGCTTTCTCGTTATCAATGAACGCTTTATATAAGGGTTGGTTATATTCTGCGCATTTTCTGTCACTTGACTGATTGCGTGAATATGGCCTATTGTGGAGAATCCTTTACGAAAGCCTGCCTGACTTAATTGCGCTAAAACTGAAACCTAGAGCGTCTCCTTCGTCTCCACAACAATTAACCAATGTTTGTAAATTTTCCTGGCTATCTGCTAACCGTACAATATCAATATCAAATAACAATATCAGCAGCGGCGCGGCGCAATCTGTTGAAGCGCAGCTGCAGCGGTTGCTAGGCAACGGCGACTCAAGACGTTTGGTAGCTGGACCGCTACGAGAATTGGTGACGAGCCGAACTGGGCTCCAGTAGTGTTGCTTTCGCAACGATATACGGCATCCCAGCAGTCCAGTCTAAAAAAACACGTTCAATTCCCTCGGTCTTCTTACATAACAGGCAATAGCATGCATAACAGGCATAACAGGCTCCAGAAACCTTGGCTTCGCTACAAAAGCCAAGTGGAAGTGCGCCTTTTCGCTCCCGGCTCTGAGCCCCCGCCACCCAGGCCATGCCAAATGATTCTACCGAGAAACGATGTGAGCAGCCAGGGAAGGCGAAGAGGCAGATCGGCGAACCTGTCACACCGGACGGCAAAGACAACGAAATTGAAGAAGTCGTCAGGTTCGGCAGAAGAGTGGGCGACGGAGAGGTGATGCCACAAAGCGTGGTCCCCAAGCGAAACAACTAGCTGTTCGACGCCAGCGGCAACGAGAGGTATCATTTGAAAATGCTTTCCTCCCAAAATATTAGGGAAAAACTATCACTGCTCGCAACCGGAGTACAGATCACACGTCCTCATCATCTGTCAAAATTTTAATTGCTGTCTGATATATCACATCAATTGCTGTCTGATATATCATGCCTAGAACAACCTTAGTGATACGGACATACAGAGTCCCGTATTACCCGAAAATAATTCTGACTTGTGGTTCCCGCTCACTTAATTAAGGGTGCCTTAGATTCCAAAATCAACGCTCAGCATATATGCAGCGACGGACCTGGCATTCGGTTCCTCTGAACTTTTCTAAGCTTTTTCAAATTGTGTTGCAAGACTCCCTCGAGTCGACGGCGGCGTTCCTGCTTTATGAAAATTGATGCAAGTTGATGTCCTTGAATTTATTGGCCCAATCTTCCTATGTTTAGCAAAATCTTTCGTTTAACGCTTGTCTATCGCTCATATCTCTCAGTTTAGAATGCCCGGAAAAAATCACTGGGGAACGTTTTTCACGATAGAAAACATGTTAAAGGCATTATGTAGTTGACGAATCCTATTGTTTGACACTCTAGCATTGAGCACTCACAAATTGGCTCTGCTGAGACTTTAATGTCCTACTCGCTCTAAAGTGCATCACAGAAAATAAGGCATTGTCATTTAAAGTGGTCTCTACGCCTGCATACCCCCCTTTGCACGAACGTGGATATGATCTTCGTGTGGAAAAGCTAGCACTGATAATAACCTCGGTTTCAAATCCTCGGGACATGAATGCCGGTGTTTTGCATTGGTATTGCATGGACGAGACAGGTGCATTGCTGCACTCGTTTGTTTTAACGAGTGCAGTACGGATATTCAAACGGCTTCTCATTTGCACACCACACACGTCATGGTGAGGAAACTCAACCTCTTTAGAGACAGCATAGAAACGCAAAAAAAAAAACTCGACGTCAGAGGAATATTTTGGAAGGACAGATATGCAGTGAGTGCCGCTTATTATACAGCGCTGCTCATGATTACCTCTTTAGATCTGGTTTTGATTCATACCGCAACTAACCGAGATTGCATGGATTGAATTACCATAGAAATTTGGCTGGGTGGAGGGTCGCCTTGGAGACAGGTGCGATAAAGCCTTTCTTCTCATTCGTTTCCCTTTTTCTTCCGTGAAGGCTGCGAGCCAGCTGAGATCCGAGTTCAGTTATGGGGCCGCAGTAGTAGTTGTAGCAGTAGTAGAAGACCTTCATTCGACCATAATTTGCAGGCCGAGCATGTCGACCGCCTGAGCGACCGGAAGTCGCTGTTCTTCCTCCCCTTCAGCGCCAAGCCAGTTAAGACAGGCGGTGACTTTTAGAGAGGGTGGGGGCAAGAATCCGACTGCTGAGCAGCCGGGAATAGAAGAGGCAATGAGCCATGTCCTCATCGATACAGGGGCAGTTGGGACAGGAAGGGTCTGAACGAGAGCGATAGAGAAAAAGGCGGGACGGGGTGATGACTGTATTCATCTGGATGTGTCACAGAAGGCGAGCCTTCGGCACCGTGAGTGATAGATGAGGGGCAGGGCAAAGGGGTTTGAAGAGGCGGAGTTCGAGGTAGACCTCTTTTGTGGTGCGGCGAAGGGTGAGTCTCCCACCATCCTCAGAGGGCTTGGGCCAGGGGATCAACGGTGCCCAGACAAATGTGTCGCGGACGAGCTGATGGGGCAGATCAGTGCCATCAATCCCGCAATGCCCAGGGACCGAGAGGAGAAAAACGATGGAAGGGTGCAGTACGGAGACTGCTTGTTCGACCTCCTGTTGGAGAAAAGGGGGTTTAGGGTGCGTTTCTGTATGTGGTGTACAGCGGCTTGTGAGTCTGAATAGGCTGTGTACTCTTGGAGAGAGGAAAGGAGGACAAATGACTGGAATGCATGCGCAATGGCGAGGAACTCGAGGGACAATAAGTCCGGAGACCGTAGATACGACCAGCTGGTGTGGGTTTCAGGAGCGGGGAGGTGGGGATGGTACAGGGCGTAGCCGCAGGATCTTCGAGGAGTCACGAAGAACGCATCCGTGTAGGCTACGCCCTGTGTATCAAATAAAGAGAATGGTGCAGCGCGGCCACATGGCGCGGCAGGACGAGGGACATGTTTTTCGAGAGGGGGAGGATACGAAGATTGGGAGCCGCGGTGGGATTAGGAGAGGTAAACTGGGAGATAGGAATGAGCGAGATACCCGCTTCAGTGAATAACCACTGACCCTGACGGGTAAGGGAAAGCCGGGCAAGCTGTGAGTCACAGTGGAGAGTGAGAGTAGAACGGAGACGATGGAAGAGGCCTGTGGCAAATAGCTTACCGGTAGACGTAGTGATAGGGTGGTTGAGAGCTGCCTTGTAGAGGCCCACAAGGGCAGTCTCGAGAGTGTTGAGTCTGAGTGAAGGGGGCGTAGCATGCAAAGTACAAGACCTTATTGAAGGCCAGCGCGTGGGCAACTCGGCACGCATGAGCCTCATGGAGACCTGAGCGTCGAATGAGCACGCGCCCCATAAAGGCCTTTTATAAAACAAAAATTCCGACAAAGAACCGACTGAACGTAAAGCTAATATTCTCTCTAATACATATTACGTGTGGAGGAAAAAGAAACTATTTGAAACTATTCTTAGGCACAGTAATCTTCCAGGTCACTCAGCAAACGGTCTCATAAGTCTAGATAAGAAGTCGTAAAAATAGCCTGCACCCAGGAGCCGTCGTTTGGCTGCAGTTGATTTCCAGGCCTTTCTTGAATGTAGTCCCTACTAGGCATTTGCTGCGATCTAACTTAGAATTGAAACACGTTCATAAAATCTAATTAAATTAGACCTAGTAGACGAGGGAAAGCAAAGCCGGATGCATAGATAGCGAACAATCGTGCGATGTCATTGGCTCCTCATTGCATGGCGTCAAACATGTAATGTGAGTGGTCGGTGTCAGTGGTCAACCAGAAAGGTCAGGCGACAACTGGTCCACGGTCACGTGGTTGCTCCTCATTAGCTATGATATATACTACAGGCATTCCCGTGGCTATGCGCAGCAAGACGCATAGTAATAGAGTTTTAGCCTTGGGGGTGCGTGTTGGTTTGAACTTGGTCGGACTACAAGTAGGAACGCGCAAAGCCAGGGGAAACCTCTAGTTGGACAGTTCTTTCTCTAAAAGAGCAAAATTCGGCTGTGGCTGCTCTAACACGGCGTTCTTAGAGGAGCTTTGTAACACCTGAAACATGCCTCGTTTGCACGAGGCCGATCTCCTACAAAGGCGCACTGCAACGCTTACTTAGGCGGTTTCAGCCATCAAAAAGAGCACGCTGTCAGATCCAATAGAAGGCGCTCCCCATCAGCTGTTTTTGTTTCCGCTCACGACTGCACGTTTGAAGTTTCCCGAGAACGTCGAGACAAAGTCCTTCACTCCATTATTCAGCGGGTAGCCGTCTTCTCGAAGCCAATTTATAATTTTCCGTATTTTAGTTTCCAAAGATACATCTCTGAGCGTTGTGAAATGCCATTCAAAGAGAACATATTGGTTTACGGCCCTTCGGGTACTCAAACAACCACAACGGCACAATGAGACCCGTTGGTTTTACCGCGCACATGCGGGCCTCTGTGGATAGGAATTCAACCATCGACACCATTGTCATTAAAAATGAAATACATACAAAAAACGCCATTAAACTTCTACTGATAACACAAGTTTATAGGAGCAAGACTGCAACTGTACTGATTTCGCGCTCAGAATTCTGCTTAACAGTAATGAACATCACGGTTTGGAAAGCAATCTGGGTTAGCTTGCGTCCTGCCACCATCCTTCTGTGTCCGCCAGGCCATTTACTTCAAGTGTTAGTGAGGTTTCAGCACATTTTCAGGTCGCTTCCTCAATCATGTAGCAGGATACCACTTTGTGTCATTAAGAAATTTAACTCGAGGCCTCCTATGGGACCGGAGACCAAGCCCGGCCGGACCCAGGCTGAGTACAGGGACACTGCAGCGGGGCCGTGCCTGGCCCGGACTTGAAGCCACGGTCCGGAGCTATATGCGCCTGGGCTTCGTATCTCGGGTTCGGGCCGTTCTCGATTTCGGCATTTCGGGCTAGTGTAGTTGGGAAGAACATTCTTTATTCCTTGGGCCTATATTCCATCGGTGAGGGCTTTATATTGATGATTTTAAAAAGTTAACTGATGCCAGAAGCACACATTCGAGCTTTATCCATAGTCGGTGGAGGTATGTGCATGATATTGGGTGCAAGCAGGCACGAAATGCAATTGCAGTCCTGTTTGGTTCATTTTAATTTGACGTTTTCTTCAATAGACATTGCTTCCCATAATGCATGAAAGGATGCACTCTGGCGTCGTCAACAGGATTTCCATCATTGGTAGCTCTCTTCAACTCTCTCCTCGGGGGCGCCGCCGAGAATGCTCCGACGGAGACGGATCTGATCCGGTACAATCGCGTGAGCACCAGTAATGACGGCCGCTGCATAAAAATGCAAGAGAAAAGAACGGATTAAATTCTTTAATAGATCATTGAAGCGTAGAGGTCACTATATCCGACACTTGGGTCGGGAAAACTATAGATGTTACGAGGCACGCACACAACTGAAATATAAAAAGGTCGCGCGGATTAGTTCTAAGACGTGCAGTGTGCAGTAATTGTTAAAATCAACTTGATACTTCTGTAGCTTGTCAAGAACCATTCCCATGAATTTTTTCGTTTGCTCCATTTCAGTCAGTGAATATTCTTCCTCTTTAACCGACTCAGAATTCTTCTCTTCTATTTGTAGATCTCATTTGTTGATGGTGCTAATTAATTCGTTGAAGACTGCTTCGTGTCATAGCTCAGTCGAAGCCCACGTAATAAGTGAAAGCTGCTAAGGAATTGTCGCGGCAGGCATTCTATGTTTAGAATGTCCATCCTTCGCAAGGGCCAGATTAGCAGTGGTTCATGTTCCTCTCCTTTACTCGCAACAGAATGCGATCTTTTACCATACCGACCTGACGAAACTGCGAGTAATGTACACTTAAGAACCCAAAGATGGGCAGAGAATGACTGCTTGCTGCTCAGGAACGGTGCAGTATTAGAATCTTCCAGATATGCACTGCTCCAATATTCTGGTATCCGTCGTGAGCGATTTTTCCTGAGTTCCACCGTATGTGGGCAAATGTTCCTGAATATTGCACTGCTTCGCATGATCATTTCGTTTTGAAAATAGGGTATGTGCGTTGCTGTTTTCAAGTAAAACTTCGTACCTATAAAAGCAGCCCCGAAGACGATGAGACTTGACAGGTTTGCCATGTTTCTTGAGCACTGTAAGCATTCAATAGGAAACATTTCAGTATTTTGACGTTGGGAATGCAAAACGTTGTTCAAAAAGCCGCGTCTGTAGGTGAGGCACAACGGAACATGAAACCCGCGTTTTACTTTCAGTACCCGCGAGGTGCGTAAATTTCCCCAATAACAAAATAGACAACACGCCTCAACGTTGAAAGGACTGAAGTATTTCTGCGAGAGTGAGGAAAACAACTAAACGGTCATCTCGTGGACGAATCTGGTGTTGTATAGCTTAGTGATCACATTAAAAACTTAATGTATGTTTTTTTTCTTTCCGTAAATACCCTTTACTATAAATGAAGTCATAGCTGAACGCCGCCTCTGGTAAGAGGTTAATGTATATAACAAACACGAAGCAGCGGCAAGGCTCTAAGTTGGCCAAGAAAGCAGCCGTTGTATCAGCTTAAATGGACAGAAATCAGTGTGGGTAAAATTCGGGGCAAGAGAATTACCCCTAGAAGATCTAAATAATCTCAACACTGATCTCAACATAACCCTCATAAAAGCTCTTGTTTGTCGGCAACCTTTCGCATTTCAGTTTTATATCTGACCACGAGAAGAAAAAAAATAGCAGCTACGTATAAGGTAAAGGAGGCAGACAGTAATCATGATCGCTCCCCTTAACAACTCTAGCGTTACATTCGAGCAGTGTAGCTAAGAGCACCATGACGTTGTTGCCTCGCAAATCATATCCAACGGGCTGATTAGAATTGACAGATTTTTGAGACTATGTGCGCTTTATGTACTGCGCTTAATAACATTCTCCATGTTTGTCACGGTTCTAAAAGCGTCAGCCGGAAAGGTCCTCTGGACACGGAGAAAGTAGCTTGCACCAGCGCATCTCTGCGGGTGAGAACAGGCGCCCCCTTAGTCGAATATAACGAAACCCTTAAGCTTCTCGGAAGCATGGAAGCTTAAACTAGGCGTTCGCAGAGTTGTTTAACACACCACATCCTTACTAGAATGAATGAAGAATGTAGTCTTGCGACTAAGTGGCATACACACCGTTCTACTGAAGCTGGGGCCACTGCAGAGCTGGTCGGGAGGATGTGAACGTTGAAGCGAAGGCGCGCTTTTTATCCGCTTCTAGCTGAAGGTGAATGCCAGAATCAGCGTAAGAAAAAGAATACAAAACTTCCATTGCAACTCAATCGGATGATAAAAATTACTCTCCTGCCTAATAGGGATTGGCATATAAGTTTAGGACGTCGAGACATGTTTTAAATTTATAGTACTATATGATAAGTCCCCTTAGTTAGCTGTAAGTAGAATGAGTTTTTTCAACATAGTAGCGTGCATACTTCTGCATGGGTCGAAACCAAGCATTGCAAATGAAAACAGTTTTATCTGGCTTTGCCTGACACATGTCAGATCAAAGCACCGAAGCAATTATGCTCGGGCTGGATCAAAATCGAAAAAGCAGTTCCCTGCATTCTCCAGGTCAAATCAGTGATACCCTTCATATCCCTTGTTAAATGTGAACAACCGCTCTTTCATATCACTTCAGTCTTGCTTATCATACATCGCACACTACGTGAGGTCAGTATCAAACAAAAATGAGAATGTAAAGCTGAAGAACACTTTAATGAGAGCACTTTGATATTTCATTATGGAATGTGTGTATGTTTTTCATTATTCTGCTGTTAATTTATTTTTTCTAATATTTCCTCTGTATTCCTATTTAGAAGCACTACTTTTCCAGATATGTAATTTCAAATCGGCATAGCCTGGCTGGATTCAAGCTTCCACTGATTTGAAGGTGGTGGAAGAACCTGAACAGGATGATTTGAGGGTCCTCGTGAAATCATCCTGTTCAGAATCGCAGGATAGGCAAAGCGGAAATCAACATGAACAAAACCGCTTGTTTTATGGCATAGTCTGGATCTGAAGCACCCCAAAATGAGCCCACATGAGCAAATCAACTATTGCGAGAAGTTCACAAACCACAAGTAATCAAAATTTCTTACTGTAGCTCAGCTGCGCGTCTCCCCGAGGCGTCGCACATCGATGCGCTGCTGAAGACCGGTTCGGCGGGAGTGCCTGTCGGTCTTGTTACTGTGGTTGCTCGAGCCGGGACTGTTAGGTCGTATAAAACGGTATGGGTGGGAGGATCCAGTGAAGCGCACGAATTGTGCCTGTCCAGCTTTAGTCAAAAGCACGAAAGGCTCCTACAGATTTGTGCACGGCTGGTCGCTGCCCCTCGCGCCCGCTTCACTTCAAGCACAAGCTGTACTGCATCTAAATGTCGCTGCCGTCGGAGCCGATTGTAGAACACCATTCAACCAAATATTCGACATGGTCGCAAAAATAAATTCTCGCACTGACTTTTTCTCCGTGCTCGAATATTGAAACACTGATGCTCAAGAGAAATTCACGAAGGTCTGTTTATTTCGTTGTCTGGGCTACTTACAAATTCTCATAACGAAAACTATAGGATGAATAAGCTTTCTTCTGTCGCTCTCCGGCGACCGAGTAAACAAAAGCAGCAAAGCGTAAACCTCGCCCCTTAAATAACCTTTTGCTGAATGCCAGAGCATTCATGAGCTTAAGCACAGACTTGGTATAAGTCATAAATCTGGAGCACGTGAACAGAACAGAATACGAATTTAAGGCGCCACTGGAGAAGAGTATTCCTGCTGTTCGATGGTTCTCAGCACCGCTATGGTGAAGAAGAGGAGAAACATCTTCACCTTGGGCACATTCTACAGTGAATGACGTTGAGACAGCCTCCTACTACCGGCATGGTTTAATGGCGCACAGAAAATCTATATTTTAAGAACTGGGCGGGAGCTACAGAGTCGCTTTTGGTTTTTCACCGTATTCTGTTTGTAGTGCACATCTTCTATACTCCTCATCCTTACAAGTAGCATAAAACGTGATGTTTACGTTTTAATAAAGTGATTTTCTTTTTGTTGTTCGCCTGTCTTCAGGCTCAAAATTCTTGTCATCATACTGGTAAACATTCTGGGACATAAAGCACAAGAGCTCACGTAATCAATTTCATTGATTTACCGCACCGTTTTTGATAGTGCGAATAATCAGAACGTTCGATGACAGTTAAAATTCTGGATGGTGTCTTTATACTCTTCACGATCGCCACTCATGATATTATACGGCCATGGAAACCAACTAAATCTCCAGACCTCAATATGTTTCACGTGAACTCGCCGTGCCATTAGGATAAGCATGCAGGCCTTGTTTCTCTCAGACATTTGTGAAGAATGGCAGAAAAATTGTTGTTTGTGTCAGGACTTCGCGCTTCTAAATGGTCTGGACGGAGCATAATATAAAGGCAGACGTACTCAACGGAGTTGCCGAGATTTATTTTATCCAAGCCATGCTGACTATTGTTTGTTTAGCACAACCATAGAAAATTAGATGGAAAAACAGCGTGACCGGTTTTCCTCAATGGTAACTTGATGTACAACATCCGCTCTAGGAATACGTAGTCTGGTAAAAAGTAACAACTTACACTTCAAGTGAGCACTGAAAAGCCCTGGCTTTTATGGCTTTAGCACCACAACATGCTATCTCATCCTATGAGAGAAGACATACTACTAAATATTGAAAGTAGACAAGAAAGAAGACGTACTACTAAATATTGATAAAAAGTTTTTCGCGCTGGGATATTCACAGACTTCTCCAAAGCGTTTGATTCTTTAAATCATCACATTCTTATAAAAAAGCATGCGTTTTCGGGAATTCATGAACTGCCTTTAGAACTGCTTGAATCATACTTGAAAAATCGCTCACAATCTGTGTGTTTGGGATGCCACCGATCGCATGTTCTCCCTCGCTTGAGAGGTGTGCCTCAAGAAAGTATTCTGGGTCCTCTGTTATTCAGTGTTTACATCAATGATATAGTGAATTTCGACAAAACAGCTAAGTTGATCATCTATGCTGACGACAGTAGTATACTGTTCTCAGGATCTGATATTAACACATTAGCAACAAAATGCAATAGCGTGCTTTCAAATCTGTCCTCGTGGTCGCAAGCCAATCATCTTACCATTAATGCGAAAAAGACGAAGATAATAACTTTTAGACCATTAATGCGAAAAAGACGAAGATAATAACTTTTAGATCAATAAATAAGCCGCTTTATCTACAACACGCTATTACATTTGAGGGAAAAGTTATTAACGTCGTTGAACATCATAAAATTCTAGGCGTAACCTTTTCCTCGAACCTTACTTGGGACCTACACATAACCAAGGTATGTAAAAAACTTTCATCTGTCAGTGGAGCATTGTCGCGATGCAGATCGTTTCTTCCGGTCCAAATCAAACTGCAAATTTACTATGCGTTGTTCGCTTCATATCTGAACTATTGTTGCCTTGTTTGGCTCACAACAACTAAACAAATTATCAATAGAATAAATGCTCTGCAAAAGAAAATTGTTCGCATAATCGCAAACATTCCATATTCCGCGTCCTCATATGCTTTATTTCAAAAATACGGGCTAATAAAGACTGAACACAAACTCACATATCGCATTCTAGCATCTTTTAATTCCACGTCTACAGCACTAAAAGGCTTTTTAATAAATACCGCTGGCCTTACAGCTGGTGTAAATGATGCGCGTACACGTAGCACAGACCCATGGTTCGTGCCTCATTTTCGCACTAACTACAAGCTACAAACCCCGCACTACTCTCTTCCTACCATTCTTAACAAGCATCGGGACACAGAACTTCTGACAATGAAAAAGTTGCAGCAATATTTTGTAAATATGTAACGTTTATTTTTTTTTCTTACTGTGTCATATGATTTCCTGTTTGTTTTTTGATGTGATGTTAATCAGAGCACGACATCGTTCAATCTATTATGTGTTGTCAGAATAGGTTCTTCAATGTTAAAAATCTATTTCTCATTATAAATAGTGTTTCAAATCATCTGCTTTTCAGTTATATCTTGTATTATATCTGCTCTTGTTTTTGTGATCTATTTATTGCGTTTCCACTGTTTTTGTTGATTTGTAAAAACCAAGTGAAGGTTTCAGTGGCCACGTCAAGCTGGCCAGAGCAGCTTTTAGCCCTGAAAGCCTTGCAGTGTAAACTGGAAAATAAACCTTGAATGGAATTTAATTGAATATTCGACTTTTTCAACTGCGACGGAAAGCTCGTTCTCACTTATCTTGGAAAAGTACGAGCTGTCGGCGTAGTTTTGCACTACATTTTAAAATTTTCTCGTCAACTGCCTAAACGTAGGTGTTTTCAAGGTAAACAAAATCAATCTCGTGCGAGGCTGAATAAATATATATGGTAGAACCCTCTGTGATGGACACATCTTCTGTAGCGACTACAGTGCACTGTAGAGAAGTGCTCATTACAGACTGGTGTTTCGCTGTGTCTTCATTGAGAATGTAATTAGAACAGTCCAGATTACATAAATTGAAATGTCACAAAAATATTTATGGTCGCAGTATAGTCACGCGGTCCGGTCTAACATAAAAATCTCTTTTATTTGTTGCTTGTTTCCTGCGCTGAAGGCTGCCAGCAAAAAAGCGCTCCGGATGCTTTTTGGGCCATGGCAGCTCTTCATCAAAACAAGAATGTAGAAATGAACAGACTGAAAATGAATTCTATTGTTATCCATGTAACTTTGCCTTGTTGAGCAAAGGGAAAGAATTTGAATCTGCTTCGGGGCAAGGCAATCTAGCAGGTCACCGTGCAAACCCTCCCGAAAGTCCAGATAACTAAGACTGGCTGCCAGCATAGAAAGTGAATCCCTTCCATCACTATGCCTGCAGCTAGGAACAGTTGTCTGCGTGAAAACGACTTCGAGGCTTTTATTTTATGTAGTGCCTGAAAGTATTTCCTCAGTCGTATGTCAGCGACGAAAATTTTCCATGAAATTGATTAAAAATCAACAGTAGTAGTTGCGGAAACTTATTTACCCATGTTATAATGGTTTAGCCGTTACTGCACCCAATGATATTACCTACGATGCTTTCCTTCAGTTTTGCAACCAACGGAGCACAACACCTTCCGCAGTAAAGGTTCTTGAAATTGTTCTTTTCACAGGCCTAATACGCAAGCGAAACTCAATAGACACTGTCTGTATTCTTTCTAGATTGGTATTTTGCCGGTGATTAAGCCGCGCATCTCGCAGGGGCAGCCATACATTAAACTGGTCTGATTAGGAAAGAATGAAATGATGGGCGGAGGCGTCTAGTAAGTGTATTCTTCCTTACAGAAAAGGTAGATAATGATAAAAGTCCCATATTATGCAGCTGTGAACAGAATGATACCTAAAGACTCAGGTTGCGTGAATTGCGCTTCTTGGCTGCCGCCTTGAGAAAATACGTAGGGCCCATCGACTCGCGTATTACATCCAGATGCTCACCAGAACACTCACATTGAGAGCAGCATGGAGAGACAGGTGCTGCAGTTTAGGAACCATTTTTGTTAGAAGTTTACGCCCTCTCCAAGACCACCCAGTTGTAGTTCGTGCTTGAAAATTACATTGAGACTGCCTATTTCAGTAGGTAAGTCCTCTATGTTATCAAAGAGCTAAGAGAGAGAGCCTTCATTCTCAGCTGAAAAATTCACTACTGTGGTCTGGTATGTTGCGGGATTATATTTCAGGGTTTTGATGTGCCTAGTGAGGGCTCGAAACTGGCTTTGCGGAAGCTTTGTGAGGCAGGAATGATGGACATTTTAGAACATAAACGCGCCGAAAAATCCTCAGGTCTGTCTATGGAGGGATCACCGGGGTGGAAAACCTGGAATCAGGCTGATGTTTCAGGCTTATGTAACGAGCTTCTTGTGTTTTGGTGAGCAGCATTTCGCAGAAATTGAGAACACAAAAACTGTGCTCTGGCGCTACTTAAGCATCCTCAAATTTCAAATATGTTGGAGGTGAGAGAAACGCAGGCCCTCGCTCCTCTAAAATTTTGGAATACCACTGATTCGAAGTGAGCCCCATACAAGGCACTGAAGTTTTCTTCTTGGGTTCTTTGCGTTTGGTAAAGATTGTAGATGCTTTGGTGTATTGTTCTCGCGCGTAGGTCTGGTAAAACAAGCCTCATATTCTTGAGGTCTCGTTAGTAGGAAGCTGTTCTTATTTAGTTTATTTCGTGAATTTGGAGAGACAGCCTTGCGTTGCATGCAGCGTGCTCCTTTTTTGCTTGGTGTTAAGCAGAACAACCTTAGCGATTCTGGAATACAGAGTCCCATAGTACCCGATGATATTTCAGACTTGTAGTTGCGGCTCATTTAATAAGAAAATCCTTACATTCCAGAATCAGTGCTCAGCATATATGCAGCAACGGACCTGGCAAAGGGTTCCTCTGAATTTTCCCAAGCTTTTGCATGTTGTGTATCAAGAATACCACGCGGAAGAGACCGCTTCATATTGAAACGTTCTAAAAGTTCGAAGGAAAGTGCAATAAAAGTATTTTAAAATCAAATGGCTACGCATGGCCTCAAAAAAATTAAAGAAGTGTCAGCGCCTCCACCTCCTCTGTAGCATACAAGCTGTGAAAGAAAAGTTTTTCTGCACACTTAATAACTAGAAAACCATGGCATTAACGCCATAATGCACTAAAACTTTTTAGTGCAGTTTCCAGTTGGGAGTTCAAGCACTTTCTCATTCATCTTCGGGACTGAAGTGGTGTTGGCAGCTGTCTTAAAGTGATCTTTTATTTTTGAAATCCTCATGAATTCATCAGCTTCTGTCCCTTTACTTCCCCTTCGAACACTGATAATCGGTATTGTGGTAGGCTGAATCACTGAGAATGGACGCCCAGATGGAGGGCAAAGAATTGGATTTTACGTTGCGCAAACTGCATTATAAATGTAGTGTTTCCTTTCTTTAGACATTCGCATGAAAATGTCAAGCTAATAACGAGAACATAACATATTTGCAAACCATGCATCACGCGTTTCATATTCAGCGAAATTAATAGAAGCGTGAACATACTCCACATGTATCAAACGCATGAGACAACTTGAAACACTTATCAATTTTGCCTTGAAAATTGAAGTAGGAACTGAAGTAGGAATTCTGTTAGGAAGTAACAACTAATAACAGGAAGTATTCGCATGAATGTTCGTAATTTTTTGGACTGATGTGCTGGCTTCTACTAAAGTTATTTGCACCTCTTCGCACAAACCTAGACGTCTTTTTTCTCTGACAAGCCAGCGCTGCTTCTAAGATCGGATTCAGCAGGTGTTCTAAATTGATTATCGGTTCGTTTGAATGGATATCCCATGGATATCTATTCTAGACCTTCAACTGAATGGTCATATACACAGCACATGTCTCCTGCTCCAGAGGGCAGGTAATCTCATTTCAAGTAGCAAAAAAGCAAAACCACAACTCGATATTGCGGGAAGCTGCTTTTACAGCGAATGCAATATGTTGCAGTGCAGTGCTGATTAAAACTGCAGCTTCGCTTTCGTTTTTTTATATGTCACTACCAAGAAGCGGCATTAGTTACTGCGAAATGTAAAAAAATCTTGTTGGCTGCCGGACTGGCACGCAGACCGGAATATTAGATCGACACTTGTCGATCAATTTTTTTTCAGGTAGATGGCATTCCGCAATAGGTAGTCTTAATAGCACTTCAACTGCCTTCTCATCTGCACAACGCACGTCTTTTCCTGCTGATGGCATTCGATTTCATTGGAAATAGCATAAAAGGCAAAAACACAAACAATTTGAAATCCCGTATCATGCAAAGTAATACTGCAGCCTTTGTGCAGGCGGTCTCGGATTAGAGATAATATTTTGTAGCTTAGGTATGAAGGATATAGATTCTGAAGCTAACCCTACTTCCGAGAAATGTCGTCTGGCAGCAGATGAATTCCAGGCTTTTCCTAAGTGCAGCCCTTCTTGTATATTAGCCTTCAACAAATTAACACTTGAAACTTGTTCACGAATTTGAACAGGATTGAATACGAGTTTTTTCCCAGAATCTTAGGACTCACTATAGGAATTTTTCTCAATTTAGTTTGCTTGCTTTGCTTTGCTCAACATTCCAAAGCAACTCAAGCTATGAGGGAAGCCGTAGTGAAGGACTCCGGAAATTTTGACCTCATGGGTCTTTTTTTCACCGTGCACTGACATCGCACAGTACACGCGACTCTGAATTTCGCCTGTGTCGAAATTCTACCGCCGCGGCCGGGATCGAACCCGCGTATTTCGGGACAGCACCCGAGTGTCATAACCACTGGGCCACTGCGGCGGGGAATTTTTCTAAATTGTGCAGCTGTAACTATGAACGGTAAGATTTGTAGAAACCTTCAATGGAGGGTCTTTTTTTTCTGAGGTGTGTTCTAAAGCAAACAGGATATTGCTAATACTGCTTCGAACGTGTTTGGTCATCACTACATTGCCGCAAAATGTGGTTCATGAGCCACACAAGGTACCGCGAAAAGCTTGCAAGCATCTCTCTTGTGCATTGTAGGTGAACGAAGTTTCACTCGAGCGCCAATAACCACGAGACTAGGCAGCGATGGAAGCGGTGCTTAGCAGGTGCACTATACTTTCGAAAGAAGGAAGCTGAAAATGAAGGTCCATTTTTATGCAGCTCGGAGCTATATGCTACATAAGAAAGCTACTTGCTTGTATTTCGCTTCTGAATGCATGTCACCCTGAGAAATAGGTAGAGCTCATTAAGAGCCGTCAATCAAAACACTAGCACTTCTCCAAAGCGTGTCATTTCTCATTAAGACTTATAGGCGCTTTTTTGTTCGTCCTGTAATTTTTGTTATGCGAATTTGTAAGTGTTCCAGACAATGAAATAGACAGACCTTCGTGATTTTCTCTTGAGCATCAGCATTTAAATATTAGAGCACGCAGCAAAACTCCATGCGCCTTTATATATGTACTGCCACGTCGAATAATCGATTCAAGCGTGTAGTACGATCGGCTGGGACGGGAACGACAGTTAAATGAAGTAGAGCATGGGGTTGAAGTGAAGCGGATGCGAATAGCAGCGACCAGCTGAGCACAAATCTATAGAAGCCTTTCATGCTTTTGACTAAAGCTGGAAAGGCACAATTGCTGCGCTGCAATGCAACCACTGACCCATAGAGTTTTATATGACGTAACAGTTCGGGCTCCAGCAACCACTGCAACCAGACAGACCAGCACTACCGCCAAGCCAGTCTTCGGGACCTCATAGGTGCAGATGATCTAAAATGGGAAATTTTGATAACTTGTGGTTTGTGAATTCATCGCAATAGTTATGTTATTCGTGCAAGCTATTTTGGTGAGTTCGTTGATCCCGACTGCGCTGTAAAACAAGCGTTTTTGTCCGTATTCCTTTCCCCTTTGCCTATTCTGCAATCCTCAACAGGATGACTTCACGAAGAAAGTGAACTTGTCCTGTTCAGGTTCTTCCTCTGCCTTCAAATCAATGGAAAGCTTGAATGCGGAGATGCTAGGCCGATTTGAAATTACCCATCTGGAGAAGTAGAGATGAAAAATAGGAAAAAGAGAAAATATTAGCAAAAATAATTTATCAACAAAATAATGAAAAATATTTAAACTTTCATAATGTAATATCAAAGTGCTTTCATTAAACTGTTGATGAGTTGTACATTCTCATTTCTGTTTCATACTTACCTCACCCAGTGTGCGTTGCATGATAAGCAAGATTGCAGTGATATGACAGAGGGGCTGTACAGATTTAACTAGCAATATGAAGGGTATCATTTATTTGACGAGGAGAACGCAGGGAACTGTTTTCTAGATTTTGATCCAGCCCGAACATAATTGCATCGGTGTTTTTATCTGACATGTGTCAGGCAAAGCCAGATAAGACTGTTTTCATTTTCAATGCTTGGTTTCGACCCGCGCAGAGGTAAGCACGCTACTATGTTGCAAAAACTCATTCTACTTACAGCTAAAAGGACTTATCATATAGTTCAATAAATTTAAAGCATGTCCCTACGTCCGAAACATATATTTCTAGTCCCTATTAGGAAGTCTAGTTGATTTTATCATCCGATTGAGTTGCAATGGAAGTTTTGTTTTCATTTTATTAAGCTGATTCTTACATTCACCTTCAGCGAGAAGCGGATAAAAAGCACGCCTTCGCTTCCACGTTCACATCCTCCCGACCAGCTGTGCAGTGGCCCCAGCTTCGGTAGAACGGTGGGTATGCCACTTAGTCGCAAAACTACACTCTTCATTCATTGTAATAAGGATGCGGTGTGTTTCACAACTCGGTGAAAGCCTTCTTGGAACTTTCATGCTTCCGAGAAGCTTAAGGGTTTTGTTAAATTCGACTAAGATGGAACTTGTTCCCTCCCGCATCGTAGCGCTAGTGCAAGCTACTTTCTCCGTGTCCAGACGACCTCTCGGGCTGAAGGTTTTAGAACCGTGACAAATATGGAGAATGTTATTAAAGCATTACATAACACACACATAATTTCAAAAATATATCAAATCTAATCAGCCCGTTGGATATGATTTGCGAGGCAGCAACGTCATGGTGCTCTTAGCTGCACTGGTCGAATGTAACGCTAGCTGTGTTAAGGGGAGCGATCATGATTACTGTCTGCCTCCTTTACCTCATACGTGGTTGCTATTTATTTTCTTTTCGCGGTCAGATATGTAACTCAAATGCGAAAGGTTGCCGACAAACAAGAGCTTTTATGAGGGTTATGTTGAGATGAATGTTTTGACTATTTAGATCTTCTAGGGGTATTTCTCTTGCCCCGAATTCTACCCACACTGATTTCTGTCCATTCAATTTCATACAAAAGCTGCTTTCCTGGCAGCCTTTGAGCCTTCGTGCTTCTTCGAGTTTGTTATATATATTACCCTCTTACCAGAGGCGGCATTCAGCTATGACTTCATGCATCGTAAAGGGTATTTACGGAAAGAAAAAAAACATACATTAATTTCTTAATCTGACCACTAAGCTATACCACACCAGATTCGTCCACGACATGAGCGTTTAGTTGTTTTCCTCTCTCTCTGAGTAATTCTTCATTCCTTTCAACGTTGAGGCGTGTTGTCTATTTCGTTGTTGGTGAAATTTACACACCTCGCGGGTACTTAAAGTAAAACTGCGACTGTCATCTTCCATTGTGCCTCACCTGCAGACGCGGCTTATTGATTAACATTTTGCGTTCCCGTCAAAATACTGAAATGATTCCTATCCACTGATTACAGTGCTCAAGAAACATGGCAAACCTGTCAAGTCTCATCGTCTTCGGGGCTGCTTTTATAGGTACGAAGTTTTAGTTGACAACAACGCACATACCCTATTTTCAAAATGAAATGATCATGCGAAGCTGTGCAATATTCAGGAACAATTGGCTACATACGGTGCAACTCAAGAAAAATCACTCACGACGGATACCAGAATATTGGAGCAGTCCATATCCGGTCATGATGTAAAAAATAGCGCACAGGGAACACAAGGGACGGAAAGTAAAAGACGCAGACAAGCGCTAACTCGCAACTGAGGTTTATTGCTGACGCGCGCAATATAAGGTAGTCACTTTAAAAACATAAAACAAAAACAGCCACTGCGTTGCATTGAATTCATTTTTTGATAACGATTTTTTAACTGATCTTCCACAGCGATGAGTGGCGCCTGATGCTTCAATTTGAATTTGTTTCCTCTGACTTGGTCTTTCGAGGAGGGACTGTTTGTGGTTGTTTTTGTTTATGTTTTTAAAGTGACTACCTTATATTGCGCGCGTCAGCAATAAACCTCAGTTGCGAGTTAGCGCTTGTCTGCGTCGTTTACTTTCCGTCCCCTGTGTTCCCTGTGTGCTATTTTTTACGTCATGAACGTTATCCAACTTGCCCAACTTTCCGCTTTGCTGCATATCCGGAACATGCCAGCACTGCGCCGTTCCTTCGCAGCAAGGAGTCCTTCTCTGCCCATCTGAGGGTTCTTAAGTGCGCATTACTCGCAGTTTTGTCAAGTCCGTATGGTAAAAATTTGCATTTTGTTGCGGCTAAAGGAAAAGAGCATAAACCACTGCTTACCTGGCCTTTGCGAAGGCAGGACATTCTAAATATAAAATGCCTGCCGTGAGAACTGCGTAGCAGCTTTCAATTATAGACGACCTTTGACTGAGCTATAATATGAAAGAGTTTCAACGAACGAATTGGCACCATCAACAAATAAGATCTACAAATAGAAGAGAAGAATTATGAGTCGGTTAAAGAGGAAGAATATTCACACAATGAAATAGAGCAAACAAAAAAATTCACGAAGATGGTTCTTGTCAAGCTACAGAAGTATGAATTTGATGTTAGCCATTACTGCACACTTGTCTTAGAACTAATCCGCGCGACCTCTTTGTCTTTTTCAGTTGTGTACGTGCCTGGTAACATCTATCATTTTGTCGACCCAAGTGTCGGGTATAGTGACCTCGACGCTTCAATCATGTATTAATTATTTAATCCGTTCCTTTCTCTTGCATGTTTACCCAGCGGCCGTCATTACTGGTGCTCACGCGATTGTACCGAATGAAATCCGTCTCCGTCGAAGCATTCTTGGCGGCGCCCCAGAGGAGAGAATTGAAGATAGCTTCCAATGACGGAAATCCTGTTGACAGCGCCAGATTGCAGAGTGCATCCTTTGATGGATTATGGGAAGCAATGGCTATTGAAAAGAACGACAAATTAAAATGAACCAAACAGGACTGCAATTGCATGTCGTGCCTGCTTGCACCCAATATGATGCACATATCTCCACCGACTATTAACAACGCTCGAATGCGTGGTTCTGGCATTAGTTAGTTTCTTACAATCATCAATATAATGCCCTCACCTATCAGCTATGGGCCCAAAGAATAAAGATTCTTCCTCCGAAGTAGACCAGCCCGAAATGTCGAAATCGAGCCATGCCCGAGCCCGAGATACGAAGCTCAGGCGCATATAGCTCGGGCCCGTGGCCTCAAGCCCTGGGCAGGCAAGGCCCCGCTGCAGTGTCCCTCTACTCAGCCTGGGCCCGTCCCGCTGAGCTCGACGCGAGGCGCTGCCGGGCTTGGTCTCGGGTCCTACTCTAGCCCAGGATTTAAATTGCTTGATGACAAAAGGTGGTATCCTGCTACAAGACACAGGAAGCGGCCGGGAAATGTACTGAAACCACAATAACACTTGAAATAACTATCTTGACGAACATAGAAGTATGGTGATTTGGCGTAAGATAACCGGGATTGAATTTCAAACCGTGATGTTCACTATCGTTAAGCAGAATTCATAGTGCGAAATCAGTACAGTTGCGGTCATGCGCCTATAAAATTGTTTTAGCTTTAGATTTTAATGGCTTTTTGGTTTGTATTTCATTCTTAATGAGACCGGTGTTCAAGGTTTAATTCCAAACCACAGAGTCCCCGGATTTGCAAAGTAGAACAAATGAGTCTCATTACGTCGTTGTGGTTGTTTGAGTACCCGAAGTGCCATAAACCAATATGCTCTCCTCGAATGGCATTTCACAACGCTCAGAGATGTATTTTTGGAAAAGAAAACACGGAAATTTATAAATTGGCTTCGAGAATACGGCTGCCCGTTGAATAGTCGGATGCTTTCTCTCGAGGTTCTTTTGAAAGTTCAAACGTCCAGTCGTGAGCGGAAGCACAAAACAGCTGATGAGGAGCGCCTTCTATTAGATCCGACAGCGTGTTCTTTTTGATGGCTGAAAACGCCTAAGCAAGCGTTGCAGTGTGCCTTTGTAGGCAATCGGCCTCGTGCAAACCAGTCATGTGTCAGGCGTGACGAAGCACCTCTAAGAACGCCGTGTTAGACTAGCAACAGCAGAATTTTGTGCTTTTAGAGAAAGAACTCTCCTACTCGAGGTTTCCCATGGCTTTGCCGGGTCGTATTTTTATGTCCGGCCGAGGTTAAACCTGCACGGACCCCTAATGCTAAAAATACATCAATATGCATCTTGCTGCTCATAGCCACAGGAATGCCTGTATTATATGATCATAGCTAATGATAGGAACCACGTGACCGCGGCGCTGTGGTAACCTGACCTTTCTGGTTGACCACTGACACTGTCCACTCACATTGCATGTTTGACGGCATGCACAGAGGAGCCAATGACATCACACGTTTGTTAGGTATCTATACATCCGACTTTGCTTTCCCTCGTCTACTAGGTTCCGCCGGGCTGAACCTCCGCAAATATTTTCTCTCTAACTCCTCTCCTTGCATCGCTTGTCGGGGAGAACAGTGCGCGTCCGTTGTTGCTTCCTGAGAGATGTTGGATTTACGCTGCCTGGACTTGCTTAACAATTGTGGTTAGCCTTACTCCGCGTCAACAAGGAAGCAGTAATCATCGCTTATTATTAGTGTACAATAAAGATTTTAGCGCCGGCAGTATCTGATATTCGAAGTGTTCCATGAGGCAGCCGGAATAAAAACACGTTCTTTTTATATTCCGTGGGTGGGGAAAATGCGACAATGCCAGACAGCAATTAAAAATTGGGCAGACAATAAGAAAATGTGAAGCGTACAGCGGGTGCGAGCAGCAGTGATATATTTTTTCCTAACGCTTTGTGCTCAAAGCATCTTTAAATTATATTCTCTTTGCCACTGGCGTTGAACAGCTAGTTGTTTACCTTAGGGACCTCGCTTTGATGATGATGATGATGCTTTCCTCAGGCTTCATGGCACATGCCCACGGCGGGGGATTGGCTAGGATGCTTAGCGGATACAAACGCACTTATGTACAAGGAATGGAGAATTTTGATAATGTTGGAACGCAGAGCTAGAATTTCTACAAAACAAAAGATACGGAGAACGAAAACGAGTGAATTCACATTCTAGCAGAGTAATCTACCAGATGAAATTATATAATGGTGAATATAATGGCACACTGGTTTCAGGACATATCCCTTGGCGCTTGCCCCGAAGGATAGGAGAATCCGAATTGAGACAGGAAGCCCGAGCCGAGCTAGGTGATCTCCAAGTAAATTCTACGGAGAGCAGCGAACCGCTGGCAGGAGAGGAAAAAGTGTTAGACTCACTTTCGCCAGAGGACTCACAAAGGTTGGCTATCGTAAAACCCCTATCGGCATAAATAAAGATTTAGCCGTGGTATCCTGCAGCGCAAAAGGGTCATGGACATCTCACGGTGCCTCGAACTGCACATCCGCACACTCCAAGGAAATGCCAGGTGTTGAAAATTCGCTGCAGCAAGGAGAGGCTCATGGCTCAAGGAGTGGAGACGCTGGAATCGCAGAAAACATACTGTTCCCATTCTAGGCCCTGGAATACCTCCTGTAAACAGGCAGTGAATAGCATAGGTGAGATAGCGCCTCCCTGCCTGACACCTTTCCTTATTGGAATTTTATTGCTGGCTTTATGGAGAACTATGGTAGCTGTGCATTCGTTGTAAATATCTTCTAATATTTTCACATAACACTCTTCTACACCCTGATTCCGCAATGCCTGCATGACTGCTGAGGTGTCTACTGAGTCGAATGCTTTCTCGTTATCAATGAACGCTTTATATAGGGGTTGGTTATATTCTGCGCATTTTCTATCACTTGACTGATTGTGTGAATATGGTCTATTGTGGAGAATCCTTTACGAAAGCCTGCCTGACTTAACTGCGCTAAAACTGAAACCTAGAGCGTCTCCTTCGTCTCCGCAACAATTAACCAATGTTTGTAAATTTTCCTGGCTATCTGCCAACCGTACAATATCGCCCGCATACATTAAACCCCGGAGCCGCTGCTCAACTACATTTCTGACTAATCTATACGACAGATTACACAGATTACACAGATTACACAGATTACACAGATTACACAGATTACAGATTAATCTGTAGAACGGGCAGCAGTGGCGCGGCGCAATCTGTTGAAGCGCAGCTGCAGCGGTTGCTAGGCAACGGCGACTCAAGACGTTTGAACCGGACCGCTACGAGAATAGGTGACGACCCGAACTGGGCTCCAGTAGTGTTGCTTTCGCAACGATATACGGCATCCCAGCAGTCTAAAAAAACACGTTCAATTCCCTCGGGCTTCTTACATAACAGGCAATAGCATGCATAACAGGCATAACAGGCTCCAGAAACCTTGGCTACGCTACAAAACCAAGTGGAAGTACGCCTTTTCGCTGCCGGCTCTGAGCCCCCGCCACCCAGGCCATGCCAAATGATTCTACCGAGAAACGATGTGAGCAGCCAGGGAAGGCGAAGAGGCAGATCGGCGAACCAGTCACACCGGACGGCAAAGACAACGAAACTGAAGAAGTCGTCAGGTTCGGCAGAAGAGTGGGCGACGGAGAGGTGATGCCACAAAGCGTGGTCCCCAAGCGAAACAACTAGCTGTTCGACGCCAGCGGCAACGAGAGGTATCATTTGAAAATGCTTTCCTCCCAAAATATTAGGAAAAAACTATCACTGCTCGCAATCGGAGTACAGATCACACGTCCTCATCATCTGTAAAAATTTTAATTGCTGTCTGATATATCATGCCTAGAACAACCTTTTGTGATTCGGGCATACAGAGTCCCATATTACCCGAAAATAATTCTGACTTGTGGTTCCCGCTCACTTAATTAAGGGTGCCTTAGATTCCAAAATCATCGCTCAGCATATATGCAGCGACGGACCTGGCATTCGGTTCCTCTGAACTTTTCTAAGCTTTTTCAAAATCTGTTGCAAGACTCCCTCGAGTCGGCGGCGGCGTTCCTGCTTTATGAAAATTGATGCAAGTTGATGGTCTTGAATTTATGGGCCCAATCTTCCTATGTTTAGCAAAATCTTTCGTTTAACGCTTGTCTATCGCTCACATCTCTCAGTTTAGACTGTCCAAAAAAACCTATGGGGAACGTTTTTCACGATAATAAACATGTTAAAGGCATTATGTAGCTGACGAATCCTATTGTTTTACACTCTAGCATTGAGCACTCACAAATTGGCTCTGCTGAAACTGTAATGTCCTACTCGCTGTAAAGTGCATCACAGAAAATAAAGCATTGTCATTTAAAGTGGTCTCTACGCCTGCTGACCCCCGTTTGCACGAACGTGGATATGCTCTTCGAGTGGAAAAGCTAGAATTGATAATAACCTCGGTTTCAAATGCTCGGGACATGAATGCCGGTGTTTTGCATTGGTATTGCATGGACGAGACAGGTGCATTGCTGCACTAGTTAAAACAAGCTGGATATTCAAAGGCCTTCTCATCTGCACACCACACATGTCATGGTGAGAAAATTCAACCTCTTCAGAGACGGCATAAAAAGCAAAAAAAAACTCGACGTCAGAGGAATATTTTGGAAGGACAGACCTGCAGTGCGTTCAGTTTATTATACAGCAGTGCTCAGGATTAGCTGTTTAGATCTGGTTTTGATTCGTACTGCACCTAACCGAGATTGCAAGGATTGAATTACCATAGAAATGTGGCTGGGTGCAGGGTCGCCTTGAAGACAGGTGCAATAAAGCCTTTCTTCTCATTCGTTTCCCTTCTTCTTCCGTGAAGGCTGCGAGCCAGCTCAGATCCGAGTTCAGTTATGGGGCCGCAGTAGTAGTTGTAGCAGTAGTAGAAGACCTTCATTCGACCATAATTTGCAGGCCGAGCATGTCGACCGCCTGAGCGACCAGAAGTCGCTGTTCTTCCTCCCCTTCAGCGCCAAGCCAGTTGAGACAGTCGCTGACTTTTAGAGAGGGTGGGGGTAAGAATCCGACTGCTGGGCAGCCGGGAATAGAAGAGCAATGAGCCATGTCCTCATCGATACAGGGGCAGTTGGGACAGGAAGGGTCTGATCGATAGCGATAGAGAAAGAGGCGGGACGGGGTGATGACTGCGTTCATCTGGATGTGTCGGAGAAGGCGAGCCTCCGGCACCGTGAGTGATAGATGAGGGGCAGGGCAAAGGGGTTTGAAGAGGCGGAGTTCGAGGTAGACCTCTTTTGTGGTGAGGCGAAGGGTGAATCTCCCACCGTCCTCAGAGGGCTTGGGCCAGGGGATCAACGGTGCCCAGACAAGTGTGTCGCGGGCGAGCTGATCGGCCAGATCAGTGCCGTCAATCCCCAATACCCAGGGACCGAGAGGAGAAAAACGATGGAAGGCTGCGGTACGGAGACTGCTTGTTCGACCTCCTGTTGGAGAAAAGGGGTTAGGGTGCGTTTCCCTATGTGGCGTACAGCGGCTTGTTAGTCTGAATAGGCTGTGTACTCTTGGAGAGAGGGAAGGAGGACAAATGACTGGAATGCATGCGCAATGGCGAAGACCTCGAGGGACAATGAGTGCGGAGACCGTAGATACGACCAACCGGTATGGGCTTCAGGAGCGGGGAGGTGGGGATGGTACAGGGCGTAGCCGCAGGATCTTCGAGGAGTCACGAAGAACGCATCCGTGTAGGCTATGCTCTGTGTATCAAAGAAAGAGAATGGTGGTGCGCAGCCACATGACGACGGCCGGCGTGCAGGACGAGGGACATGTTGGTCGAGAGGTGGAGGATACGAAGATTGGGAGGCGCGGGGGGATTAGGAGAGGTAAACTGGGAGATAGGAATGAGCAAGATACCCGCTTCAGTCAATAACCACTGACCCTCACGGGTAAGGGAAAGCCGGGCAAGCTGTGAGTCACGGTGGAGAGTGAGAATGGAACGGAGACGATGGAAGAGGACAGTGTCAAAGAGCTTACAGGTAGAGGTAGTGATAGGGTGGTTGAGAGCTGGCTTGTAGAGGCCCACAAGGGCAGTCTCGAGAGTGTTGAGTCTGAGTGAAGGAGGCGTAGCATGCAAAGTACAAGACGTTATTGAAGGCCAGCGCGTGGGCAACTCGGTACACATGAGTCTCATGGAGACCTGAGCGTCGAATGAGCACGCGCCGTATAAAGGCCTTTTATAAAACAAAAATTCCGACAAAGAACCGACTGAACGTAAAGCTAATATAGTCTCTCTTACATATTACGTCTGGATGAAAAAGAAACTATTTGAAACTATCCTTAGGCACAGTAATCTTCCAGGTCACTCAGCAAACGGTTTCATAAGTCTAGATAAGAAGACTTTGGAAACTATTGTATAACAGAAGTACGTCGTAAACAATAGCCTGCAGCCAGGAGCCGTCGTTTGGCTGCAGTTGATTTCCAGGCCTTTCTTGAATGTAGTCCCTACTAGGCATTAGCTGCGATCTAACTTAGAATTGAAACACGTCCATAAAATCTAATTAAATTAGACCTAGTAGACGAGGGAAAGCAAAGCAGGATGCATTGATACCGAACAATCGTGTGGTGTCATTGGCTCCTCATTGCATGGCGTCAAACATGTAATGTGAGTGGTCGGTGTCAGTGGTCAACCAGAAAGGTCAGGCGACAACTGGGCCGCGGTCACGTGGTTGCTCCTCATTAGCTATGATATATACTACAGACATTCCCGCGGTTATGTGCAGCAAGACGCATAGTAATAGATTTTTAGCCTTGGGGGTGCGTGTTGGTTTGGAATTGGTCGGACTACAAGTAGGAACGCGCAAAGCCAGGGGAAACCTCGAGTAGGACAGTTCTTTCTCTAAGAGCGCAAAATTCTGCTGTGGCTGCTCTAACACGGCATTCTTAGTGGAGCTTTGTAACACCTGAAACATGCCTCGTTTGCACGAGGCCGATCGCCTACAAAGGCGCACTGCAACGCTTACTTAGGCGGTTTCAGCCATCAAAAAGAGCACGCTGTCAGATCCAATAGAAGGCGCTCCTCATCAGCTGTTTTTTGTTCCCGCTCACGACTAGACGTTTGAAGTTTCCCGAGAACGTCGAGACAAAGGCCTTCGTGCGATTATTCAGCGGGCAGCCGTCTTCTCGAAGATAATTTATAATTTTCCGTATTTTCTTTTCCAAAGATACATCTCTGAGCGTTGGGAAATGCCGTTCAAGGAAAACATATTGGTTTACGGCCCTTCGGGTACTCAAACAACCACAACGACATAATGAGACCCGTTTTTTTACTGCGCACATCCGGGCCTCTGTGGATACGAGTTCAACCATCGACACCAATGTCAACAAAACGCCATTAACCTTCTACAGCTAACCCAATTTTATAGGAGCAAGACTGACTCTGTACTGATTTTGTGCTCAGAATTCTGCTTAACAATAATGAACATCACGGTTTGAAAAGCAAACCGGGTTAGTCTGCGTCATGCCACCATCCTTCTGTGTTCGCCAAGCCAGTTACTTCAAGTGTTATTGTGGTTTCAGCACATTTTCAGCCCGCTTCCTCAACCATATAGAAGTATACCACTTTGTGTCATTAAGAAATTTAACTACAGGGCTCCTATAAGACCCGAGACCAATCCCGGCCGCCCCTCGTGTCGAGATGAGCGGGCCGGGCCCAGGCTGAGTAGAGGGACACTGCAGCGGGGCCGTGTCTGGCCCGGACTTGAAGCCACGGTCCGGAGCTATACGCGCCTGGGCTTCGTATCTCGGGTTCGGGCCGTTCTCGATTTTGACAATTCGGGATGGTCGAGATGGGAAGAACATTCTTTATTCCTTGGGCCTATAGCTGATCGGTGAGGGCTTTATATTGATGATTTTAAAAGTTAACTGATGGCGGAAGCACACATTCGAGCTTTATCCATAGTCAGTGGAGGTATGTGCATGATATTGGGTGCAAGCAGGCATGAAATGCAATTGCAGTCCTGTTTGGTTGATTTTAATTTGTCGTTTTCTTCAATAGACATTGCTTCCCATAATGCATGAAAGGATGCACTCTGGCGCCGTCAACAGGATTTCCATCATTGGTAGCTCTCTTGAACTCTCTCCTCGGGGGCGCCGCCGAGAATGCTCCGACGGAGACGGATCTGATCCGGTACAATCGCGTGAGCACCAGTAATGACGGCCGCTGCATAAAAATGCAAGAGAAAAGAACGGATTAAATTCTTTAATAGATCATTGAAGCGTAGAGGTCACTATATCCGACACTTGGGTCGGGAAAACTATAGATGTTACGAGGCATGCACGCAACTGAAAAATAAAAAGGTCGCGCGGATTAGTTCTAAGACGTGCAGTGTGCAGTAATTGTTAACATCAACTTGGTACTTCTGTAGCTTGTCAAGAACCATTCCCATGAATTTTTTCGTTTGCTCGATTTCAGTCAGTGAATATTCTTCCTCTTTAATCGACTCAGAATTCTTCTCTTCTATTTGTAGATCTTATTAGTTGATGGTGCTAATTAATTCGTTGAAGACTGCTTCGTGTCATAGCTCAGTCAAAGCCCACGTAATAAGTGAAAGCTGCTAAGGAATGTCACGGCAGGCATTCTATGTTTAGAATGTCCACTCTTCGCAAGGGCCAGATCAGCAGTGGTTCATGTTCCTCTCCTTTACGCGCAACAGAATGCGATTTTTTACCATACCGACCTGACGAAACTGCGAGTAATGAACACTTAAGAACCCGAAGATGGGCAGAGAATGACTGCTTGCTGCTCAGGAACGGCGCAGTATTTGAATCTTCCGGATATGCACTGCTCCAATATTCTGGTATCCGTCGTGAGCGATTTTTCCTGAGTTCCACCGCATGTAGGCAATTGTTCCTGAATATTGCACTGCTTCGCATGATCATTTCATTTTGAAAATAGGGCATGTGCGTTGCTGTTCTAAACTAAAACTTCGTACCTATAAAGGCAGCCCCGAAGACGATGAGGCTTGACAGGTTTTCCATGTTTCTTGAGCACTGTAAGCAGTCAATAGGAAACACTTCAGTATTTTGACGAGAATGCAGAACGTTAATCAAAAAGCCGCGTCTGTAGGTGAGGCACAACGGAACATGACAGCCGCGTTTTACTTTCAGTACACGCGAGGTGCGTAAATTTCGCCAATAACAAAATAGACAACACGCCTCAACGTTGAAAGGACTGAAGTATTTCTGCGAGAGTGAGGAAAACAACTAAACGGTCATCTCGTGGACGAATCTGGTGTTGTATAGCTTAGTGATCACATTAAGAACTTAATGTATGTTTTTTTTCTTTCCGTAAATACCCTTTACTATAAATGAAGTCATAGCTGAACGCCGCCTCTGGTAAGAGGTTAATGTATATAACAAACACGAAGCAGCGGGAAGGCTCTAAGGTGGCCAAGAAAGCAGCCTTTGTATCTACTTAAATGGACAGAAATCAGTGTGGGTAAAATTCGGGGCAAGAGAATTACCCCTAGAAGATCTAAATAATCTCAACACTGATCTCAACATAACCCTCACAAAAGCTCTTGTTTATCGGCAACCTTTCGCATTTCAGTTTTATATCTGACCGCGAGAAGAAAAAAAATAGCGGCTACGTATAAGCTAAAGGAGGCAGACAGTAATCATGATCGCTCCCCTTAACACAGCTAGCGTTACATTCGACCAGTGCAGCTAAGAGCACCATGACGTGGTTGCCTCGCAAATCATATCCAACGGGCTGATTAGAATTGACACATTTTTGAGACTATGTGCGCTTTATATACTGCGCTTAATAACATTCTCCATGTTTGTCACGGTTCTAAAAGCGTCAGCCGGAGAGGTCCTCTGGACGCGGAGAAAGTAGCTTGCACCAGCGCATCTCTGCGGGTGAGAACAGGCGCCCCCTTAGTCGAATATAACGAAACCCTTAATTCGCAGAGTTGTTTAACACACCGCATCCTTATTACAATGAATGAAGAATGTAGTCTTGCGACTAAGTGGCATACACACCGTTCTACCGAAGCTGGGGCCACTGCAGATTTGGTCGGGAGGATGGGAACGTGGAAGCGAAGGCGCGCTTTTTATCCGCTTCTCGCTGAAGGTGAATGCCAGAATCAGCGTAACAAAAAGAATACAAAACTTCCATTGCACCTCAATCGGATGATAAAAACTACTCTCCTGCCTAATAGGGATTGGACATATAAGTTTAGGACGTAGAGACAGGTTTTAAATTTATCGTACTATATGATAAGTCCCCTTAGTTAGCTGTAAGTAGAATGAGTTTCTTCTACATAGTAGCGTGCATACTTCTGCATGGGTCGAAACCAAGCATTGCAAATGAAAACAGTTTTATCTGGCTTTGCCTGACACATGTCAGATCAAAGCACCGAAGCAATTATGCTCGGGCTGGATCAAAATCGAAAAAGCAGTTCCCTGCATTCTACAGGTCAAATCAGTGATACCCTTCATATCCCTTGTTAAATCTGAACAACCGCTCTTTCATATCACTTCAGTCTTGCTTATCATACATCGCACACTACGTGAGGTCAGTATCAAATAAAAATGAGAATGTAAAGCTGAAGAACACTTTAATGAGAGCACTTTGATATTTCATTATGGAATGTGTGTATGTTTTTCATTATTCTGCTGTTAATTTATTTTTCTAATATTTCCTCTGTATTCCTATTTAGAAACTCTACTTCTCCAGATATGTAATTTCAAATCGGCATAGCCTGGCTGGATTAAAGCTTCCACTGATTTCAAGGTGGTGGAAGAACCTGAACAGGATGATTTGAGGGTCCTCGTGAAATCATCCTGTTCTGGATCGCAGGATAGGCAAAGCGGAAATCAACATGAACAAAACCGCTTGTTTTATGGCATAGTCTGGATCTGAAGCACCCCAAAATGAGCCCACATGAACAAATCAACTATTGCGAGAAATTCACAAACCACAAGTAATCAAAATTCCTTACTCTAGCTCAGCTGCGCGTCTCCCCGAGGCGTCGCACATCGATGCGCTGCTGAAGACCGGTTCGGCGGGAGTGCCTGTCGGTCTTGTTGCTGTGGTTGCTCGAGCCGGGACTGTTAGGTCGTATAAAACAGTATGGGTGGGAGGATCCAGTGAAGCGCACGAATTGTGCCTGTCCAGCTTTAGTCAAAAGCACGAAAGGCTCCTACAGATTTGTGCACGGCTGGTCGCTGCCCCTGGCGCCCGCTTCACTTCAAGCACAAGCTGTACTGCATCTAAATGTCGCTGCCGTCCGAGCCGATCGTAGAACACCATTCAACCAAATATTCGACATGGCCGCAAAAATATATCCGCGCACTGACTTTTTCTCCGTGCTCGAATATTGAAACACTGATGCTCAAGAGAAATTCACGAAGGTCTGTTTATTTCGTTGTCTGGGCTACTTACAAATTCTCATAACAAAAACAATAGGATGAATAAGCTTTCTTCTGTCGCTCTCCGGCGACCGAGTAAACAAAAGCAGCAAAGCGTAAACCTCGCCCCCCAAATAGCCTTTTGCTGAATGCCAGAGCATTTATGAGCTTAAGCACAGACTTGGTATAAGTCATAAATCTGGAGCACGTGAACAGAACAGAATACGAATTTAAGGCGCCACTGGAAAAGAGTATTCCTGCTGTTCGATGGTTCTCAGCACCGCTATGGTGAAGAAGAGGAGAAACATCTTCACCTTGGGCACATTCTACAGTGAATGACATTGAGACAACCTCCTACTACCGGCATGGTTTAATGGCGCACAGAAAATCTATATTTTAAGAACTGGGCGGGAGCTACTGAGTCGCTTTTGGTTTTTCACAGTATTCTGTTGTAGTGCACATCTTCTATACTCCTCATCCTTACAAGTAGCATAAAACGTGATGTTTACGTTTTAATAAAATGATTTTCTTTTTGTTGTTCGCCTGTCTTCAGGCTCAAAATTCTTGTGATCATACTGGTAAATATTCTGGGACATAAAGCACAAGAGCTCACGTAATCAATTTCATTGATTTACCGCACCGTTTTTGATAGTGCGAATAATCAGAACGTTCGATGACAGGTAAAATTCTGGATGGTGTCTTTATACTCTTCACGATCGCCAATCATGATATTATACGGCCATGGAAGCCAACCAAATCTCCAGACCTCAATATTTTTCACGTGAACTCGCCGTGCCATTAGGATGTTTGTGTCAGGACTTCGCGCTTCTAAATGGTCTGGACGGAGCATAATATAAAGGCAGACGTACTCAACGGAGTTGCCGAGATATATTTTATCCAAGCCATGCTGACTATTGTTTGTTTAGCACAACCATAGAAAATTAGATGGAAAAACAGCGTGACCGGTTTTTCCTCAATGGTAACTTGAAGTACAACATCCGCTCTAGGAATACGTAGTCTGGTAAAAGGTAACAACTTACACTTCAAGTGAGCACTGAAAAGCCCTGGCTTTAATGGCTTTAGCACCACAACATGCTATCTCATCCTATGAGAGAGGACATATTACTAAATATTGAAAGAAGACATGAATGAAGACGTACTACTAAATATTGATAAAAAGTTTTTCGCGCTGGGATATTCACAGACTTCTCCAAAGCGTTTGACTCTTTAAATCATCACATTCTGATAAAAAAGCTTGCGTTTTCGGGAATTCGTGGACTGCCTTTAGAACTGCTTGAATCATACTTCAAAAATCGCTCACAATCTGTGTGTTTGGGACGCCACCGATCGCATGTTCTCCCTCTCTTGAGAGGTGTGCCTCAAGGAAGTATTCTCGGTCCTCTGTTATTCAGTGTTTACATCAATGATATAGTGAATTTCGACAAAACAGCTAAGTTCATCATCTATGCTGACGACAGTAGTATACTGTTCTCAGGATGTGATATTAACACATTAGCAACAAAATGCAATAGCGTGCTTTCAAATCTGTCCTCGTGGTCGCAAGACAATCATCTTACCATTAATGCGAAAAGACGAAGATAATAACTTTTAGACCATTAATGCGAAAAAGATGAAGATAATAACTTTTAGATCAATAAATAAGCCCCTTTATCTACAACACGCTATTACATTTGAGGGAAACGTTATTGACGTCGTAGAACATCATAAAATTCTAGGCGTAACCTTTTCCTCGAACCTTACTTGGGACCTACACATAACCAAGGTATGTAAAAAACTTTCATCTGTCAGTGGAGCATTGCCGCGATGCAGATCGTTTCTTCCGGTCCAAATCAAACTGCAAATTTACTATCCGTTGTTCGCTTCATATCTGAACTATTGTTGCCTCGTTTGGCTCACAACAACTAAACAAATTATCAATAGAATAAATGCTCTGCAAAAGAAAATCGTTCACATAATCGCAAACATTCCCTATTCCGTGCCCACATATGCTTTATTTCAAAAATACGGGCTAATATAGACTGAACACAAACTCACATATCGCATTATAGCATCTTTTCATTCCACGTCTACAGTACTAAAAAGGATTTTTAATAAATACCGCTTGCCTTACAGCTGGTGTAAATGATGCGCGTGCACGTAGCACAGACCCATGGTTCGTGCCTCATTTTCGCACTAACTACAAGCTACAAACCCTGCACTACTCTCTTCCTACAATTTTTAACAAGCATCAGGACACAGAACTTCTCACAATGAAACAGTTGCAGCCGTATTTTGTAAATATGTAACGTTTTTTTTTTTTTCTTCCTGTGTCATATGATTTCCTGTTTGTTTTTTGATGTGATGTTAATCAGAGCACGACATCGTTCAATCTATTATGTGTTGTCAGAATAGGTTCTTCAATGTTAAAAATCTATTTCTCATTATAAATAGTGTTTCAAATCATCTGCTTTTCAGTTATATCTTGTATTATATCTGCTCTTGTTTTTGTGATCTATTTATTGCGTTTCCACTGTTTTTGTTAATTTGTAAAAACCAAGTGAAGGTTTCAGTGGCCACGTCAAGCTGCACAGAGCAGCTTTTAGCCCTGAAAGCCTTGCAGTGTAAACTGGAAAATAAACCTTGAATTGAATTGAATTGAATATTCGACTTTTTCAACTGCGACGGAAAGCTCGTTCTCACTTATCTTGGAAAAGTACGAGCTGTCGGCGTAGTTTTGCACTACATTTTTCAATTTTCTCGTCAACTGCCTAAACGCAGGTGTTTTCAAGGTAAACGAAATCAATCTCGTGCGAGGCTGAATAAATATATATGGTAGAACCCTCTGTGATGGACACATCTTCTGTAGCGACTACAGTGCACTGTAGATGAGTGCTCATTACAGACTGGTGTTTCGCTGTGTCTTCATTGAGAATGTAATTAGAACAGTCCAGATTACATAAATTGAAATGTCACAAAAATATTTCTCGTCGCAGTATAGTCACGCTGTCTGGTCTATCATAAAAATCTCTTTTATTTGTTGCTTGTTTCCTACGCTGAAGGCTGCCAGCAAAAAAGAGCTCCGGATGCTTTTTGGGCCATGGGAGCTCTTCATCAAAACAAGAATGTAGAAATGAACAGACAGAAATTGAATTCTATTGTTATCCATGTAACTTTGCCTTGTTGAGCAAAGGGAAAGAATTTGAATCTGCTTCGGGGCAAGGCAATCTTGCAGGTCACCGTGCAAACCCTCCCGCAAGTCCAGATAACTAAGACTGGCTGCCAGCATAGAAAGTAAATCCCTTCCATCACTATGCCTGCAGCTAGGAACAGTTGTCTGCGTGAAAACGACTTCGAGGCTTTTATTTTATGCAGTGCCTGAAAGTATTTCCTCAGTCGTATGTCAGCGACGAAAAGTTTCCATGAAATTGATTAAAATTCAACAGTAGTAGTTGCGGAAACTTATTTACCGATGTTATAATGTTTTAGCCGTTACTGCATCCAGTGATATTACCTACGATGCTTTCCTTCAGTTTTGCAGCCAACGGAGCACAACACCTTCCGCAGTAAAGGTTCTTGGAAATTGTTCTTTTCACAGGCCTAATACGCAAGCGAAACTCAATAGACACTGTCTGTATTCTTTCTAGATTGGTATTTTGCCGGTGATTAAGCCGCGCATCTCGCAGGGGCAGCCATACATTAAACTGGTCTGATTAGGAAAGAATGAAATGATGGATGGAGGCGTCTAGTAAGTGTATTCTTCCTTACAGAAAAGGTAGATAATGATAAAAGTCCCATATTATGCAGCTGTAAACAGAATGATACCTAAAGACTCAGGTTGCGTGAATTGTGCTTCAGGGCTGCCGCCTTGAGAAAATACGTAGGGCCCATCGACTCGCGTATTACATCCAGATGCTCACCAGAACACTCACATTGAGACTAACATGGAGAGAGAGGTGCTGCAGTTTAGGAACCATTTTTGTTAGAAGTTTACACCCTCTCCAAGACCACCCAGTTGTAGTTCGTGCTCGAAAATTACATTGAGACTGCCTATTTCAGTAGGTAAGTCCTCTATGTTATCAAAGAGCTAAGAGAGAGAGCTTTCATTCTGAGCTGAAAAATTCACTACTGTGGTCTGGTATGTTGCGGGATTATATTTCAGGGTTTTGATGTGCCTAGTGAGGGCTCTAAACTGGCTTTTGCGGAAGCTTTGTGAGGCAGGAATGATGGACATTTTAGAACATAAACGCGCCGAAAAATCCTCAGGTCTGTCTATGGAGGGATCACCGGGGTGGAAAACCTGGAATCAGGCTGATGTTTCAGGCTTATGTAACGAGCTTCTTGTGTTTTGGTGAGCACCATTTCGCAGAAATAGAGAACACAAAAACTGTGCTGTGGCGCTACTTAAGCATCCTCACCTTTCAAATATGTTGGAGGTGAGAGAAACGCAGGCCCTCGCTCCTCTAAAACTTTGGAATACCACGGATTCGAGGAGAGCCCCATACAAGGCACTGAAGTTTTCTTCTTGGGTTCTTTGCGTTTGGTAAAGATTGTAGCTGCTTTGGTGTATTGTTCTCGCGTGTAGGTGTGGTAAAACAAGCCTCATAATCTTGAGGTCTCCTTAGTAGAAAGCTGTTCTTATTTAGTTTATTTCGTGAATTTGGAGAGACAGCCTTGCGTTGCATGCAGCGTGCTCCTTTTTTGTTTGGTGTTAAGCAGAACAACCTTAGCGATTCTGGAATACAGAGTCCCATAGTACCCGATGATATTTCAGACTTATAGTTGCGGCTCATTTAATAAGGAAAGCCTTACATTCCAGAATCAGTGCTCAGCATATATGCAGCAACGGACCTGGCAAAGGGTTCCTCTGAATTTTTCCAAGCTTTTGCATGTTGTGTCGCAAGAATACCACGCGGAAGAGACCGCCTCATATTGAAACGTTCTAACAGTTCGAAGGAAAGTGCAATAAAAGTATTTTAAAATGAAATGGCTACGCATGACCTAGAAAAAATTAAAGAAGTGTCAGCGCCTCCACCTCCTCTGTAGCATACAAGCTGTGAAAGAAAAGTTTTTCTGCACACTTAATAACTAGAAAACCATGGCATTAACGCCGGAATACACTAAAACTTTTTAGTGCAGTTTCCAGTTGGGAGTTCAAGCACTTTCTCATTCATCTTCGGGACTGAAGTGGTGTTGGGAGCTGTCTCAAAGTAATCTTTTATTTTTGAAATCCTCATGAATTCATCAGCTTCTGTCCCTTTACTTCCCCTTCGAACACTGATATTCGGTATTGTGGTAGGCTGAATCACTGAGAATGGACGCCCAGATGGAGGGCAAAGATTTTTATTTTACGTTGCGCAAACTGCATTATAAATGTAGTGTTTCCTTTCTTTAGACATTCGCATGAAAATGTCAAGCTAATAACGAGAACATAACATATTTGCAAACCATGCATCACGCGTTTAATATTCAGCGAAATTAATAGAAGCGTGAACATACTCCACATGTATCAAACGCATGAGACGACTTGAAACACTTATCAATTTTGCCTTGAAAATTGAAGTAGGAACTGAAGTAGGAATTCTGTTAGGAAGTAACAACTAATAACAGCAAGTATTCGCATGAATGTTCGTAATTTTTTGGACTGATGTTGTGGCTTCTACTAAAGTTCTTTGCACCTCTTCGCACAAACCTAGACGTCTTTTTTCTCTGAAAAGCTAGCGCTGCTTCTGAGATCGGATTCAGCAGGTGTTCTAAATTTATTATCGGTTCGTTTGAATGGATATCCCATGGATATCTATTCTAGACCTTCAACTGCCATGTCATATACACAGCACATGTCTCCTGCTCCAGAGGGCAGGTAGTCTCATTTGAAGTAGCAAAAAAGCAAAACCACAACTCGATATTGCGGGAAGCTGCTTTTACAGCGAATGCAATATGTTGCAGTGCAGTGCTGGTTAAAACTGTAGCTTTGCTTTCGTTTTTTTATATGTCACTACCAAGAAGCGGCATTAGTTACTGCGAAATGTAAAAAAATCTTGTGTGCTGCCGGACTGGAACGCAGACCGGAATACACTTGTCGATCAATTTTTTTTTTCAGGTAGATGGCATTCCGCAATTGGTAGTCTTAATAGCACTTCAACTGCCTTCTGATCTGCACAACGCACGTCTTTTCCTGCTGATAGCATTCGATTTTATTGGAAATAGCACAAAAGGCAAAAACGCAAACAATTTGAAATCCCGTATCATGCAAAGTAATACTGCAGGCCCTTGTGCAGGCGGTCTCGGATTTGAGATAATATTTTGTAGCTTAGGTATGAAGGATATATATTCTGAAGCTAACCCTACTTCCGAGAAATGTCGTCTGGCAGCAGATGAATTCCAGGCTTTTCCTAAGTGCAGCCCTTCTTGTATATTAGATTTCAACAAATTAACACTTGAAACTTGTTCACGAATTTGAACAGGATTGAATACGAGTTTTTTCCCAGAATCTTATGACTCACTATAGGAATTTTTCTCAATTTAGTTTGCTTGCTTTGCTTTGCTCAACATTCCCAAGCAACTCAAGCTGTGAGGGAAGCCGTAGTGAAGGACTCCGGAAATTTTGACCTCAAGGGTCTTTTTTTCACCGTGCACTGACATCGCACAGTACACGCGACTCTGAATTTCGCCTCTGTCGATATTCTACCGCCGCGGCCGGGATCGAACCCGCGTATTTCGGGACAGCACCCGAGTGTCATAACCACTGAGCCACTGCGGCGGGGAATTTTTCTAAATTGTGCAGCTGTAACTATGAACGGTAAGATTTGTAGAAACCTTCAATGGAGGGCCTTTTTTTTCTGAGGTGTGTTCTAAAGCAAACAGGATATTGCTAATACTGCTTCGAACGTGTTTGGTCATCACTACATTGCCGCAAAATGTGGTTCATGAGCCACACAAGGTGCCGCGAAAAGCTTGCAAGCATCTCTCTTGTGCATTGTAGGTGAACGAAGTTTCACTCGAGCGCCAATAACCACGAGACTAGGCAGCGTTGGCAGCGGTGCTTAGCAGGTGCACTATACATTCGAGAGAAGGAAGCTGAAAATGAAGGTCCATTTTTATGCAGCTCTGAGCTATATGCTACATAAGAAAGCTACTTGCTTGTATTTCGCTTCTGAATGCATGTCACCCTGAGAAATAGGTAGAGCCCATTAAGAGCCGTCACTCAAAACACTAGCACTTCTCCAAAGCGTGTCATTTCTCATTAAGACTTATAGGCGCTTTTTTGTTCGTCCTGTAATTTTTGTTATGCGAATTTGTAAGTGTTCCAGACAATGAAATAGACAGACCTTCGTGATTTTCTCTTGAGCATCAGCATTTAAATATTAGAGCACGCAGCAAAACTCCATGCGCCTTTATATTTGTACTGCCACGTCGAATAATCGATTCAAGCGTGTAGTAGGATCGGCTGGGACGGGAACGACAGTTAAATGTATTAGAGCATGGGGTTGAAGTGAAGCGGATGCGAATGCAGCGACTAGCTGAGCACAAATCTATAGAAGCCTTTCATGGTTTTGACTAAAGCTGGAAAGGCACAATTGCTGCGCTGCAATGCAACCACTGACCCATAGAGTTTTATATGACGTAACAGTTCGGGCTCCAGCAACCACTGCAACCAGACAGACAATCACTACCGCCAAGCCAGTCTTCGGGACCTCATAGGTGCAGATTATCTAAAATGGGAAATTTTATTACTTGTGGTTTGTGAATTCATCGCAATAGTTCTGTTATTCGTGCAAGCTATTTTGGTGAGTTCGTTGATCCCGACTGCGCTGTAAAACAAGCGTTTTTGTCCGTATTCCTTTCCCCTTTGCCTATTCTGCAATCCTCAACAGGATGACTTCACGAAGAACGTGAAATTTTCCTGTTCAGGTTCTTCCTCTGCCTTCAAATCAATGGAAAGCTTGAATGCGGAGATGCTATGCCGATTTGAAGTTACGTATCTGGAGAAGTAGAGTTCCAAAATAGGAAAACAGAGAAAATATTATAAAAATAAATTATCAGCAGAATAATGAAAAAAACACTTAAAACTTCCATAATGAAATATCAAAGTACTTTCATTAAACTGTTGATGAGCTTTACATTCTCATTTCTGTGTCATGCTTATCTCACCCAATGTGCGCTGCATGATAAGCAAGATTGCAGTGATATGCCAGAGGGGCTGTACAGATTTAACTAGCAATATGAAGGGTATCACTTATTTGACGAGGAAAATGCAGGGAACTGTTTTCTGGTTTGGTTTGGTTTGTGGGGTTTAACGTCCCAAAGCAACTAAGGCTATGAGAGACGCCGTAGTGGAGGGCTCCGGAAATTTCAACCACCTGGCGTTCTTTAACGTGCACTGACATCGCACAGTACACGGGTCCAAGAATTTCTCCTCCAAAGAAATTCCAGCCGCCGCGGCCGGGATCGAACCCGCGTCTTTTGGGTCAGCAGCCGAGCACCATAGCCACTCAGCCACCGCGGCGGCGGAACTGTTTTCTAGATTTTGATCCAGCCCGAACATAGTGCATCGGTGTTTTTATCTGACATGTGTCAGGCAAAGCCAGATAAGACTGTTTTCATTTTCAATGCTTGCTTTCGACCCGCGCAGAGGTAAGCAGGCTACTATGTTGCAAAAACTCATTCTACTTACAGCTAAAAGGACTTATCATATAGTTCAATAAATTTAAAGCATGTCCCTACGTCCTAAACATATATTTCTAGTCCCTATTAGGAAGTCGAGTTGATTTTATCATCCGATTGAGTTGCAATGGAAGTTTTGTTTTCATTTTATCAAGCTGATTCTTAAATTCACCTTCAGCGAGAAGCGGATAAAAAGCACGCCTTCGCTTCCACGTTGACATCCTCCCGACCAGCTCTGCAGTGGCCCCAGCTTCGGTAGAACGGTGTGTATGCCACTTAGTCGCAAAACTACACTCTTCATTCATTGTAATAAGGATGCGGTGTGTTTCACAACTCGGTGAACGCCTTGTTGGAACTTTCGTGCTTCCAAGAAGCTTAAGGGTTTTGTTAAATTCGACTAAGATGGAACTTGTTCCCTCCCGCATCGCAGCGCTAGTGCAAGCTACTTTCTCCGTGTCCAGACGACCTCTCGGGCTGAAGGTTTTAGAACCGTGACAAATATGGAGAATGTTATTAAAGCATTACATAACACGCACATAATTTCAAAAATATATCAAATATAATCAGCCCGTTGGATATGATTTGCGAGGCAGCAACGTCATGGTGCTTTTAGCTGCGCGTGTAGAATGTAAAGCTAGCTGTGTTAAGGGGAGCATTCACCTGCTGTCTACCTCCTTTACCTTATACGTGGTTGCTATTTATTTTCTTTTCGCGGTCAGATATGTAACTCAAATGCGAAAGGTTGCCGAAAAACAAGAGTTTTTATGAGGGTTATGTTGACATGAATGTTTTGACTATTTAGATCTTCTAGGGGTATTTCTCTTGCCCCGAATTCTACCCACACTGATTTCTGTAAATTTAATTTCATACAAAAGCTGCTTTCCTGGCAGCCTTTGAGCCTTCCTGCTTCTTCTAGTTTGTTATATTGTCACGTGCTGCGCATGGGCTCTGAGGAACAAAGAAGACGTGCGGCGGCTGGAAGAAGAAGAGAAAGTCCAGTATCCTGCCGCCGGCGCACCAGGCTCTTCTCGACCTGCCTTGTAAATAGTATTTGTAAATAGAGCCTGTAACAGTGTGGTGGAGGTGCTGGGTCGACCACCACGGACCCCTCTCGCAACCGCTGCAGCCGCAGAATCGCCGGATTGCCACCGTTGCCCGTGCAAATGCCCAAGGAAGCCGACGCACGTCCGACCGGCGCAGCAACGCCCGCTTGGCAGCACTACCGTGAGCCGCGGACGTTTTCCGGGAAGGCTGGCGATGACGTGGATGATTGGCTCACCAATTACAAGCGGGTGAGCAAATACAACGGCTGGGATGCCACTCTTCAGCTGGCCAATGTCGTCTTCTTTCTCGATGGCACCGCGCTAACTTGGTTCGAAAACCATGAGGCATCAATAACGAATTGGGACCGCTTCATGGAAGAGCTCCACAGCTGCTTCGGGGATACCGTTGCCAAACGCAAATGCGCTGAGCAGTCTTTGCTTCAGAGAGCGCAAGTGCCTGGAGAGACCTGCACCACTTACATAGAAGAGGTCTTGAAGCTGTGCAAAGTCGTTAATCCCAGTATGTCCGACGAAGATCGCGTTGGTCATCTCCTCAAGGGCATCGCAGAGCACGTCTACAGCTTTCTTATTAGTAAAGAAAATTTAGACTCGCCCACGGATATCATCAAGCACTGCCGCACCTTTGAAGCTCTAAAACTGCGTCGAATTACTCCCAAGTTCGGTCGCCTGCCTAACGTCACCACCGTCGCCAGCGTGGATTTCCACGAGCCTGTGAATGCGGCGACTCTCCCTGACGTCATTCGTCAAATCGTGCGTGACGAACTCTCCCGGCATCAAGATGTTGCGCGCCGCAGTGAGGTCCCGTATGAGAGCTGTTCTCTGCAGGCGGCTCCCGCCTACCGCTCCTCCCCTTGGAGTTCGTCTGGCCAGGCCCCTACCAGTGCTCCTCGCATTGATTACAGCGACGCTCCCCGGATCACCCGCCCCGGCCCGAGGGCGCCAGCTCGTCCGCAACGCCACCTGCGGCAGCCGGAGTACGATGGTCGTTTCGACACTGGCTACGAGGAGTGTTATCCCGAGTGCCCCCCCGACCCACCACTTTGTTACCGCTGTGGTATGGTCGGCCACATCTCTAGATTCTGCCGTCGCCGGGGCCAGTATTCCCGCTCCCAGCGCCAATGGTCATACCCTCCCCCCAGTTTCAATGCGCCTGTTCATGACCGTGTCTTCACATCGTCTCAGCGCCCATCCAGTTACGCGCCACCACGGAACGACTCCCCTGCCTCTGACCGAAGTCTGACTCCACCTCCGCACCGCTCTCGCCGCTCGCCTTCTCCCCAACGTCGTTCCCCACCGTCCCCGGGAAACTAGCGTGTGCGGCCGATGGAGGTGCGGTCGCCGGATCATCGATAGTGCCAATTCCTCTGCCCATTGTTATGATAAGGAACCGCCTTCAAGTTTTAGTGGACAGTATTTGCGTCATGGCCTTAGTGGACACTGGTGCCACGGTGTCAGTGATGAGTTCAACTTTCAAGAACCGCCTGGGTCGTAAAATAATGTTCGCTTGGGATCGTGCTGTTATATTCCGGGGTGTAGGGGGAGAATCATTGGTTCCGATTGGTATTTGTTTTGTGAATGTAGTGATCGCTGGTCACATGTCCCGAACTGAATTCACGGTGCTCCCTCGTTCTACGCATGACATCATCCTCGGTATTGACTTTTTGCACCAGTGCGGCGCTACTCTCGACTTCCGCAGTGGTGGCATATCGTTAAGTCCTGGCCTTCGGTCAGCTCTCATAGAAGACTCGCCAGTGGTTGCCCAAGTGTTTTCTGTCTCTGAAGATACCGTCGTTCCAGCAATGTCTGCCATATTCGTTCCCGTTGTGTCCTCGAGCACGATTTCTGATGCCTTCGATGCTGTGGTGGAACCTTGTTCTCTTAACTGTGCAAAGAAAAGTGTGCTAGTACCCCGCAGCGTCGTCCATGTGACCAAGGGCCATGCCACTCTTTGGACTGTCAATCACTCCAACGAACCTGCAGTATTGCCATGTGGTTTAAAACTTGCTGGCTTTGAAGAACGTTTTTCTGTACCAGTTGCCGCGATCACTGACTACGTGTCTCGTCCAACTAGACGCCGCGATCTGAGCGACTCTCAATTCCTAGCCATGGTCAACAAATCCCTACCCACTAGCGACCGCCAGGTACTAGTGGCCGTTCTTATGAAGCATGCTGACGTGTTTGACTTTGGTCGCGACCAACCACCGCCGATTCCAGCTTCCCGTACCCATCACATGATCAATACTGGATCTGCACAGCCGATTCGACAGAAGCCATACCGCGTCTCGCCTTCCGAACGTCAGATAATCGATGAACAAGTCCGTGACATGTTGCACCGCGGCATAATTCAGGAATCATCAAGACCGTGGGCTGCTCCAGTGATCCTTGTCAAAAAGAAAGATGGCACTTGGCGATTTTGTGTCGACTACCGCCGGCTTAACACTGTCACAAAGAAGGATGTTTACCCGCTCCCGCGCGTTGATGATGCCATTGACTGCCTCCACTCAGCCTCCTACTTTTCCTCGGTGGATCTACGGTCCGGGTACTGGCAGATCCCGATGCACCCGCAAGACAAAGAGAAGACAGCATTTGTGACACCTGACGGGTTGTATGAATTTAATGTTATGCCTTTCGGCCTTTGCAACGCTCCTGCCACTTTTGAACGATTTATGGATACGCTTTTACGTGGCCTGAAGTGGCAAGTTTGCATGTGTTATCTGGATGATGTTGTTATTTTTGGTAGGACCTTCGCCGAACATAACAGCCGCTTAGCCATTGTCCTAGACTGCATAGAGAGAGCGGGCCTCGTGGTAAACTCGAAGAAGTGTCGCTTCGGTGAACGCCAAATTACTGTGCTTGGTCATCTCGTTGACAAGGATGGCGTCAGACCCGACCCGCAGAAGGTTGAAGCTGTAAGCAGTGTCAAAGAACCCAAATCAGTGAAAGAGCTCAGGAGTTTCTTAGGACTTTGCTCATATTTTCGGCGTTTCGTTCCCAAGTTTTCTGATTTAGCCTACCCGCTTACAAGTCTCCTGCAGAAAGACACCCCTTTCCACTGGACTCCCGAATGCGACTCCGCGTTTCGGCAGCTCAAGTTTCTCCTCACCTCGCGGCCAATATTACGTCATTTCTGCCCGACAGCACCGACTGAACTCCACACTGACGCCAGCGGCATCGGCGTGGGTGCTGTGCTTATCCAACGCCATGAGGGCAATCAACACGTTGTCGCTTATGCAAGTCGCACCCTCAGCAAGTCGGAACGCAATTACACTGTAACAGAGCAAGAGTGTCTCGCCGTTGTTTTCAGCGTACAACGGCTTCGTTCGTACCTTTATGGACGTGCTTTTACAGTCGTCACAGACCACCATTCTCTGTGCTGGCTGGTCAATCTACGCGACCCCTGCGGTCGGTTGGCCCGCTGGGCGTTACGCCTCCAAGAGTTTAACTTCAAAGTGTCTTACAAAAGTGGCCGCCAACACGCCGACGCAGATTGCCTCTCGCGGCTGCCGCTCACGGTTACTACTTCCGATGATGAAAACTTCGACGACTATCTCGCTGCCGTTTCCCAAGAGTTTCCAGATCTTGGCACTTTCCAGACGGAACAACGCAAGGATCAGCACTTGGCGCCGCTTTTTGCCGAAGCCCGTGACCCGACATCCGCAAGCCCTTTCTGCATTCGCGACGGTTTACTCTATAGAACGAATTACTCGCCTGGAGGTGCGCGCTTTCTCCTCGTCGTTCCGGCTACTCTGTACTCCTCTGTTCTGCAGGCAATGCACGATGACGTCACGGCTGGGCACTTGGGGTTTGCCAGGACCCTTAACCGCATCAAAGAACGTTTTTACTAGCCAAAAATGCGTCATATGGTTCAGCGCTACGTGGCCACCTGCGTGCAGTGTCAGCGGTTCAAGCTTCCCACGACTTCTTCGCCTGGACGCCTGCATCCTGTGCCACCTCCAAGCACGCCATATGAACAAGTTGGACTCGATCTGCTCGGCCCGTTTCCCCGCTCGTCCAACGGTAACCGCTGGATTATAGTGTGCGTTGATCACCTCACCCGTTACTGTGAGACCGCCGCCCTACCTTGCGCCACCGCTGCTGAGATCTCGCTCTTCCTTCTTCGTGCTGTCATCCTCCGGCATGGACCTCCTCGAGTTGTTATCAGTGACCGCGGTCGCCACTTTACGGCAGACGTTGTCGAAGAGCTTCTGCGTCTTAGTTCGTGCCATTTTCGCCACTCGACGCCGTACCACCCCCAGACTAATGGACTGGTTGAACGTACCAATCGGACACTCACGACCATGCTGGCCATGTATGTCGATTCCCGCCATAAGAACTGGGACGACGTGCTTCCCTTCATTACATACGCCTATAACACGTCGAGGCATGAAATAACTGGTTACAGCCCATTCTTCCTCCTTTATGCCCGTTCGCCTCGAAGCTCCCTCGACAGCATCTTACCTTTCTCTCTCGACACCGAGCCTTCTATTCCCAACACTCTATGTCGCGCTGAAAAAGCCCGTCGGATTGCCCGGATACGCACCTTGGCATCACAGCATCGCTCTAAGCAGCGTTATGACCGCCGGCGCAAGGATGTCTCCTACCTGCCCGGTGACGTTGTATGGTTGTGGACGCCCCTACGCAAGCGTGGTTTATCAGAAAAGCTGCTATCCCACTACACAGGCCCGTTCATCGTTGTTGCTCGCCTCAATGACCTCAACTATGTCATCTCTCCCCAATCAACGCAAGGACGCCGCTCAAGGACAACCCAGGTCGTGCATGTCGCACGGCTGAAGCCATTCCACTCTCGGGATCCCGATTGATTCACTGGCCCAGAGGGCTTCGTCTGCGAACGGGGAAATGTCACGTGCTGCGCATGGGCTCTGAGGAACAAAGAAGACGTGCGGCGGCTGGAAGAAGAAGACAAAGTCCAGTATCCTGCCGCCGGCGCACCTGGCTCTTCTCGACCTGCCTTGTAAATAGTATTTGTAAATAGAACCTGTAACAATATATATTACCCTCTTACCAGAGGCGGCATTCAGCTATGACTTCATGCATCGTAAAGGATATTTACGGAAAGAAAAAAAAACATACATTAATTTCTTAATCTGACCTCTAAGCTATATACCACACCAGATTCGTCCACGACATGAGCGTTTAGTTGTTTTCCTCTCTCTCTGAGTAATTCTTCATTCCTTTCAACGTTGAGGCGTGTTGTCTATTTCGTTGTTGGTGAAATTTACACACCTCGCGGGTACTGAAAGTAAAACTGCGACTGTCATCTTCCATTGTGCCTCACCTGCAGACGCGGCTTTTTGATTAACATTTTGCATTCCCGTCAAAATACTGAAATGATTCTTATCCACTGATTACAGTGCTCAAGAAACATGGCAAACCTGTCAAGTCTCATCGTCTTCGGGGCTGCTTTTATAGGTACGAAGTTTTAGTTGACAACAACGCACATACCCTATTTTCAAAATGAAATGATCATGCGAAGCTGTGCAATATTGAGGAACAATTGGCTACATACGGTGCAACTCAAGAAAAATCACTCACGACGGATACCAGAATATTGGAGCAGTCCATAACCGGTCATGATGTAAAAAATAGCGCACAGGGAACACAAGGGACGGAAAGTAAAAGACGCAGACAAGCGCTAACTCGCAACTGAGGTTTATTGCTGACGCGCGCAATATAAGGTAGTCACATTAAAAACATAAAACAAAAACAGCCACTGCGTTGCATTGAATTCCTTTTTTGATAACGATTTTTTAACTGATCTTCCATAGCGATGAGTGGCGCCGGATGCTTCAATTTGAATTTTTTTCCTCTGACTTGGTCTTTCGAGGAGGGACTGTTTGTGGTTGTTTTTGTTTTATGTTTTTAAAGTGACTACCTTATATTGCGCGCGTCAGCAATAAACCTCAGTTGCGAGTTAGCGCTTGTCTGCGTCGTTTACTTTCCGTCCCCTGTGTTCCCTGTGCGCTATTTTTTACGTCATGAACGTTATCCAACTTGCCCAACTTTGCGCTTTGCTGCATATCCGGAACATGCCAGCACTGCGCCGTTCCTTCGCAGCAAGGAGTCCTTCTCTGCCCATCTGAGGCTTCTTAAGTGCGCATTACTCGCAGTTTTGTCAAGTCCGTATGGTAAAAATTCGCATTTTGTTGCGGCTAAAGGAGAAGAGCATAAACCACTGCTTACCTGGCCCTTGCGAAGGCAGGACATTCTAAATATAAAATGCCTGCCGTGAGAACTGCTTAGCAGCTTTCAATTATAGACGACCTTTGACTGAGCTATAATATGAAAGAGTTTCAACGAACGAATTGGCACCATCAACAAATAAGATCTACAAATAGAAGAGAAGAATTATGAGTCGGTTAAAGAGGAAGAATACTCACACACTGAAATAGAGCAAACAAAAAAATTCACCAAGATGGTTGTTGTCAAGCTATAGAAGTATGAATTTGATGTTAGCCATTACTGCACACTTGTCTTGGAACTAATCCGCGCGACCTCTTTGTCTTTTTCAGTTGTGTACGTGCCTGGTAACATCTATCATTTTGTCGACCCAAGTGTCGGATATAGTGACCTCGACGCTTCAATCATGTATTAATTATTTAATCCGTTCCTTTCTCTTGCATGTTTCCCCAGCGGCCGTCATTACTGGTGCTCACGCGATTGTACCGAATGAAATCCGTCTCCGTCGAAGCATTCTTGGCGGCGCCCCAGAGGAGAGAATTGAAGATAGCTTCCAATGACGGAAATCCTGTTGACAGCGCCAGATTGCAGAGTGCATCCTTTGATGGATTATGGCAAGCAATGGCTATTGAAAAGAACGACAAATTAAAATGAACAAAACAGGACTGCAATTGCATGTCGTGCCTGCTTGCACCCAATATGATGCACATATCTCCACCGACTATGACTAACGCTCGAATGCGTGGTTCTGGCATTAGTTAGTTTCTTACAATCATCAATATAATACCCTCACCTATCAGCTATGGGCCCAAAGAATAAAGATTCTTAATCCGAAGTAGACCAGCCCGAGATACGAAGCTCAGGCGCATATAGCTCGGGCCCGTGGCCTCAAGTCCTGGGCAGGCAAGGCCCCGCTGCAGTGTCCCTCTACTCAGCCTGGGCCCGGCCCGCTGAGCTCGGCGCGAGGCGCTGCCGGGCTTGGTCTCGGGTCCTACTCTAGCCCAGGATTTAAATTGCTTGATGACAAAAGGTGGTATCCTGCTACAAGACACTGGAAGCGGCCGGGAAATGTACTGAAACCACAATAACACTTGAAATAACTATCTTGACGAACATATAAGTATGGTGATATGCCGTAAGCTAACCGGGATTGCATTTCAAACCGTGATGTTCACTATTGTTAAGCAGAATTCTTAGTGCGAAATCAGTACAGTTGCGGTCATGCCCCTATAAAATTGTTTTAACTTTAGATTTTAATGGCTTCTTTTGTTTGTATTTCATTCTTAATGAGACCGGTGTTCAAGGTTTAGTTCCAAACCACAGAGTCCCCGGATTTGCGAAGTAGAACAAATGAGTCTCATTACGTCGTTGTGGTTGTTTGAGTACCCGAAGTGCCATAAACCAATATGCTCTCCTCGAATGGCATTTCACAACGCTCAGAGATGTATTTTTGGAAAAGAAAACACGGAAATTTATAAATTGGCTTCGAGAATACGGCTGCCCGTTGAATAATCGGATGAAGGCCTTTCTCTCGAGGTTCCTTTGAAAGTTCAAACGTCCAGTCGTGAGCGGAAGCACAAAACAGCTGATGAGGAGCGCCTTCTATTAGATCCGACAGCGTGTTCTTTTTGATGGCTGAAATCGCCTAAGCAAGCGTTGCAGTGTGCCTTTGTAGGTGATCGGCCTCGTGCAAACCAGTCATGTGTCAGGCGTAACAAAGCTCCTCTAAGAACGCCGTGTTAGACCAGCAACAGCAGAATTTTGTGCTTTCAGAGAAAGAACTCTCCTACTCGAGGTTTCCCATGGCTTTGCCGGTTCGTATTTTTATGTCCGGCCGAGGTTAAACCTGCACGGACCCCTAATGCTAAAAATACATGAATATGCGTCTTCCTGCTCATAGCCACAGGAACGCCTGTATTATATGATCATAGCTAATGACGAGGAACCACGTGACCGCGGGGCTGTGGTCGCCTGACCATTCTGGTTGACCACTGACACTGTCCACTCACATTGCATGTTTGACGGCATGCACAGAGGAGCCAATGACATCACACGTTTGTTAGGTATCTATGCATCCGACTTTGCTTTCCCTCGTCTACTAGGTTCCGCCGGGCTGAACCTCCGCAAATATTTTCTCTCTAACTCCTCTCCTGTTATCGCTTGTCAGGGAGAGCAGTGAGCGTCCGTTGTTGCTTCCTGAGAGATGTTGGATTTACGCTGCCTGGACTTGCTTAACAAATGTGGTTAGCCTTACTCCGCGTCAACAAGGAAGCAGTAATCATCGCTTATTCTTAGTGTACAATAAAGATTTTAGCGCCGGCAGTATCTGATATTCGAAGTGTTCCATGAGGCAGCCGGAATAAAAACACGTTCTTTTTATATTCCGTGGGTGGGGAAAATGCGACAATGCCAGACAGCAATTAAAAATTGGAGAGACAATAAGAAACTGTGAAGCGTACAGCGGGTGCGAGCAGCAGTGATAAATTTCTTCCTAACACTTTGTGCTCAAAGCATTTTAAAATAATATTCTCTTTGCCACTGGCGTTGAACAGCTAGTTGTTTATCATAGGGACCTCGCTTTGATGATGATGATGATGCTTTCCTCAGGCTTCATGGCACATACCCACGGCGGGGGATTGGCCAGGGTGCATAGCGGATACAAACGCACTCATGTACAAGGAATGGAGAATTTTGATAATTTTGGAACGCAGAGCTAGAATTTCTACAAAACAAAAAATACGGACAAGGAAAACTAGTGAATTCACATTCTAGCAGAGGAATCTACCAGATGAAATTATATAATGGTGAATATAATGGCACACTGGTTTCAGGGCATATACCTTGGCGCTTGCCCCGAAGGATAGGAGAATCCGAATTGAGACAGGAAGCCCGAGCCGAGCGAGGGGATCTCCAAGTAAATTCTACGGAGAGCAGCGAACCGCTGGCAGGAGAGGAAAAAGGGTTCTATAGACTCACTTTCGCCAGAAGACTCACAAAGGTTGGTTATCGTAAAACCCCTATCGGCATAAATAACGATTTAGCCGTGGTATCCTGCAGCGCAAAAGGGTCATGGACATCTCACGGTGCCTCGAACTGCACATCCGCACACTCAAAGGAAATGCCAGGTGTTGAAAATTCGCTGCAGCAAGGAGAGGCTCATGGGTCAAGGAGTGGAGACGCTGGAATCGCAGAAAACATACTGTTCGCATTCTAGGCCCTGGAATACCTCCTGTAAACAGGCAGTGAATAGCATAGGTGAGATAGCGCCTCCCTGCCTGACACCTTTCCTTATTGGAATTTTATTGCTGGCTTTATGGAGAACTATGGTAGCTGTGCATTCGTTGTAAATATCTTCCAATATTTTCACATAACACTCTTCTACGCCCTGATTCCGCAATGCCTGCATGACTGCTGAGGTTTCTACTTAGTCGAATGCTTTCTCGTTATCAATGAACGCTTTATATAGGGGTTGGTTATATTCTGCGCATTTTCTATCACTTGACTGATTGCGTGAATATGGTCTATTGTGGAGAATCCTTTACGAAAGCCTGCCTGACTTAATTGCGCTAAAACTGAAACCTAGAGCGCCTCCTTCGTCTCCACAACAATTAACCAATGTTTGTAAATTTTCCTGGCTATCTGCTAACCGTGCAATATCGTCCGCATACATTGAACCCGGGAGCCGCTGCTCAACTACATTTCTGACTAATCTATACGACAGATTACACAGATTACACAGATTACACAGATTACAGATTAATCTGTAGAACGGGCAGCAGTGGCGCGGCGCAATCTGTTGAAGCGCAGCTGCAGCGGTTGCTAGGCAACGGCGACTCAAGACGTTTGGTAGCCGGACCGCTACGAGAATAGGTGACGAGCCGAACTGGGCTCCAGTAGTGTTGCTTTCGCAACGATATACGGCATCCCAGCAGTCTAAAAAAACACGTTCAATTCCCTCGGGCTTCTTACATAACAGGCAATAGCACGCATAACAAGCATAACAGGCTCCAGAAACCTTGGCTTCGCTACAAAAGCCAAGTGGAAGTACGCCTTTTCGCTCCCGGCTCTGAGCCCCCGCCACCCAGGCCATGCCAAATGATTCTACCGAGAAACGATGTGAGCAGCCAGGGAAGGCGAAGAGGCAGATCGGCGAACCTGTCACACCGGACGGCAAAGACAACGAAACTGAAGAAGTCGTCAGGTTCGGCAGAAGAGTGGGCGACGGAGAGGTGATGCCACAAAGCGTGGTCCCCAAGCGAAACAACTAGCTGTTCGACGCCAGCGGCAACGAGAGGTATCATTTGAAAATGCTTTCCTCCCAAAATATTAGGGAAAAACTATCACTGCTCGCAACCGGAGTACAGATCACACGTCCTCATCATCTCTCAAAATTTTAATTGCTGTCTGATATATCACATCAATTGCTGTCTGATATATCATGCCTAGAACAACCTTAGTGATTCGGGCATACAGAGTCCCATATTACCCGAAAATAATTCTGACTTGTGGTTCCCGCTCACTTAATTAAGGGTGCCTTAGATTCCAAAATCATCGCTCAGCATATATGCAGCCACGCACCTGGCATTCGGTTCCTCTGAACTTTTCTAAGCTTTTTCAAATTTTGTTGCAAGACTCCCTCGAGTCGGCGGCGGCGTTCCTGCTTTATGAAAATTGATGCAAGTTGATGGTCTTGAATTTATTGGCCCAATCTTCCTATGTTTAGCAAAATCTTTCGTTTAACGCTTGTCTATCGCGCACATCTCTCAGTTTAGACTGCCCAAAAAAACCTATGGGGAACGTTTTTCACGATAATAAACATGTTAAAGGCATTATGTAGCTGACGAATCATATTGTTTTACACTCTAGCATTGAGCACTCACAAATTGCTCTGCTGAAACTGTAATGTCCTACTCGCTGTAAAGTGCATCAAAGAAAATAAGGCATTGTCATTTAAAGTGGTCTCTACGCCTGCTGACCCCCGTTTGCACGAACGTGGATATGCTCTTCGAGTGGAAAAGCTAGAATTGATAATAACCTCGGTTTCAAATGCTCGGGACATGAAAGCCAGTGTTTTGCATTGGTATTGCATGGACGAGACAGGTGCATTGCTGCACTAGTTAAAACAAGCTGGATATTCAAACGCCTTCTCATCTGCACACCACACATGTCATGGTGAGAAAATGCAACCTCTTCAGAGACGGCATAAAGAGCAAAAAAAAAACTAGACGTCAGAGGAATATTTTGGAAGGACAGACCTGCAGTGCGTTATGTTTATTATACAGCAGTGCTCAGGATTAGCTGTTTAGATCTGGTTTTGATTCATACTGCACCTAACCGAGATTGCAAGGATTGAATTACCATAGAAATGTGGCTGGGTGCAGGGTCGCCTTGCAGACAGGTGCAATAAAGCCTTTCTTCTCATTCGTTTCCCTTCTTCTTCCGTGAAGGCTGCGAGCCAGCTCAGATCCGAGTTCAGTTATGGGGCCGCAGTAGTAGTTGTAGCAGTAGTAGAGGACCTTCATTCGACCATAATTTGCAGGCCGAGCATGTCGACCGCCTGAGCGACCAGAAGTCGCTGTTCTTCCTCCCCTTCAGCGCCAAGCCAGTTGAGACAGTCGGTGACTTTTAGAGAGGGTGGGGGTAAGAATCCGACTGCTGGGCAGCCGGGAATAGAAGAGCAATGAGCCATGTCCTCATCGGTACAGGGGCAGTTGGGACAGGAAGGGTCTGATCGATAGCGATAGAGAAAGAGGCGGGACGGGGTAATGACTGCGTTCATCTGGATGTGTCGGAGAAGGCGAGCCTCCGGCACCGTGAGTGATAGATGAGGGGCAGGGCAAACGGGTTTGAAGAGGCGGAGTTCGAGGTAGACCTCTTTTTGTGGTGAGGCGAAGGGTGAATCTCCCACCGTCCTCAGAGGGCTTGGGCCAGGGGATCAACGGTGCCCAGACAAGTGTGTCGCGGGCGAGCTGATCGGCCAGATCAGTGCCGTCAATCCCCAATACCCAGGGACCGAGAGGAGAAAAACGATGGAAGGCTGCAGTACGGAGACTGCTTGTTCGACCTCCTGTTGGAGAAAAGGGGTTAGGGTGCGTTTCCCTATGTGGCGTACAGCGGCTTGTTAGTCTGAATAGGCTGTGTACTCTTGGAGAGAGGGAAGAAGGACAGATAACTGGAATGCATGCGCAGTGGCGAGGACCTCGAGGGACAATGAGTGCGGAAACCGTAGATACGACCAACCGGTATGGGCTTCAGGAGCGGGGAGGTGAGGATGGTACAGGGCGTAGCCGCAGGATCTTCGAGGAGTCACGAAGAACGCATCCGTGTAGGCTATGCCGTGTGTATCAAAGAAAGAGAATGGTGGTGCGCAGCCACATGACGACGGCCGGCGTGCAGGACGAGGGACATGTTGGTCGAGAGGTGGAGGATACGAAGATTGGGAGCCGCGGTGGGATTAGGAGAGGTAAACTTGGAGATAGGAATGAGCAAGATACCCGCTTCAGTCAATAACCACTGACCCTCACGGGTAAGGGAAAGCCGGGCAATCTGTGAGTCACGGTGGAGAGTGAGAATAGAACGGAGACGATGGAAGAGGACAGTGTCAAAGAGCTTACCGGTAGAGGTAGTGATAGGGTGGTTGAGAGCTGGCTTGTAGAGGCCCACAAGGGCAGTCTCGAGAGTGTTGAGTCTGAGTGAAGGAGGCGTAGCATGCAAAGTACAAGACGTTATTGAAGGCCAGCGCGTGGGCAACTCGACACATGAGCCTCATGGAGACCTGAGCGTCGAATGAGCACGCGCCGTATAAAGGCCTTTTATAAAACAAAAATTCCGACAAAGAACCGACTGAACGTAAAGCTAATATTGTCTCTCTTACATATTACGTCTGGAGGAAAAAGAAACTATTTGAAACTATCCATAGGCACAGTAATCTTCCAGGTCACTCAGCAAACGGTTTCATAAGTCTAGATAAGAAGACTTTGCAAACTATTGTATAACAGAAGTACGTCGTAAACAATAGCCCGCAGCCAGGAGCCGTCGTTTGGCTGCAATTTATTTCCAGGCCTTTCTTGAATGTAGTCCCTACTAGGCATTAGCTGCGATCTAACTTAGAATTGAAACACGTCCATAAAATCTAATTAAATTAGACCTAGTAGACGAGGGAAAGCAAAGCAGGATGCATAGATACCGAACAATCGTGTGGTGTCATTGGCTCCTCATTGCATGGCGTCAAACATGTAATGTGAGTGGTCGGTGTCAGTGGTCAACCAGAAAGGTCAGGCGACAACAGGGCCACGGTCACGTGGTTGCGCTTCATTAGCTATGATATATACTACAGACATTCCCGCGGCTATGCGCAGCAAGACGCATAGTAATAGATTTTTAGCCTTGGGGGTGCGTGTTGGTTTGGAATTGGTCGGACAACAAGTAGGAACGCGCAAAGCCAGGGGAAACCTCGAGTAGGACAGTTCTTTCTCTAAAAGCGCAAAATCCTGCTGTGGCTGCTCTAACACGGCATTCTTAGTGGAGCTTTGTAACACCTGAAACATGCCTCGTTTGGACGAGGCCGATCGCCTACAAAGGCGCACTGCAACGCTTACTTAGGCGGTTTCAGCCATCAAAAAGAGCACGCTGTCAGATCCAATAGAAGGCGCTCCTCATCAGCTGTTTTTTGTTCCCGCTCACGACTAGACGTTTGAAGTTTCCCGAGAACGTCGAGACAAAGGCCTTCATGCGATTATTCAGCGGGCAGCCGTCTTATCGAAGATAATTTATAATTTTCCGTATTTTTTTTTCCAAAGATACATCTCTGAGCGTTGTGAAATGCCGTTCAAGGAAAACATTGGTTTACGGCCCTTCGGGTACTCAAACAACCACAACGACATAATGAGACCCGTTTGTTTTACTGCGCACATCCGGGCCTCTGTGGATACGAATTCAACCATCGACACCAATGTCAACAAAACGCCATTAACCTTCTACAGCTAACCCAATTTTATAGGAGCAAGACTGACTCTGTACTGATTTCGTGCTCAGAATTCTGCTTAACAATAATGAACGTCACGGTTTGAAAAGCAAACCGGGTTATTCTGCGTCATGCCACCATCCTTCTGTGTTCGCCAAGCCAGTTACTTCAAGTGTTATTGTGGTTTCAGCACATTTTCAGCCCGCTTCCTCAACCATATAGAAGTATACCATTTTGTGTCATTAAGAAATTTAACTACAGGGCTCCTATAAGACCCGAGACCAATCCCGGCCGCCCCTCGTGTCGAGATGAGCGGGCCGGGCCCAGGCTGAGTAGAGGGACACTGCAGCGGGGCCGTGCCTGGCCCGGACTTGAAGCCGCGGTCCGGAGCTATACGCGCCTGGGCTTCGTATCTCGCGTTCGGGCCGTTCTCGATTTTGACAATTCGGGATGGTCTAGATGGGAAGAACATTCTTTATTCCTTGGGCCTATAGCTGATCGGTGAGGGCTTTATATTGATGATTTTAAAAGTTAACTGATGGCAGAAGCCCACATTCGAGCTTTATCCATAGTCGGTGGAGGTATGTGCATGATATTGGGTGCAAGCAGGCATGAAATGCAATTGCAGTCCTGTTTGGTTGATTTTAATTTGTCGTTTTCTTCAATAGACATTGCTTCCCATAATGCATGAAAGGATGCACTCTGGCGCCGTCAACAGGATTTCCATCATTGGTAGCTCTCTTCAACTCTCTCCTCGGGGGCGCCGCCGAGAATGCTCCGACGGAGACGGATCTGATCCGGTACAATCGCGTGAGCACCAGTAATGACGGCCGCTGCATACAAATGCAAGAGAAAAGAACGGATTAAATTCTTTAATAGATCATTGAACCGTAGAGGTCACTATATCCGACACTTGGGTCGGGAAAACTATAGATGTTACGAGGCATGCACGCAACTGAAAAATAAAAAGGTCGCGCGGATTAGTTCTAAGACGTGCAGTGTGCAGTAATTGTTAACATCAACTTGGTACTTCTGTAGCTTGTCAAGAACCATTCCCATGAACTTTTCGTTTGCTCGATTTCAGTCAGTGAATATTCTTCCTCTTTAATCGACTCAGAATTCTTCTCTTCTATTTGTAGATCTTATTTGTTGATGGTGCTAATTAATTCGTTGAAGACTGCTTCGTGTCATAGCTCAGTCAAAGCCCACGTAATAAGTGAAAGCTGCTAAGGAATTGTCACGGCAGGCATTCTATGTTTAGAATGTCCACTCTTCGCAAGGGCCAGATCAGCAGTGGTTCATGTTCCTCTCCTTTACGCGCAACAGAATGCGATTTTTTACCATACCGACCTGACGAAACTGCGAGTAATGAACACTTAAGAACCCGAAGATGGGCAGAGAATGACTGCTTGCTGCTCAGGAACGGCGCACTATTTGAATCTTCCGGATTGCACTGCTCCAATATTCTGGTATCCGTCGTGAGCGATTTTTCCTGAGTTCCACCGCATGTAGGCAATTGTTCCTGAACATTGCACTGCTTCGCATGATCATTTCATTTTGAAAATAGGGCATGTGCGTTGCTGTTCTCAACTAAATCTTTGTACCTATAAAGGCAGCCCCGAAGACGATGAGACTTGACAGGTTTGCCATGTTTCTTGAGCACTGTAAGCAGTCAATAGGAAACACTTCAGTATTTTGACGAGAATGCAGAACGTTAATCAAAAAGCCGCGTCTGTAGGTGAGGCACAACGGAACATGACAGCCGCGTTTTACTTTCAGTACACGCGAGGTGCGTAAATCTCCCCAATAACAAAATAGACAACACGCCTCAACGTTGAAAGGACTGAAGTATTTCTGCGAGAGTGAGGAAAACAACTAAACGGTCATCTCGTGGACGAATCTGGTGTTGTATAGCTTAGTGATCACATTAAGAACTTAATGTATCTTTTTTTTCTTTCCGTAAATACCCTTTACTATAAATGAAGTCATAGCTGAACGCCGCCTCTGGTAAGAGGTTAATGTATATAACAAACACGAAGCAGCGGGAAGGCTCTAAGGTGGCCAAGAAAGCAGCCTTTGTATCTACTTAAATGGACAGAAATCAGTGTGGGTAAAATTCGGGGCAAGAGAATTACCCCTAGAAGATCTAAATAATCTCAACACTGATCTCAATATAACCCTCATAAAAGCTCTTGTTTGTCGGCAACCTTTGGCATTTCAGTTTTATATCTGACCGCGAGAAGAAAAAAAATAGCGGCTACGTATACGCTAAAGGAGGCAGACAGTAATCATGATCGCTCCCCTTAACACAGCTAGCGTTACATTCGACCAGTGCAGCTAAGAGCACCATGACGTTGTTGCCTCGCAAATCATATCCAACGGGCTGATTAGGATTTACACATTTTTGAGACTATGTGCGCTTTATGTACTGCGCTTAATAACATTCTCCATGTTTGTCACGGTTCTAAAAGCGTCAGCCGCAGAGGTCCTCTGGACGCGGAGAAAGTAGCTTGCACCAGCGCATCTCGCGGGTGAGAACAGGCGCCCCCTTAGTCGAATATAACGAAACCCTTAAGCTTCTCGGAAGCATGAAAGCTTAAACAAGGCGTTCGCAGAGTTGTTTAACGCGCCGAATCCTTACTACAATGAATGAAGAATGTAATCTTGCGACTAAGTGGCATACACATCGTTCTACTGAAGCTGGGGCCACTGCAGAGCTGGTCGGGAGGATGTGAACGTGGAAGCGAAGGCGCGCTTTTTATCCGCTTCTAGCTGAAGGTGAATGCCAGAATCAGCGTAAGAAAAAGAATACAAAACTTCCATTGCAACTCAATCGGATGATAAAAACTACTGTCCTGCCTAACAGATATTGGCCATATAAGTTTAGGACGTAGAGACAGGTTTTAAATTTATCGTACTATATGATAAGTCCCCTTAGTTAGCTGTAAGTGGAATGAGTTTTTTCAACATAGTAGCGTGCATACTTCTGCATGGGTCGAAACCAAGCATTGCAAATGAAAACAGTTTTATCTGGCTTTGCCTGACACATGTCAGATCAAAGCACCGAAGCAATTATGCTCGGGCTGGATCAAAATCGAAAAAGCAGTTCCCCGCATTCTCCAGGTCAAATCAGTGATACCCTTCATATCCCTTGTTAACTGTGAACAACCGCTCTTTCATATCACTTCAGTCTTGCTTATCATACATCGCACACTACGTGAGGTCAGTATCAAACAAAAATGAGAATGTAAAGCTGAAGAACACTTTAATGAGAGCACTTTGATATTTCATTATGGAATGTGTGTATGTTTTTCATTATTCTGCTGTTAATTTATTTTTTCTAATATTTCCTCTGTACTCCTATTTAGAAACTCTACTTCTCCAGATATGTAATTTCAAATCGGCATAGCCTGGCTGGATTCAAGCTTCCACGGATTTGAAGGTGGTGGAAGAACCTGAACAGGATGATTTGAGGGTCCTCGTGAAATCATCCTGTTCAGGATCGCAGGATAGGCAAAGCGGAAATCAACATGAACAAAACCGCTTGTTTTATGGCATATTCTGGATCTCAAGCACCCCAAAATGAGCCCACATGAACAAATCAACTATTGCGAGAAATTCACAAACCACAAGTAATCAAAATTCCTTACTCTAGCTCAGCTGCGCGTCTCCCCGAGGCGTCGCACATCGATGCGCTGCTGAAGACCGGTTCGGCGGGAGTGCCTGTCGGTCTTGTTGCTGTGGTTGCTCGAGCCGGGACTGTTAGGTCGTATAAAACAGTATGGGTGGGAGGATCCAGTGAAGCGCACGAATTGTGCCTGTCCAGCTTTAGTCAAAAGCACGAAAGGCTCCTACAGATTTGTGCACGGCTGGTCGCTGCCCCTGGCGCCCGCTTCACTTCAAGCACAAGCTGTACTGCATCTAAATGTCGCTACCGTCCGAGCCGATTGTAAAACACCATTCAACCAAATATTCCACATGGTCGCAAAAATAAATTCTCGCACTGACTTTTTCTCCGTGCTCGAATATTGAAACACTGATGCTCAAGAGAAATTCACGAAGGTCTGTTTATTTCGTTGTCTGGGCTACTTACAAATTCTCATAACAAAAACTGTAGGATGAATAAGCTTTCTTCTGTCGCTCTCCGGCGACCGAGTAAACAAAGGCAGCACAGCGTAAACCTCGCCCCTTAAATAACCTTTTGCTGAATGCCAGAGCATTTATGAGCTTAAGCACAGACTTGGTATAAGTCATAAATCTGGAGCACGTGAACAGAACAGAATACGAATTTAAGGCGCCACTGGAGAAGAGTATTCCTGCTGTTCGATGGTTCTCAGCACCGCTATGGTGAAGAAGAGGAGAAACATCTTCACCTTGGGCACATTCTACAGTGAATGACGTTGAGACAGCCTCCTACTACCGGCATGGTTTAATGGCGCACAGAAAATCTATATTTTATGAACTGGGCGGGAGCTACTGAGTCGCTTTTGGTTTTTCACCGTATTCTGTTGTAGTGCACATCTTCTATACTCCTCATCCTTACAAGTAGCATAAAACGTGATGTTTACGTTTTAATAAAATGATTTTCTTTTTGTTGTTCGCCTGTCTTCAGGCTCAAAATTCTTGTCATCATACTGGTAAACATTCTGGGACATAAAGCACAAGAGCTCACGTAATCAATTTCATTGATTTACCGCACCGTTTTTGATAGTGCGAATAATCAGAACGTTCGATGACAGGTAAAATTCTGGATGGTGTCTTTATACTCTTCACGATCGCCAATCATGATATTATACGGCCATGGAAACCAACTAAATCTCCAGACCTCAATATTTTTCACGTGAACTCGCCGTGCCATTAGGATAAGCATGCAGACCTTGTTTCTCTCAGACATTTGTGAAGAATGGCAGAAAAATTGTTGTTTGTGTCAGGACTTCGCGCTTCTAAATGGTCTGGACGGAGCGTAATATAAAGGCAGACGTACTCAACGGAGTTGCCGAGATATATTTTATCCAAGCCATGCTGACTTTTGCTTGTTTAGCTCAACCATAGAAAATTAGATTGAAAAACAGCGTGACCGCTTTTTCCTCAATGGTAACTTGATGTACAACATCCGCTCTAGGAATACGTAGTCTGGTAAAAAGTAACAACTTACACTTCAAGTGAGCACTGAAAAGCCCTGGCTTTATTGGCTTTAGCACCACAAAATGCTATATCTCATCCTATGAGAGAAGACATACTACTAAATATTGAAAGAAGACAAGAAGGAAGACGTACTACTAAATATTGATAAAAAGATTTTCGCGCTGGGATATTCACAGACTTCTCCAAAGCGTTTGATTCTTTAAATCATCACATTCTGATAAAAAAGCTTGCGTTTTCGGGAATTCGTGGACTGCCTTTAGAACTGCTTGAATCATACTTGAAAAATCGCTCAGAATCTGTGTGTTTGGGACGCCACCGATCGCATGTTCTCCCTCTCTTGAGAGGTGTGCCTCAAGAAAGTATTCTGGGTCCTCTGTTATTCAGTGTTTACATCAATGATATAGTGAATTTCGACAAAACAGCTAAGTTGATCATCTATGCTGACGACAGTAGTATACTGTTCTCAGGATCTGATATTAACACATTAGCAACAAAATGCAATAGCGTGCTTTCAAATCTGTCCTCGTGGTCGCAAGCCAATCATCTTACCATTAATGCGAAAAAGACGAAGATAATAACTTTTAGACCATTAATGCGAAAAAGACGAAGATAATAACTTTTAGGTCAATAAATAAGCCCCTTTATCTACAACACGCTATTACATTTGAGGGAAAAGTTATTGACATCGTTGAACATCATAAAATTCTAGGCGTAACCTTTTCCTCGAACCTTACTTGCGACCTGCACATAACCAAGGTATGTAAAAAACTTTCATCTGTCAGTGGAGCATTGTCGCGATGCAGATCGTTTCTTCCGGTCCAAATAAAACTGCAAATTTACTATGCGTTGTTCGCTTCATATCTGAACTAGTGCACTGCACGGGCTCGGGCCAGCCCAAAAGCCCGGGCCCGGCCCGGCCCGCGGGCCGGGCCGGGCCGGGACATGATTTGTTTTGCTGGGCCTGGGCCGGGCCCGGGCCTGAAGTTGCGAGCCCGGGCCGGGCTCGGGCTTAAAGCGGCGGACCCGAGTCGGGCTTGGGTCCGTACAGAAACGGCTGGTGTCCGACTATTCATTCACTATTGCAGAGTGAAGTACACAACTGCGGCATTGGAGCAGTAACACGGATGAGCTATGGGTTATAGTAGGCGCTGAGAGAAAAAAAACTAAGCTTTACTACTTGACTTCAATTTCTTATTTCCACGCCGCGGTGGCTTAGTGGTCAAGGCGGTTGATTACTGAGCCGGGGAACCAGGGCTTGCTCCTAGCCTCGGCGGCCGCATTTCTATCTAGGCGGCCAGCATGACAGCCACGTACTTTGCAGTATCATTTCTCGTTGAAGAAATCCAGGTGGTCTAAATGATCCGGAGCCCTCTGCTTCGGTGTCTCTCACAGCCTGACTCCCCTTGGGCCCTTAAGCCCCAAAAACATAGGGTTTATGTTATAGCTATATTTTTCTCATGTGAGAAAATTCACAAAATAAAGCGCATTTGGTTTTCATTTTGATCAGCTGACCGGAACATCTCGTCAGTGAAACAGCCACAAAAGCTCGCGACAGTTTGTAAATCTGATCTCATAACCACATCTATCCCTCCTCGCTTCTTGAGCCTGGTTGTCATGACAAGTGTTTTGCCCTGTAAGTTATCACGTGGTTCGCGCGTTATCTTCTGCTCCACCAGTAAGAGTAAAATTCAACCGGTCTTATAATTGGGCATTGATCGTTCGTCTTCCCAAAACATACCTATACACTATTAGAAATGCATTCGGGAAGAACATATTGGTTTACGACGCTTATAGTCTTCAAAACATACATCGTGAAATACTCAAGCCTTGTAGCTTTTCGTTTCTGCTGAAAGGCGACCAGTTCGGCTATGAGTTCAACCTGTAAGATCGCGTTCACTAAAATTGTCATCCCACTGCTTGCTAGGCAGCTTTAATGTTTATACTTCTGGGCGGCAAAATATAACTGATTAAAATCATGGGGGAATGCAAAGTAGTCTATTACACGCATATGCAGCCCTTTTTTTTTGCTCTCGGAACTTCCTAGTTTATCTTTGCGCACCAACACGACATCACTGTCCAAAAGACGGGGGCCTGGCGAGCACTACCTTTAAAATCACTTCCTTCTGGGTTAAAAAGAACCAACTTTCTGCAAGCCAAACTGTTTTCAGAACCTTTGTCGGCCAGTTTCTTATCGGTCTAGTAGCAGTCTACTTGCTCACAGTGAGCAGTATATCTCAAGCGTAAGTGTGAAACGGACCGGGCCGGGCCCGGGCTGGGCGTCACTCTAGGATTCACGGGCCGGGCTCGCTAGAGCGACAATTTAGCGGGCCTGGGCCGGGCCCGGGCTTGAAGCCGCGGGCCTGGGCAGGGCTCGGGCTTCAGGTCTCGGGCCCGGGCCGGGCTTGGGCCTCAGATTGAGGCCCGTGCAGTGCTCTAATCTGAACTATTGTTGCCTTGTTTGGCTCACAACAACTAAACAAATTATCAATAGAATAAGTGCTCTGCAAAAGACAATTGTTCGCATAATCGCAAACATTCCATATTCCGCGTCCTCATATGCTTTATTTCAAAAATACGGGCTAATAAAGACTGAACACAAACTCACATATCGCATTCTAGCATCTTTTAATTCCACGTCTACAGCACTAAAAGGCTTTTTAATAAATACCGCTTGCCATACAGCTGGTGTAAATGATGCGCGTACACGTAGCACAGACCCATGGTTCGTGCCTCATTTTCGCACTAACTACAAGCTACAAACCCTGCACTACTCTATTCCTACCATTCTTAACAAGCATCAGGACACAGAACTTCTGACAATGAAACAGTTGCAGCAGTATTTTGTAAATATGTAACGTTTATTTTTTTTTCTTACTGTGTCATATGATTTCCTGTTTGGTTTTTGATGTGATGTTAATCAGAGCACGGCATCGTTCAATCTATTATGTGTTGTCAGAATAGGTTCTTCAATGTTAAAAATCTATTTCTCATTATAAATAGTGTTTCAAATCATCTGCTTTTCAGTTATATCTTGTATTATATCTGCTCTTGTTTTTGTGATCTATTTATTGCGTTTCCACTGTTTTTGTTGATTTGTAAAAACCAAGTGAAGGTTTCAGTGGCCACTTCAAGCTGCCCAGAGCAGCTTTTAGCCCTGAAAGCCTTCCAGTGTAAACTGGAAAATAAACCTTGAATTGAATTGAATTGAATATTCGGATTTTTCAACTGCGATGGAAAGCTCGTTCTCACTTATCTTGGAAAAGTACGAGCTGTCGGCGTTGTTTTGCGCTGCATTTTTCAATTTTCTCGTCAACTGCCTAAACGCAGGTGTTTTCAAGGTAAACGAAATCAATCTCGTGCGAGGCTGAATAAATATATATGGTAGAACCCTCTGTGATGGACACATCTTCTGTAGCGACTACAGTGCACTGTAGAGATGTGCTCATTACAGACTGGTGTTTCGCTGTGTCTTCATTGATAATGTAATTAGAACTGTCCAGATTACATAAATTGAAATGTCACAAAATATTTCTGGTCGCAGTATAGTCACGCTGTCCGGTCTAACATAAAAATCTCTTTTATTTGTTGCTTGTTTCCTGCGCTGAAGGCTGCCAGCGAAAAAAGAGCTCCGGATGCTTATTGGGCCATGGCAGCACTTCATCAAAACAAGAATGCCGAAATGAACAGACTATACTTTAATTCTTTTGTTATCCATGTAACTTTGCCTTGTTGAGCAAAGGGAAAGAATTTGAATCAGCCTCGGGCCAAGGCAATCTTGCAGTTCACCGTGCAAACCCTCCCGCAAGTCCAGATAACTAAGACTGGCTGCCAGCATAAAATACCTTCCATCAGTATGACTGCAGCGAGGAACAGTTGCCTGCCTGCAAGCGACTTCCATGCTTTTATTTTATGCAGTGCCTGAAAGTATTCCCTTAGACCTATCTCAGCAACGAAATTTTTCCATGAAATTGAAAGAAATTGAACAGCAGTAATTGCGGAAACTTATGTTACTGATGTTATCAGGTTCTTTGAATGGTGGGGCCGTCACTGTATTCAATGATATGGTCTACGATGCTTTCCTTTGTTGAGTTTTGCAGCCAACGGCGCACAACACCTTCTGTAGTTAAGGTTCTTGGAAATTGTTCTTTTCACAGACATCATACGCTAGCTAAACTCAATATACAGTGTTTATATTCCTTCTAGATTGGTGTTATGCCGATGCTTACGCCGCGCATCTCGCGGGGGCAGCCATGCATTAAACTGGTCTGACTACGAAAGCATGAAATGATGGGCAGAGGCGTCTAGTAAGTGTATTTTTCTTTGCAGAGAAGGTAGATAACAATGAAAGTCCCATATTATGCAGCTGTAAGCAAAATGATACATGAAGACACAGGTTGCGTGAATTTTGCTTCTGGGCTGCCGCCTTAAGAAAATACGTAGGGCCCATCGACTCGCGTATTACATCCAGATACTCACCAGAACACTCACGTTGAGACTAGCATGGAGAGACAGGTGTTGCAGTTTAGGAACCATTTTCGTTAGAATTTTGTACCCTCTCAAAGACTACCCAGTTGTAGTTCGTGCTCGAAAATTACATTGAGATTGCCTATTTCAGTAGGCAAGTCCTCTATGTGATCAAAGAGCAAAGAGAAAGAGCTTTCATTCTCAGCTGAAAAATTCACTACAGTGGTTTGGTATGTTGCGGGATTATATTTAAGGGTTTTGATGTGCGAAGTGAGGGCTCTAAATTGGATTTGCGGAAGCTTTGTGAGGCAGGAAACGTATTAAGGCACGAATGCTGGACATTTTAGATCATAAACGCGCCGAAAAATCCTCAGGTCTGTCTATGGAGTGATCACCGGGGTGGAAAACCTGGCATCAGGCTGATGTTTCAGGCTTACGTAACGACCTTCTTGTGTTTTGGTGAGCAACATTTCGCAGAAATACAGGGCACAAAAACTGCTGTGGCGCTATTTAAGCATCCTTACCTTTCAAATATGTTGTAGGTGAGAGAAACGCAGGCCCTCGCTCCTCTAAAACTTTGGAATTGCACGGATTCGAAGGGAGCCCCATACAAGACGCTGAAGTTGTTCTCTTGGGCTCTTTGCGTTTGGTAAAGATTGTAGCTGCTTTGGTGTATTGTTCTCGCGTGTAGGTGTGGTAAAACAAGCCTCATATTCTTGAGGTCTCGTTAGTAGGAAGCTGTTCTTATTTAGTTTATTTCGTGAATTTGGAGAGACAGCCTTGCGTTGCATGCAGCGTGCTCCTTTTCTGCTTGGTGTTAAGAACAACCTTAGCGATTCTGGAATACAGAGTCCCATAGTACCCGAAAATATTTCAGACTTGCAGTTCCGACTCATTTAATAAGAAAAGCCTTACATTCCAGAATCAGCGCTCAGCATATATGCAGCAACGGACCTGGCAACCAGTTCCTCTGAATTTTTCTAAGCTTCTGCATGTTGTTTCGTAAGATTACCACGCGGAAGAGACCACCTCTTACTATATTGAAACGTTCTAAAAGTTCGAAGGAAAGTGCAATAAAAGTATTTTAAAATCAAATGGCTACGCATAGCCTAGAAATATTTAAAGAAGTGTCAGCGCTTCCACCTCCTCCATCACATACAAGCTGCAAAAGAAAATTTTTTTCTGCACACTTAATAACTAGAAAACCTTGGCATTAACGCAGGAAAACAATAAAACTTTTTAGTGCAGTTTCCAGTTGGGAGTGCAAGCACTTTCTCATTCACCTTCGGGACTGAAGAGGTGTTGGCAGCTGTCTGAAAGTAATCTTTTATTTTCAAAATCCTCATGAATTCATAAGCTGCTGTTCCTTTACTTCCCCTTCGAATACTCATATTCATATTGTGGTAGGCTGAATCACTGAGAGTGGACGCCCAGATGAAGAGCAAGGAATCGGATTTTACGTTGCGCAAACTGCATTATAAATGCAGTGGTTCCTTTCGTTAGAGGTTTCGCATGAAAATGTCAAGCTTATAACGATAACATAAAATATTTGCAAACCATGCATCACGCGTTTCATATTCAGCTAAATTATTAGAAGCGGGAACATACTCCGCATGTGTCGGACGCATGAAACTACTTGAAACATTTATCGATTTTGCCCCTTGAAAATTGAAGTTGGAAGTGAAGTAGGAATTGTAGTAGGAAGTAACAACTAATAGGAGCAAGTATTCGCATGAATGTTCGTAATTTTTGGAGTGATGTGCTGGCTTCTACTAATGTTTTTTATGCGAAGCATATTACTAGAGCTACACTACAGCCCGTCGAGCGCGGCGGTGGAGCTACCATTGACCTTTAGCGGGACCACGTGACACCACGTGACAACATGACGTCACAGCAGAGGAGAGATGGGCTGCCGGCTCGCGCGGTCGGCCACGGCGGTGGAGGCTCCACATCAGAGGCGCGGCGGCTGACCACGTGACAACATAACGTCACAGCAGAGAAGAGATGGGCTGCCGGCTCGCGCGGTCGGCCGCGGCGGTGGAGGCTCCACATCAGAGGCGCTGCCTGCTGCTGCTGGGGGTACATCAATACAGTCTATAGGGAATGGTGGCGGTGGTGGAATAAGTAAGGGTGTTTTCAATGTACTTTCCATGGGTGCCAAGAATGCTGTTGTAGCCGGTGCTGGAGCAGCGGTTGTACACTCTGCATTAAATTCACCGATGATCCCGTATATAGCTGCCACGGCAATCCTTGCTACACTTCTAGTGGTTGTACTAAAATGACCAAGTATTCAACCAAGGAAAGCCTTGTATTACCAAGCCTAGCCATCAATATGCTTCGCATCTGAATAGGCTTAACCTTAGCTAAGCCTCAGCCATTTTTTGCGCTTCTTCTCACAAGCCTAGATGTCATTTTTCTCTGAAAAGCTAGCGCTCCTTCTAAGATCGGATTCAGCAGGCCTTCTAAATATAATATCGGTTCGTTTGAATGGATATCTCATGGACTAAGTAGGTAAATTTCTTCTTTATCTAGTCCAAGCTAGACCTTCAACTGCCATGTCATGTGCACAGCACATGTCTCCTGCTCCAGAGGGCAAGTAGTCTCATTTCAAGTAGCAAAAAAGAAAAACCCCAACTCGATATCACGGGAATCTGCTTTTCTAGCGACTGCAATTTGTTACAGTGCAGTGCTGACTGAAACTGCAGCTTTTCTTTCGTTTTTTTATATGTCACTAACAAGAAGCGGCATTAGTTACCGTGAAATGTAAAAATCTTGTTGATGGCTGCTGGACTGGCACGCAGACCGGAATATTTCATCGACACTTTTCGATCATTTTTTTTTTTCAGGTAGATGGCGTTCAGCAATAGGTACTCTTAATAGCACTTGAACTGGACTAGTCATCTCCACAACGCACGTCTTTTTCTGCTGATGGCATTCGATTTCATTGCAAGTAGCATAAAAGGCAAAAACACAAACAATTTGAAATCTCGTATTATGCAAAGTAATACTGCAGGCCCTTGTGCAGGCGGTCTCGCATTAGAGATAATATTTTGAAGCTTAGGTATGACGGATATAGATTCTGAAGCTAAGCCTACTTAAGAGGAATGTCGTCTGGCAGCAGATGACTTCCAGGCTTTTCCTAAGTGCAGCCCTTCCTGTATATTAGCCTTGTACAAATTAACACTTCAAACTTGTTGACGAACTTGAACAGGATTCAACAGGAGTTTTTTTACAGAATCTTATGACTCACTGTAGAAATTTTTCTCAAGTTGGTTTGCTTGCTCTGCTTTGGTTCAACATTTCAAAGCAACTCAAGCTATGAGGGACGCCCTAGTGAAGGACTCCGGAAAATTCGACGTCATGGGATTTTTTTACCGTGCACTGACATCGCACAGTACACGCGACTCTGAATTTCGCCTCCATTGAAAATCAACCGCCGCGGCCGCGATCGAACCCGCGTCTTTCGATACAGCAGCCGAGCGTCATAACCACTGAGCAGCTCCGGCGGCGAATTTTTCTAAAGTGTACAGCTGTAACTAAGAACGGTAAGATTTGTACAAGGCTTCAATGGAGGGCCTTTTTTTCTGGGGTGTGTTCTACAGCCACCAGGACATTAAAAATACTGCTTTGAGCGCTTTTGTGTTTGGTCATCACTACAATGCCGCAAAATGTGGTTCATGAGCCACAGAAGGTACCGCGAAAACCTTGCAAGCATCTCTTTTGTGCATTCCAGGTTAATGAAGTTTCACTCGAGCGCCAATCACCACGAGATTAGGTAGCGATGGCAGCATCACTTAGCAGGTGCACTATACTTTCGAGAGAAGGAAGCCGAAAATGAAGGTCCATTTTTATGCAGCTATGAGCTATATGCTTCATAAGGAAACTAGTTGCTTGTATTTCGCTTCTCAATGGTCATCCTGAGAAATTTGTAGAACTCATTAAGAGCCGTCACTCGAAACACTAGCACTTCACCACAGCGTGTGATTTCTCAGTAAGACTTGTAGGCGCTTTTTTGTTCGTCCTGTAATTTTTGTTATGAGAATTTGTAAGTAGTCCAGAGAATAAAATAAACAGACCTTCTTGATTTTCCCTTGATCATCAGCATTTAAATATTAGAGCACACAGCAAAACTTAATGCGCCGTTATATGTGTACTGCCACGTCGAATATTCGATTCAAGCGTGTAGTAGGATCAGCTGGGACGAGAACGACAGTTAAATGTTGTAGAGCTTGTGCTTGAAGTGAAGCGGATGCGAGCGGCAGCGACCAGCAGAGCACAAATCTATAGAAGTATTTCATGCATTTGACTAAAGCTAGAAAGGCACAATTCCTGCACTGCAATGCAACCACTGACCCATAGAGTTTTATATGACATAATAGTTCGAGCTTCAGTACCACAGCAACCAGACAGACAGGCACTCCCGCCAAGCCAGTATTCGGGAGCTCATAGATGCAGCTGAACTAAAGTGGAAAATTTTGATTACTTGTGGTCTGTGAATTCATCGCAATAGTTCTGTTGTTCGTGAAACCGATTTTGGTGAGTTCCTTGATCCAGACTGTGCCATAAAACAAGCGGTTTTGTCCATGTTGATTTGCCCTTTGCCTATGCTGCAATCCTCAACAGGATGCCTTCACGAAGAATATGAAATTGTCCTGTTCAGGTTCTTCCTCTGCCTTCAAATCAATGGAAAGCTTGAATGCGGAGATGCTATGCCGATTTGAAATCACGTATCTGGAGAAGTAGTTTCAAAATAGGAAAACAGAAAATATTAGCAAAAATAAATTATCAACAGAATAATGAAAAAGGCTTAAACGTTCCATAATGAAACATCAGAGTACTTTCATTAAACTGCTGAGGAGCTTTACATTCTCATTTCTGTTTCATACTTAGCTCACCCAGTGTGCGTTGCATGATAAGCAAGATTGCAGTGATATGACACAGGGTATGTTCAGATTTAACTAGGAATATGAAGGGTATCCTTTATTTGACGAGGAGAATGCAGGGAACTGTTTTTTCGATTATGAGCCAGCCCAAGCACAATTGCATCGGTGCTTTGATCTGACATGTGTCAGGCAAAGCCAGATAAAACTGTGTTCATTTACAATGCTTGGTTTCGAACCACGCAGAAGTATGCACGATACTATGTTGCAAAAACTCATTCTACTTACAGCTAAGGGGACTTATCATCAAGTTCAATAAATTTAAAATATGTCCCTACGTCCTAAACATATATTTCTAGTCCCTATTAGGCAGACGAGTTCATTTTATCATCCGATTTTGTTGTAAGAGAAATTTTGTATTCTTTTTCTTAAGCTGATTCTTGCATTGACCTTCAGCGAGAAGCGGATAAAAAGCGCGCCTTCGCTTCCACGTTCACATCCTCCCGACCAGCTCTGCAGCGGCCCCAGCTTCAGTAGAACGGTGTGTATGCCACTTAGTCGCAAAACTACATTCTTCATTCATTGTAATAAGGATCTGTCACGCTACACAACTAGGTGAACGCCTTGTTAGAACTTTCATGCATCTGAGGAGCTTAATGTTTCGTTAAATTCGACTAAGCTGGCGCCTGTTCCCTTCCGCATCGAAGGGCTAGTGCAAGCTGCTTTCTCCGTGTCCAGACGACCTTTCGGGCTGACGCTTTTAGAACCGTGACAAATATGGAGAATGTTATTAACGCATTATATAAAGCGTACATAATTTCAAAAATATATCAATTTCTAATTCTAATCAGGTTGGATATGATTTGCGAGGCTCCAACGTCATGAGGCTCTTAGCTGCACTGGTCGAATGTAAAGCTAGCTGTGTTATGGGGGGCAATCATGTTTACTGTCTGCCTGCTTTACCTTATACGTGGTTGCTATTTTTTTTTTTCAGCTATGACTTCATTTATAGTAAAGGGTATTTACGGAAAGAAAAAAAAACATACATTAAGCTCTTAATGTGAAGACTAAGCTATACCACACCAGATTCGTCCACGAGATGAGCGTTTAGTTCTTTTCCTCACTCTCGAAGAAATACTTCAGTCCTTTCAACGTTGAGGCGTGTTGTCAATTTCGTTAATGGGGAAATTTACACACCCCGCGGGTACTGAAAGTAGAACGGCGGCTGTCATCTTCCATTGTGCCTCACCTGCAGACGCGGCTTTTTGATTAACGTTTTGCATTCCCGTCAAAATACTGCAGTGTTTCCTATTGACTGCTTACAGTGCTCAAGAAACATGGCAAACCTGTCAAGTCTCATCGTCTTCGGGGCTGCTTTTATAGGTACGAATTTTAGTGGAGAGCAGCAACGCACATACCCTATTTTCAGAATGAAATGAGCATGCGAAGCAGTGCAATATTCAGGAAAAATTGCCTACATACGGTGGAACTCAGGAAAGGTCGCTCGCGACAGATACTAGAATGTTGGAGCAGGGCAGATCCGGAAGATGATAACACTGCGCCGTTCCTGCGCCGCAAGCAGTCCTTCTTTGCGAATCCGTTGGTTCTTAAGTGTGCATTACTCGCAGTTTTGTCAAGTCGGTATGGTAAAAATTCGCATTCTGTTGCGGGTAATGCAGAGCGGCATGAACCACTGCTGATCTGGCCCTTGCGAAGGCAGGATATTCTAAATATAAAATGCCTGCCGTGAGATTTCCTAACCAGCTTTCAATTATAACGTGGGCTTTGGCTGAGCTATAATACGAAGACGTTTTCAACGAATCAATTGGCACCGTCAACAAATAACATCTACGAATAGAAGAGAAGAATTGAGAATCGGTTAAAGACGAAGAAAATTCACACACTGAAATAGAGGAAACAAAAAAATTCACTAAGATCGTTCTTGCCAAGCTACAGCAGTATCAAGTTGATGTTAGCCATTACTGCACACTGCACGTCTTAAAACTAATCCGCGCGACCTCGTTGTCTTTTGCAGTTGTGTAGATGCCACGTATCATCTATTGTTTTCTCGACCCAAGTCTTGGATATAGTGACCTCGACGCTTCAATCATTTCTTAAGGAATTTAATCCGTTCCTTTCTCCTGCATTTTTACGCAGCGGCCTTCATTACTGGTGCTCATGCGTTTGTACCGAATGAAATCCGTCTTCGTCGAAGCATTCTTGACGGCGCCCCGGAGGAGAGAATTGAAGATAGCCACCAATGATGGAAATCCTGTTGACGGCGCCAGAGTTCATCCTTTGATGGATTATGGAACGCAATGTCTATTGAATAAAACGACAAACTAAAATGAACCAAACAGCACTGCAGTTGCATGTCGTGCCTGCTTGTACAAAATATCATGCGCATACCTCCACCGACTATGAATAACGCTTGAATGTGTGCTTCTGGCATCAGTTAACTTCTTACAATCATCAATATAAAGCCCTCACCGATCAGCTATGGCCCCAAAGAATAAAGAATGTTCCTCCGAACCAGACGAGCCCGAATTGTGAAAATCGAGCCTGGCCCGAGCCGGAGATACGAAGCCCAGGCGCATATAGCTTTGGCCCGTGGCTTCAAGCACGGGCAAGGCACGGCCCCGCTGCAGTGTCCCTCTACTCAGCCTGGGCCCGACCCGCTTAGCTCGACGCGAGGCGCTGCCGGGCTTAAGGATTGCTTAATGACACAAAGTGGTATCCTGCTACACGATTGAGGAAGCGGCCTAAAAATATGCTGAAACCACAATAACACTTGAAATAACTGGCTTGGCGAACACAGAAGGATGATGATATGAGGCAAGCTAACCCCGTTTGTTTTTCGAACCGTGATGTTCACTATTGTTAAGCAGAACTCTGAACGCGAAATCAGTACAGTTGCAGTCATGCGCCTATGAACTCGTGTTAGCTGTAGATTTGTGATGGGGTTTTATGCGAAGCATACTACTATAGCTGCCACTTCAGCCCTTCACCGTGGTTATGCGCCTCCAAATCACGTGATACATGACGTCACACCACGTCACACGATGACATCACGACAGTAGAGAAACGGGGGCCCACCTCACGCCGTCGCTGTGGTTGTGCGACTCCAAATCACGTGATACATGACGTCACACCACGTGACACGATGACGTCACGAAAGTGGAGAAACGGGAGCCCACCTCGCTCCGTCGCTGTGGTTGTGCGCCTCCAAATCACGTGATACATGACGTCACACCACGTGACTTGATGACGTCACGACAGTGGAGAAACGGGGCCCCACCTCGCGCCGTCGCTGTGGTTGTGCGCCTCCAAATTGCGCGACACGATGATGCTTCGCATTCTCCAGGCTTAACCAAGTTAAGCCTCAGACATTTTTTTTGTTAGCATTTCATTTTTAATGAGAGTGGTGTAAAAGGTTGAATTGCAGACCGCGGAGACCTCGGATTGGCGAAGTAAAGCAAACGAGTCTCTTTATGTCGTTTTGTTTGAGTACCCGAAGTGCTATAAACCAATATGCTCTCCTCGAGTGGTATTTAACAACGCTCAGGGATGTATTTTTGGAAAAGAAAAGACGGAAAATTATAAATGAGGTTCGAGAAGACAGCTGCCCGTTGAATAATCGGATGAAGGCCTTTCTCTTAAGGTTCTTATGAAACTTTAAACGTCCAGTCGAGAGCGGAAACACAAAACAGCTCATGAGAAGCGCCTTCTATTAGATCCAACAGCGTGTTCTTTTTGATGTCTGAATTCCCCTAAGTAAGCGTTGGAGTGCGCCTTTGTAGGCGATCGGCTTCGTGCAAACGAGTCATGTGTTAGTCGTGACAAAGCTCTACTAAGAACGCCGTGTTAGAGCAGCAACAGCAGAATTTTGCGCTTTTAGAGAAGGAACTCTCCTATACGAGGTTTCCTATGACTTTGAGTGTTCGTACTTGAAGTCAGACCAAGGTCAAACCAGCACGGATCCCCAAGGCTAAAAATCTATGAATATGCGTCTTGCTGCGCATAGCCACGGAAATGCCTGCAGTTTATGATCATAGCTAATGACGAGGAACCACGTGACCATGAGGCAGTGGTCGCCTGACCTTTCTGGTTGACCACTGACACTGTCCACTCACATTGCATGTTTGACGCCATGCACAGAGGAGCCAATGGCGTCTCACGCTTGTTAGGTATCTATACATCCGGCTTTGCTTTCCCTCGTCTCCTAGGTTCTGCCGGGCTGAACCTCAGCAAATATTTTCTCTCCAACTCCTTGCCTTGCATCGCTTGTCGCGTAGAGGAGTGCGCGTCCGTTGTTGCTTTCTGAGAGATGTTTGTATCACGCTGCCTGTACTCGCTTAGCAAATGTGGTTAGCCTGATTCCGCGTACACAAGGAAGCAGTAATCATCGCTTATTCTTAGTGTACAATAAAGATTTTAGCGCCGGCAGTATCTTATATTCGATGTGTTTCATAAGGCAGCCTGAATAAAAAAACGTTCTTTTTACATTCCGTGGGTGGGAAGAATGCGACAATGCCAGACAGCAATTAAAAATGGGACAGACAATAAGAAAATGTGAAGCGTACAGCGGGTGCGAGCAGCAGTGATAATTTTTTCCCTAATGTTTTGTGCTCAAAGCATTTTAAAATAATATTCTCTTTGCTACTGGCGTTGAACAGCTAGTTGTTTATCATAGGGACCTCGCTTTGATGATGATGATGATGATGCTTTCCTCAGGCTTCATGGCACATACCCACGGCGGGGGATTGGCCAGGGTGCATAGCGGATACAAACGCACTTATCTACAAGGAATGGAGAATTTTGATAATTTTGGAACGCAGAGCTAGAATTTCTACAAAACAAAAGATACGGAGAAGGAAAACTAGTGAATTCACATTCTAGCAGAGGAATCTACCAGATGAAATTATATAATGGTGAATATAATGGCACACTGGTTTCAGGGCATATCCCTTGGCGCTTGCCCCGAAGGATAGGAGAATCCGAATTGAGACAGGAAGTCCGAGCCGAGCGAGGGGATCTCCAAGTAAATTCTACGGAGAGCAGCGAACGGCTGTCAGGAGAGGAAAAAGTGTTCTATAGACTCACTTTCGCCAGAGGACTCACAAAGGTTGGTTATCGTAAAACCCCTATCGGCATAAATAAATATTTACCCGTGGTATCCTGCAGCGCAAAAGGGTCATCGACATCTCACGGTGCCTCGAACTGCACATCCGCACACTCCAAGGAAATGCCAGGTGTTGAAAATTCGCTGCAGCAAGGAGAGGCTCATGGCTCAAGGAGTGGAGACGCTGGAATCGCAGAAAACATACTGTTCCCATTCTAGGCCCTGGAATACCTCCTGTAAACAGGCAGTGAATAGCATAGGTGAAATAGCGCCTCCCTGCCTGACACCTTTCCTTATTGGAATTTTATTGCTGGCTTTATGGAGAACTATGGTAGCTGTGCATTCGTTGTAAATATCTTCCAATGCTTTCACATACCACTCTTCTACACCCTGATTCCGCAATGCCTGCATGACTGCTGAGGTTTCTACTGAGTCGAATGCTTTCTCGTTATCAATGAACGCTTTATATAGGGGTTGGTTATATTCTGCGCATTTTCTATCACTTGACTGATTGCGTGAATATGGTCTATTGTGGAGAATCCTTTACGAAAGCCTGCCTGACTTAATTGCGCTAAAACTGAAATCTAGAGCGTCTCCTTCGTCTCCACAACAATTAACCAATGTTTGTAAATTTTCCTGGCTATCTGCTAACCGTACAATATCGCCCGCATACATTAAACCCGGGAGCCGCTGCTCAACTACATTTCTGACTAATCTATACGACAGATTACACAGATTACACAGATTACAGATTAATCTGTAGAACGGGCAGCAGTGGCGCGGCGCAATCTGTTGAAGCGCAGCTGCAGCGGTTGCTAGGCAACGGCGACTCAAGACGTTTGGTAGCCGGACCGCTACGAGAATAGGTGACGAGCCGAACTGGGCTCCAGTAGTGTTGCTTTCGCAACGATATACGGCATCCCAGCAGTCTAAAAAAACACGTTCAATTCCCTCGGGCTTCTTACATAACAGGCAATAGCACGCATAACAGGCATAACAGGCTCCAGAAACCTTGGCTTCGCTACAAAAGCCAAGTGGAAGTACGCCTTTTCGCTGTCGGCTCTGAGCCCCCGCCACCCAGGCCATGCCAAATGATTCTACCGAGAAACGATGTGAGCAGCCAGGGAAGGCGAAGAGGCAGATCGGCGAACCTGTCACACCGGACGGCAAAGACAACGAAACTGAAGAAGTCGTCAGGTTCGGCAGAAGAGTGGGCGACGGAGAGGTGATGCCACAAAGCGTGGTCCCCAAGCGAAACAACTAGCAGTTCGACGCCAGCGGCAACGAGAGGTATCATTTGAGAATGCTTTCCTCCCAAAATATTAGGGAAAAACTATCACTGCTCGCAACCGCAGTACAGATCACACGTCCTCATCATCTGTCAAAATTTTAATTGCTGTCTGATATATCACATCAATTGCTGTCTGATATATCATGCCTAGAACAACCTTAGTGATTCGGTCATACAGAGTCCCATATTACCCGAAAATAATTCTGACTAGTGGTTCCCGCTCACTTAATTAAGGGTGCCTTAGATTCCAAAATCATCGCTCAGCATATATGCAGCGACGGACCTGGGATTCGGTTCCTCTGAACTTTTCTAAGCTTTTTCAAATTCTGTTGCAAGACTCCCTCGAGTCGGCGGCGGCGTTACTGCTTTATGAAAATTGATGCAAGTTGATGGTCTTGAATTTATTGGCCCAATCTTCCTATGTTTAGCAAAATCTTTCGTTTAACGCTTGTCTATCGCTCACATCTCTCAGTTTAGACTGCCCAAAAAAACCTATGGGGAATGTTTTTCACGATAATAAACATGTTAAAGGCTTTATGTAGCTGACGAATCCTATTGTTTTAGACTCTAGCATTGAGCACTCACAAATTGGCTCTGCTGAAACTGTAATGTCCTACTCGCTGTAAAGTGCATCACAGAAAATAAGGCATTGTCATTTAAAGTGGTCTCTACGCCTGCTGACCCCCCTTTGCACGAGCGTGGATATGCTCTTCGAGTGGAAAAGCTAGCATTGATAATAACCTCGGTTTCAAATGCTCGGGACATGAATGCCGGTGTTTTGCATTGGTATTGCATGGACGAGACAGGTGGATTGCTGCACTAGTTAAAACAAGCTTGATATTCAAAGGCCTTCTCATCTGCACACCACACGTCATGGTGAGAAAATGCAACCTCTTCAGAGACGGCATAAAAAGCAAAAAAAAAAACTCGACGTCAGAGGAATATTTTGGAAGGACAGACCTGCAGTGCGTTCAGTTTATTATACAGCAGTGCTCAGGATTAGCTGTTTAGATCTGGTTTTGATTCATACTGCACCTAACCGAGATTGCAAGGATTGAATTACCATAGAAATGTGGCTGGGTGCAGGGTCGCCTTGCAGACAGGTGCAATAAAGCCTTTCTTCTCATTCGTTTCCCTTCTTCTTCCGTGAAGGCTGCGAGCCAGCTCAGATCCGAGTTCAGTTATGGGGCCGCAGTAGTAGTTGTAGCAGTAGTAGAGGACCTTCATTCGACCATAATTTGCAGGCTGAGCATGTCGACCGCCTGAGCGACCAGAAGTCGCTGTTCTTCCTCCCCTTCAGCGCCAAGCCAGTTGAGACAGTCGGTGACTTTTAGAGAGGGTGGGGGTAAGAATCCGACTGCTGGGCAGCCGGGAATAGAAGAGCAATGAGCCATGTCCTCATCGGTACAGGGGCAGTTGGGACAGGAAGGGTCTGATCGATAGCGATAGAGAAAGAGGCGGGACGGGGTAATGACTGCGTTCATCTGGATGTGTCGGAGAAGGCGAGCCTCCGGCACCGTGAGTGATAGATGAGGGGCAGGGCAAACGGGTTTGAAGAGGCGGAGTTCGAGGTAGACCTCTTTTTGTGGTGAGGCGAAGGGTGAATCTCCCACCGTCCTCAGAGGGCTTGGGCCAGGGGATCAACGGTGCCCAGACAAGTGTGTCGCGGGCGAGCTGATCGGCCAGATCAGTGCCGTCAATCCCCAATACCCAGGGACCGAGAGGAGAAAAACGATGGAAGGCTGCAGTACGGAGACTGCTTGTTCGACCTCCTGTTGGAGAAAAGGGGTTAGGGTGCGTTTCCCTATGTGGCGTACAGCGGCTTGTTAGTCTGAATAGGCTGTGTACTCTTGGAGAGAGGGAAGAAGGACAGATAACTGGAATGCATGCGCAGTGGCGAGGACCTCGAGGGACAATGAGTGCGGAGACCGTAGATACGACCAACCGGTATGGGCTTCAGGAGCGGGGAGGTGGGGATGGTACAGGGCGTAGCCGCAGGATCTTCGAGGAGTCACGAAGAACGCATCCGTGTAGGCTATGCCCTGTGTATCAAAGAAAGAGAATGGTGGTGCGCAGCCACATGACGACGGCCGGCGTGCAGGACGAGGGACATGTTGGTCGAGAGGTGGAGGATACGAAGATTGGGAGCCGCGGTGGGATTAGGAGAGGTAAACTGGGAGATAGGAATGAGCAAGATACCCGCTTCAGTCAATAACCACTGACCCTCACGGGTAAGGGAAAGCCGGGCAAGCTGTGAGTCACTGTGGAGAGTGAGAATAGAACGGAGACGATGGAAGAGGACAGTGTCAAAGAGCTTACCGGTAGAGGTAGTGATAGGGTGGTTGAGAGCTGGCTTGTAGAGGCCCACAAGGGCAGTCTCGAGAGTGTTGAGTCTGAGTGAAGGAGGCGTAGCATGCAAAGTACAAGACGTTATCGAAGGCCAGCGCGTGGGCAACTCGGCACACATGAGTCTCATGGAGACCTGAGCGTCGAATGAGCACGCGCCGTATAAAGGCCTTTTATAAAACAAAAATTCCGACAAAGAACCGACTGAACGTAAAGCTAATATTGTCTCTCTTACATACTACGTCTGGAGGAAAAAGAAACTATTTGAAACTATCCTTAGGCACAGTAATCTTCCAGGTCACTCAGCAAACGGTTTCATAAGTCTAGATAAGAAGACTTTGCAAACTATTGTATAACAGAAGTACGTCGTAAACAATAGCCCGCAGCCAGGAGCCGTCGTTTGGCTGCAGTTGATTTCCAGGCCTTTCTTGAATGTAGTCCCTACTAGGCATTAGCTGCGATCTAACTTAGAATTGAAACACGTCCATAAAATCTAATTAAATTAGACCTAGTAGACGAGGGAAAGCAAAGCAGGATGCATAGATACCGAACAATCGTGTGGTGTCATTGGCTCCTCATTGCATGGCGTCAAACATGTAATGTGAGTGGTCGGTGTCAGTGGTCAACCAGAAAGGTCAGGCGACAACTGGGCCGCGGTCACGTGGTTGCTCCTCATTAGCTATGATATATACTACAGACATTCCCGCGGCTATGCGCAGCAAGACGCATAGTAATAGATTTTTACCCTTGGGGGTGCGTGTTGGTTTGGAATTGGTCGGACTACAAGTAGGAACGCGCAAAGCCAGGGGAAACCTCGAGTAGGACAGTTATTTCTCTAAAAGCGCAAAACTCTGCTGTGGCTGCTCTAACACGGCATTCTTAGTGGAGCTTTGTAACACCTGAAACATAACTCGTTTGCACGAGGCCGATCGCCTACAAAGGCGCACTGCAACGCTTACTTGGGCGGTTTCAGCCATCAAAAAGAGCACGCTGTCAGATCCAATAGAAGGCGCTCCTCATCAGCTGTTTTTTGTTCCCGCTCACGACTAGACGTTTGAAGTTTCCCGAGAACGTCGAGACAAAGGCCTTCATGCGATTATTCAGCGGGCAGCCGTCTTATCGAAGATAATTTATAATTTTCCGTATTTTTTTTCCCAAAGATACATCTCTGAGCGTTGTGAAATGCCGTTCAAGGAAAACATATTGGTTTACGGCCCTTCGGGTGCTCAAACAACCACAACGACATAATGAGACCCGTTTGTTTTACTGCGCACATCAGGGCCTCTGTGGATACGAATTCAACTATCGACACCAATGTCAACAAAACGCCATTAACCTTCTACAGCTAACACGATTTTATAGGAGCAAGACTGACTCTGTACTGATTTCGTGCTCAGAATTCTGCTTAACAATAATGAACATCACGGTTTGAAAAGCAAACCGGGTTAGTCTGCGTCATGCCTCCATCCTTCTGTGTTCGCCAAGCCAGTTACTTCAAGTGTTATTGTGGTTTCAGCACATTTTCAGACCGCTTCCTCAACCATATAGAAGTATACCACTTTGTGTCATTAAAAATTTTAACTACAGGGCTCCTATAAGACCCGAGACCAATCCCGGCCGCCCCTCGTGTCGAGATGAGCGGGCCGAGCCCAGGCTGAGTAGAGGGACACTGCAGCGGGGCCGTGCCTGTCCCGGACTTGAAGCCACGGTCCGGAGCTATACGCGCCTGGGCTTCGTATCTCGGGTTCGGGCCGTTCTCGATTTTGACAATTCGGGATGGTCTAGATGGTGTTACGACCCATCTTGAGACCTGAGATGAAACGGAGGGAGATTCAACGTAGCGGCAATTTTGACGGGTCGTTTGACTTCAACTTGACCCCACGATGACCTCACGAAAAAGGGTGGCTTTCTGGGAAGTGGCCGACGAGGCTCTTCCCACACTCGGCTCGGCGAAAACGACCTCCCTTCGAGAAGCAACCGACGACAGGAGAAGAAAGGGTGTCCCTCGTTTTGAAAAAAAAAAAACCCGGAACGAATCAGAGGAAGCCTGCGCAGCTGCGGCTGTGACGTCAACAGGACACAATGCTATAGGAATGCGGACTTAGGAATGCGGACTCGCCAGTTCCCACGTGCGGGCTCTAAGCAGGTGTCTTAGTTGGCAGTGACGTGTGGTGCCGATCTTTTGTGCCACGATGAGTTACCGCCTAGTGAGGAGGCTCAACAGGTCTTCGATGGCGGTGCTGGTACCGATCTTTTGTGTCGCGATGGAATGTCGCCTGGTGCAGGGGCGGAGTCTTGGGCTATATAACCTGCGACCAAAGTGGGCACGAACGCTCTGGACCTTCGGTAATAGGTTCATCCAGTGGCTCTGAGCCTTGGGTATCAGGCTCATCCAGACGCTCGACGCTATGAACTCTTAACGTTTGATTCCTTGCTCTTCTTTTTTGTAAATTTATGTAAATAAGTGTCTCAGTTTCTTGTCATTAAATCTGCTTGTTTTTGTAATCTCTAACCAACTCGGAAGTTCAGACTGTTCCTCATCCCGGACGAGCCCCCTTGGAGACGCCACAACCGGACACGCTACCTCGAGCCGCAACAACTGGTGGCAGCGGTGGGATCTGCTACCTTGCGTCGCAACAACTGGTGAACAGCGGTGGGATCCGAAGCCTGGGATCCGAAGCCTTGGTATCCGAAGAGACTGGTGAGATACGAAAACCCAACGACTGTGGATCAGCGATGGGAATCTGAAGCCACAAGCGACAACAACGGTCGGCCAGCGAGAGTGCAGCTGTCTTGGGTCATGATCACGTGTGTGGGTGAGTGCTTGGCTTTTCCTTTGATGTGGACCAGGTTCTAAGAGAGGGTTAAAATTTAGAACTGGTAGACACCTGTGCTTAAATCTTACAGGTTTGGTATTTTTGCATAGTTGTTTTGGAAATAGCTCGGACTCAGAACTATCATGGACCTACAGAAACTGCAGGAGTCGGACCTGTTGCTGTTGTGTGAGGAATTGGGGATTGAGACAAGGGGTTTGGCACGAAAACCCATGATAATTCAGGCCATTACTGATTTGGGGGCAGATGATGAGGAGCTCATTGAAGAGTGGAGTCTCATCGAACAAAAAAAGGAAGAGCGAGAAAGAGAGGAAAAGTGGCGTCAGCGCGAACGTGAGAGGGAAGCAAAATTACTGAAGAAAAAGGCTGAGCTCAGTAAATTAGAAGAAGAGTTGAGGGAGAGGTTGGGCTGTTGTCCCCAGCAAGTGGAACCTCTTCTCAACAAGATGGCAGATGAGAGGGGTGAAACGATTCTGCAGCGGGCGATTGAGCTCCGTAACTTAAAAGAGTTGAGCGAGAGGTCGCGCAGTTGTCCCCAGCAAGTAGTACCTGTTCTCAACAAGGAGGCAGGCGAGAAGTGTAAAACTATTCCGCAGAAAAGCCTCCGCGTGGAGAAAGAACAGGAAGAGCGAAACCTTTGCGAGGAAGAAGAAAGGTGTGACGCGCGTACTGTTAGCCCTGAGACAGATAGCGCGTTGGCAGATAAGACAGAGGTCCCGCGCCAGAAAGAATGCAGTGAGGTTCGGTGTGAAAGAAATGACAGAGCCAGAGAGGGGACACCGCTGGTGCAGCTGGCGAGCACTAGCAGTCAAGAAGTTGAGGCGCCGGTACTAAGCGGCACAAAGAGTGAACGGGAATTGCCTGACGGCAACAGTGAAGCGCCAGGCAGGAGCGCAACGCTCGCCGGAAAGTGCCGTACAGACGAGATTGTTTCTGTTGCCCGGAATGAGGAGGATGCTGCTCCGATAGTAAAACAGCAGGAAAATGAGCTTGGGGGCTCAGACGAAACCACCGGAGTAGACGATTCGTCAGTTAATCCGCCGCCTAGCACTCAGAGTAAAGCACGAGTAGCGTCGCTACCCAAGAAACATCGCGAACGCGACAAGCAATTGAGAAAGGCTAGGGCAGAGATTAATGCTGATGCAAGGGCCGGCAAATTAACGCGGGACAGCACCGCGAGAACTGTTGAGGGAAAGGGAAAACCCACAGTGTCATTTTCCCGAAGGCGGATGGGCACGATGAAAGCCCAGGTGACTGCCCTTGCGGGCCGAAAGAGCGACAGACGGCGTGGTCGTTGGACAAGAGACGCATGCTTTGCGTTACGAAGAATAGGGCTCGACAGCCACACAAAGGGTCGCCGCAGAGAGCGCGTGAGTCGGAGGGAGTCGCGGCAAGCAGGGACAGGGAAATGGAGGAGGCACCCTTTCCGCAGTAGGTCGAGCGGAGGCGGAACCAATCAACTTCGCAGTTTTCTTGAAGCACCTGCTTGTAGACCGGCCATCCGACCACGACCTCGCAGGGCGCGGCTAAAGAATGTCCAATTCGGGGAATAAGTGTTTGCCTCTTTGTTTTTTTTGTGCATTGACTTACTGAGAAAAATTCGACAGGGGAGAAGGCAAACGAGTTCCCATTTTTAGTGGTAAAGCTGAGTGGTGTTAGTGGACTACAGGATTTTCACTCAGTTATGCAGCTTTTGGAGCTGTTTACTTTTTTTTGTACATGCAGGAAGGGACGCGGACTTCTTAGCTGTTCTTTTTAAGCAGTCCGGAATGCTCTTTATGAAACAAAATTGATACTAATAGTTTTTTCGTGCGTTTTTGAAAATGAGGGCGTACAGTAGCAGGTTCGGTTTTTCTCAGCTTGCGTGGGTCCTGGGAGTTTTCAGTGTGGGCTATTCACAACGGCTATACTAACCGGATTATAGCACCCTCTTTTGGAACTGGTTTGCTCGGAGGGAAGTTGAGTGCTTGCTTGCGCATGTGGTTGAAGTTTCAGAGACGCCTCAAAGAATTTGGCCGGCGTAATAGAAAACCACGTTGCGAGCGGCAGAGGGCTTCTGGCATACTTCTGGCATGCTTCTGCAAGTCGTCTCTTCGTGCAGCAGCGATGACTGCTACTCGCCGAGACTCGTCTGGCGGGGGAGGTAGCTGTTACGACCCATCTTGAGACCTGAGATGAAACGGAGGGAGATTCAACGTAGCGGCAATTTTGACGGGTCGTTTGACTTCAACTTGACCCCACGATGACCTCACGAAAAAGGGTGGCTTTCTGGGAAGTGGCCGACGAGGCTCTTCCCACACTCGGCTCGGCGAAAACGACCTCCCTTCGAGAAGCAACCGACGACAGGAGAAGAAAGGGTGTCCCTCGTCTTGAAAAAAAAAACCCGGAACGAATCAGAGGAAGCCTGCGCAGCTGCGGCTGTGACGTCAACAGGACACAATGCTATAGGAATGCGGACTTAGGAATGCGGACTCGCCAGTTCCCACGTGCGGGCTCTAAGCAGGTGTCTTAGTTGGCAGTGACGTGTGGTGCCGATCTTTTGTGCCACGATGAGTTACCGCCTAGTGAGGAGGCTCAACAGGTCTTCGATGGCGGTGCTGGTACCGATCTTTTGTGTCGCGATGGAATGTCGCCTGGTGCAGGGGCGGAGTCTTGGGCTATATAACCTGCGACCAAAGTGGGCACGAACGCTCTGGACCTTCGGTAATAGGTTCATCCAGTGGCTCTGAGCCTTGGGTATCAGGCTCATCCAGACGCTCGACGCTATGAACTCTTAACGTTTGATTCCTTGCTCTTCTTTTTTGTAAATTTATGTAAATAAGTGTCTCAGTTTCTTGTCATTAAATCTGCTTGTTTTTGTAATCTCTAACCAACTCGGAAGTTCAGACTGTTCCTCATCCCGGACGAGCCCCCTTGGAGACGCCACAACCGGACACGCTACCTCGAGCCGCAACAACTGGTGGCAGCGGTGGGATCTGCTACCTTGCGTCGCAACAATGGGAAGAACATTCTTTATTCCTTGGGCCTATAGCTGATCGGTGAGGGCTTTATATTGATGATTTTAAAAGTTAACTGATGGCAGAAGCACACATTCAGGCTTTATCCATAGTCGGTGGAGGTATGTGCATGATATTAGGTGCAAGCAGGCTTGAAATGCAATTGCAGTCCTGTTTGGTTGATTTTAATTTGTCGTTTTCCTCAATAGACATTGCTTCCCATAATGCATGAAAGGATGCACTCTGGCGCCGTCAACAGGATTTCCATCATTGGTAGCTCTCTTCAACTCTCTCCTCGGGGGCGCCGCCGAGAATGCTCCGACGGAGACGGATCTGATCCGGTACAATCGCGTGAGCACCAGTAATGACGGCCGCTGCATAAAAATGCAAGAGAAAAGAACGGATTAAATTCTTTAATAGATCATTGAAGCGTAGAGGTCACTATATCCGACACTTGGGTCGGGAAAACTATAGATGTTACGAGGCACGCACGCAACTGAAAAATAAAAAGGTCGCGCGGATTAGTTCTAAGACGTGCAGTTTGCAGTAATTGTTAACATCAACTTGGTACTTCTGTAGCTTGTCAAGAACCATTCCGATGAATTTTTTCGTTTGCTCGATTTCAGTCAGTGAATATTCTTCCTCTTTAATCGACTCAGAATTCTTCTCTTCTATTTGTAGACCTTATTTGTTGATGGTGCTAATTAATTCGTTGAACACTGCTTCGTGTCATAGCTCAGTCAAAGCCCACGTAATAAGTGAAAGCTGCTAAGGAATTGTCACGGCAGGCATTCTATGTTTAGAATGTCCACTCTTCGAAAGGACCAGATCAGCAGTGGTTCATGTTCCTCTCCTTTACGCGCAACAGAATGCGATTTTTTACCATACCGACCTGACGAAACTGCGAGTAATGAACACTTAGGAACCCGAAGATGGGCAGAGAATGACTGCTTGCTGCTCAGGAACGGCGCAGTATTTGAATCTTCGGGATAAGCACTGCTCCAATATTCTGGTATCCGTCGTGAGCGATTTTTCCTGAGTTCCACCGCATGTAGGCAATTGTTCCTGAATATTGCACTGCTTCGCATGATCATTTCATTTTGAAAATAGGGCATGTGCGTTGCTGTTCTCAACTAAAACTTCGTACCTATAAAGGCAGCCCCGAAGACGATAAGACTTGACAGGTTTGCCATGTTTCTTGAGCACTGTAAGCAGTCAATAGGAAACACTTCAGTATTTTGACGAGAATGCAGAACGTTAATCAAAAAGCCGGGTCTGTACGTGAGGCACAACGGAACATGACAGCCGTGTTTTACTTTCAGTACACGCGAGGTGCGTAAATTTCCCCAATAACAAAATAGACAACACGCCTCAACGTTGAAAGGACTGAAGTATTTCTGCGAGAGTGAGGAAAACAACTAAACGGTCATCTCGTGGACGAATCTGGTGTTGTATAGCTTAGTGATCACATTAAGAACTTAATGAATGTTTTTTTTTCTTTCCGTAAATACCCTTTACTATAAATGAAGTCATAGCTGAACGCCGCCTCTGGTAAGAGGTTAATGTATATAACAAACACGAAGCAGCGGGAAGGCTCTAAGGTGGCCAAGAAAGCAGCCTTTGTATCAACTTAAATGGACAGAAATCAGTGTGGGTAAAATTCGGGGCAAGAGAATTACCCCTAGAAGATCTAAATAACCTCAACACTGATCTCAACATAACCCTCATAAAAGCTCTTGTTTGTCGGCAACCTTTCGCATTTCAGTTTTATATCTGACCACGAGAAGAAAAAAAATAGCGGCTACGTATAAGCTAAAGGAGGCAGACAGTAATCATGATCGCTCCCCTTAACACAGCTAGCGTTACATTCGACCAGTGCAGCTAAGAGCACCATGACGTTGTTGCCTCGCAAATCATATCCAACGGGCTGATTAGAATTTACACATTTTTGAGACTATGTGCGCTTTATATACTGCGCTTAATAACATTCTCCATGTTTGTCACGGTGCTAAAAGCGTCAGCCGGAGAGGTCCTCTGGACGCGGAGAAAGTAGCTTGCACCAGCGCATCTCTGCGGGTGAGAACAGGCGCCCCCTTAGTCGAATATAACGAAACCCTTAAGCTTCTCGGAAGCATGAAAGCTTAAACAAGGCGTTCGCAGAGTTGTTTAACACACCGAATCCTTACTACAATGAATGAAGAATGTAGTCTTGCGACTAAGTGGCATACACACCGTTCTACTGAAGCTGGGGCCACTGCAGAGCTGGTCGGGAGGATGTGAACGTGGAAGCGAAGGCGCGCTTTTTATCCGCTTCTAGCTGAAGGTGAATGCCAGAATCAGCGTAAGAAAAAGAATACAAAACTTCCATTGCAACTCAATCGGATGATAAAAACTACTCTCCTGTCTAACAGGGATTGGCCATATAAGTTTAGGAAGTAGAGACAGGTTTTAAATTTATCGTACTATATGATAAGTCCCCTTAGTTAGCTGTAAGTAGAATGAGTTTTTTCAACATAGTAGCGTGCATACTTCTGCATGGGTCGACACCAAGCATTGCAAATGAAAACAGTTTTATCTGGCTTTGCCTGACACATGTCAGATCAAAGCACCGAAGCAATTATGCTTGGGCTGGATCAAAATCGAAAAAGCAGTTCCCTGCATTCTCCAGGTCAAATCAGTGATACCCTTCATATCCCTTGTTAAATGTGAACAACCGCTCTTTCATATCACTTTAGTCTTGCTTATCATACATCGCACACTACGTGAGGTCAGTATCAAACAAAAATGAGAATGTAAAGCTGAAGAACACTTTAATGAGAGCACTTTGATATTTCATTATAGAATGTGTGTATGTTTTTCATTATTCTGCTGTTAATTTTTTTTTCTAATATTTCCTCTGTATTCCTATTTAGAAACTCTACTTCTCCAGATATGTAATTTCAAATCGGCATAGCCTGGCTGGATTCAAGCTTCCACGGATTTGAAGGTGGTGTAAGAACCTGAACAGGATGATTTGAGGGTCCTCGTGAAATCATCCTGTTCAGGATCGCAGGATAGGCAAAGCGGAAATCAACATGAACAAAACCGCTTGTTTTATGACATATTCTGGATCTCAAGCACCCCAAAATGAGCCCACATGAACAAATAACTATTGCGAGAAATTCACAAACCACAAGTAATCAAAATTTCTTACTGTAGCTCAGCTGCGCGTCTCCCCGAGGCGTCGCACATCGATGCGCTGCTGAAGACCAGTTCGGCGGGAGTGCCTGTCGGTCTTGTTGCTGTGGTTGCTCGAGCCGGGACTGTTAGGTCGTATAAAACAGTATGGCTGGGAGGATCCAGTGAAGCGCACGAATTGTGCCTGTCCAGCTTTAGTCAAAAGCACGAAAGGCTCCTACAGATTTGTGCACGGCTGGTCGCTGCCCCTCGCGCCCGCTTCACTTCAAGCACAAGCTGTACTGCATCTAAATGTCGCTGCCGTCCGAGCCGATCGTAGAACACCATTCAACCAAATATTCTACATGGCCGCAAAAATATATCCGCGCACTGACTTTTTCTCCGTGATCGAATATTGAAACACTGATGCTCAAGAGAAATTCACGAAGGTCTGTTTATTTCGTTGTCTGGGCTACTTACAAATTCTCATAACAAAAACAATAGGATGAATAAGCTTTCTTCTGTCGCTCTCCGGCGACCGAGTAAACAAAAGCAGCAAAGCGTAAACCTCGCCCCCCAAATAGCCTTTTGCTGAATGCCAGAGCATTTATGAGCTTAAGCACAGACTTGGTATAAGTCATAAATCTGGAGCACGTGAACAGAACAGAATACGAATTTAAGGCGCCACTGGAAAAGAGTATTCCTGCTGTTCGATGGTTCTCAGCACCGCTATGGTGAAGAAGAGGAGAAACATCTTCACCTTGGGCACATTCTACAGTGAATGACATTGAGACAACCTCCTACTACCGGCATGGTTTAATGGCGCACAGAAAATCTATATTTTAAGAACTGGGCGGGAGCTACTGAGTCGCTTTTGGTTTTTCACAGTATTCTGTTGTAGTGCACATCTTCTATACTCCTCATCCTTACAAGTAGCATAAAACGTGATGTTTACGTTTTAATAAAATGATTTTCTTTTTGTTGTTCGCCTGTCTTCAGGCTCAAAATTCTTGTGATCATACTGGTAAATAATCTGGGACATAAAGCACAAGAGCTCACGTAATCAATTTCATTGATTTACCGCACCGTTTTTGATAGTGCGAATAATCAGAACGTTCGATGACAGGTAAAATTCTGGATGTTGTCTTTATACTCTTCACGATCGCCAATCATGATATTATACGGCCATGGAAGCCAACCAAATCTCCAGACCTCAATATTTTTCACGTGAACTCGGCGTGCCATTAGGATGTTTGTGTCAGGACTTCGCGCTTCTAAATGGTCTGGACGGAGCATAATATAAAGGCAGACGTACTCAACGGAGTTGCCGAGATATATTTTATCCAAGCCATGCTGACTATTGTTTGTTTAGCACAACCATAGAAAATTAGATGGAAAAACAGCGTGACCGGTTTTTCCTCAATGGTAACTTGAAGTACAATATCCGCTCTAGGAATACGTAGTCTGGTAAAATGTAACAACTTACACTTCAAGTGAGCACTGAAAAGCCCTGGCTTTAATGGCTTTAGCACCACAACATGCTATCTCATCCTATGAGAAAAGACATATTACTAAATATTGAAAGAAGACATGAAAGAAGACGTACTACTAAATATTGATAAAAAGTTTTTCGCGCTGGGATATTCACAGACTTCTCCAAAGCGTTTGACTCATTAAATCATCACATTCCGATAAAAAAGCTTGCGTTTTCGGGAATTCGTGGACTGCCTTTAGAACTGCTTGAATCATACTTCAAAAATCGCTCACAATCTGTGTGTTTGGGACGCCACCGATCGCATGTTCTCCCTCTCTTGAGAGGTGTGCCTCAAGGAAGTATTCTCGGTCCTCTGTTATTCAGTGTTTACATCAATGATATAGTGAATTTCGACAAAACAGCTAAGTTGATCATCTATGCTGACGACAGTAGTATACTGTTCTCAGGATGTGATATTAACACATTAGCAACAAAATGCAATAGCGTGCTTTCAAATCTGTCCTCGTGGTCGCAAGACAATCATCTTACCATTAATGCGAAAAGACGAAGATAATAACTTTTAGACCATTAATGCGAAAAAGATGAAGATAATAACTTTTAGATCAATAAATAAGCCCCTTTATCTACAACACGCTATTACATTTGAGGGAAACGTTATTGACGTCGTTGAACATCATAAAATTCTAGGCGTAACCTTTTCCTCGAACCTTACTTGGGACCTACACATAACCAAGGTATGTAAAAAACTTTCATCTGTCAGTGGAGCATTGTCGCGATGCAGATCGTTTCTTCCGGTCCAAATCAAACTGCAAATTTACTATCCGTTGTTCGCTTCATATCTGAACTATTGTTGCCTCGTTTGGCTCACAACAACTAAACAAATTATCAATAGAATAAATGGTCTGCAAAAGAAAATCGTTCACATAATCGCAAACATTCCCTATTCCGTGCCCACATATGCTTTATTTCAAAAATACGGGCTAATATAGACTGAACACAAACTCACATATCGCATTCTAGCATCTTTTCATTCCACGTCTACAGTACTAAAAAGGATTTTTAATAAATACCGCTTGCCTTACAGCTGGTGTAAATGATGCGCGTACACGTAGCACAGACCCATGGTTCGTGCCTCATTTTCGCACTAACTATGAGCTACAAACCCTGCACTACTCTCTTCCTACCATTCTTAACAAGCATCAGGACACAGAACTTCTCACAATGAAACAGTTGCAGCCGTATTTTGTAAATATGTAACGTTTATTTTTTTTTCTTCCTGTGTCATATGATTTCCTGTTTGTTTTTTGATGTGATCTTAATCAGAGCACGACATCGTTCAATCTATTATGTGTTGTCAGAATAGGTTCTTCAATGTTAAAAATCTATTTTTCATTATAAATAGTGTTTCAAATCATCTGCTTTTCAGTTATATATTGTATTATATCTGCTCTTGTTTTTGTGATCTATTTATTGCGTTTCCACTGTTTTTGTTGATTTGTAAAAACCAAGTGAAGGTTTCAGTGGCCACGTCAAGCTGCCCAGAGCAGCTTTTAGCCCTGAAAGCCTTGCAGTGTAAACTGGAAAATAAACCTTGAATTGAATTGAATTGAATATTCGACTTTTTCAACTGCGACGGAAAGCTCGTTCTCACTTATCTTGGAAAAGTACGAGCTGTCGGCGTAGTTTTGCACTACATTTTTCAATTTTCTCGTCAACTGCCTAAACGCAGGTGTTTTCAAGGTAAACGAAATCAATCTCGTGCGAGGCTGAATAAATATATATGGTAGAACCCTCTGTGATGGACACATCTTCTGTAGCGACTACAGTGCACTGTAGATGAGTGCTCATTACAGACTGGTGTTTCGCTGTGTCTTCATTGAGAATGTAATTAGAACAGTCCAGATTACATAAATTGAAATGTCACAAAAATATTTCTCGTCGCAGTATAGTCACGCTGTCCGGTCTATCATAAAAATCTCTTTTATTTGTTGCTTGTTTCCTACGCTGAAGGCTGCCAGCAAAAAAGAACTCCGGATGCTTTTTGGGCCATGGCAGCTCTTCATCAAAACAAGAATGTAGAAATGAACAGACTGAAATTGAATTCTATTGTTATCCATGTAACTTTGCCTTGTTGAGCAAAGGGAAAGAATTTGAATCTGCTTCGGGGCAAGGCAATCTTGCAGGTCACCGTGCAAACCCTCCCGCAAGTCCAGATAACTAAGACTGGCTGCCAGCATAGAAAGTAAATCCCTTCCATCACTATGCCTGCAGCTAGGAACAGTTGTCTGCGTGAAAACGACTTCGAGGCTTTTATTTTATGCAGTGCCTGAAAGTATTTCCTGAGTCGTATGTCAGCGACGAAAATTTTCCATGAAATTGATTAAAATTCAACAGTAGTAGTTGCGGAAACTTATTTACCGATGTTATAATGTTTTAGCCGTTACTGCATCCAGTGATATTACCTACGATGCTTTCCTTCAGTTTTGCAGCCAACGGAGCACAACACCTTCCGCAGTAAAGGTTCTTGGAAATTGTTCTTTTCACAGGCCTAATACGCAAGCGAAACTCAATAGACACTGTCTGTATTCTTTCTAGATTGGTATTTTGCCGGTGATTAAGCCGCGCATCTCGCAGGGGCAGCCATACATTAAACTGGTCTGATTAGGAAAGAATGAAATGATGGGCGGAGGCGTCTAGTAAGTGTATTCTTCCTTACAGAAAAGGTAGATAATGATAAAAGTCCCATATTATGCAGCTGTGAACAGAATGATACCTAAAGACACAGGTTGCGTGAATTGTGCTTCTGGGCTGCCGCCTTGAGAAAATACGTAGGGCCCATCGACTCGCGTATTACATCCAGATGCTCAGCAGAACACTCACATTGAGACTAACATGGAGAGAGAGGTGCTGCAGTTTAGGAACCATTTTTGTTAGAAGTTTACACCCTCTCCAAGACCACCCAGTTGTAGTTCGTGCTCGAAAATTACATTGAGACTGCCTATTTCAGTAGGTAAGTCCTCTATGTTATCAAAGAGCTAAGAGAGAGAGCTTTCATTCTGAGCTGAAAAATTCACTACTGTGGTCTGGTATGTTGCGGGATTATATTTCAGGGTTTTGATGTGCCTAGTGAGGGCTCTAAACTGGCTTTTGCGGAAGCTTTGTGAGGCAGGAATGATGGACATTTTAAAACATAAACGCGCCGAAAAATCCTCAGGTCTGTCTATGGAGGGATCACCGGGGTGGAAAACCTGGAATCAGGCTGATGTTTCAGGCTTATGTAACGAGCTTCTTGTGTTTTGGTGAGCACCATTTCGCAGAAATAGAGAACACAAAAACTGTGCTGTGGCGCTACTTAAGCATCCTCACCTTTCAAATATGTTGGAGGTGAGAGAAACGCAGGCCCTCGCTCCTCTAAAACTTTGGAATACCACGGATTCGAGGAGAGCCCCATACAAGGCACTGAAGTTTTCTTCTTGGGTTCTTTGCGTTTGGTAAAGATTGTAGCTGCTTTGGTGTATTGTTCTCGCGTGTAGGTGTGGTAAAACAAGCCTCATAATCTTGAGGTCTCCTTAGTAGGAAGCTGTTCTTATTTAGTTTATTTCGCGAATTTGGAGAGACAGCCTTGCGTTGCATGCAGCGTGCTCCTTTTTTGTTTGGTGTTAAGCAGAACAACCTTAGCGATTCTGGCATACAGAGTCTCATAGTACCCGATGATATTTCAGACTTATAGTTGCGGCTCATTTAATAAGAAAAGCCTTACATTCCAGAATCAGTGCTCAGCATATATGCAGCAACGGACCTGGCAAAGGGTTCCTCTGAATTTTTCCAAGCTTTTGCATGTTGTGTCGCAAGAATACCACGCGGAAGAGACCGCCTCATATTGAAACGTTCTAACAGTTCGAAGGAAAGTGCAATAAAAGTATTTTAAAATGAAATGGCTACGCATGACCTAGAAAAAATTAAAGAAGTGTCAGCGCCTCCACCTCCTCTGTAGCATACAAGCTGTGAAAGAAAAGTTTTTCTGCACACTTAATAACTAGAAAACCATGGCATTAACGCCGGAATACACTAAAACTTTTTAGTGCAGTTTCCAGTTGGGAGTTCAAGCACTTTCTCATTCATCTTCGGGACTGAAGTGGTGTTGGCAGCTGTCTCAAAGTAATCTTTTATTTTTGAAATCCTCATGAATTCAACAGCTTCTGTCCCTTTACTTCCCCTTCGAACACTGATATTCGGTATTGTGGTAGGCTGAATCACTGAGAATGGACGCCCAGATGGAGGGCAAAGATTTGGATTTTACGTTGCGCAAACTGCATTATAAATGTAGTGTTTCCTTTCTTTAGACATTCGCATGAAAATGTCAAGCTAATAACGAGAACATAACATATTTGCAAACCATGCATCACGCGTTTAATATTCAGCGAAATTAATAGAAGCGTGAACATACTCCACATGTATCAAACGCATGAGACGACTTGAAACACTTATCAATTTTGCCTTGAAAATTGAAGTAGGAACTGAAGTAGGAATTCTGTTAGGAAGTAACAACTAATAACAGCAAGTATTCGCATGAATGTTCGTAATTTTTTGGACTGATGTTGTGGCTTCTACTAAAGTTATTTGCACCTCTTCGCACAAACCTAGACGTCTTTTTGCTCTGAAAATCTAGCGCTGCTTCTGAGATCGGATTCAGCAGGTGTTCTAAATTGATTATCGGTTCGTTTGAATGGATATCCCATGGATATCTATTCTAGACCTTCAACTGCCATGTCATATACACAGCACATGTCTCCTGCTCCAGAGGGCAGGTAGTCTCATTTCAAGTAGCAAAAAAGCAAAACCACAACTCGATATTGCGGGAAGCTGCTTTTACAGCGAATGCAATATGTTGCAGTGCAGTGCTGATTAAAACTGCAGCTTTGCTTTCGTTTTTTTATATGTCACTACCAAGAAGCGGCATTAGTTACTGCGAAATGTAAAAAAATCTTGTTGGCTGCCGGACTGGAACGCAGACCGGAATACACTTGTCGATCAATTTTTTTTTCAGGTAGATGGCATTCCGCAATTGGTAGTCTTAATAGCACTTCAACTGCCTTCTGATCTGCACAACGCACGTCTTTTCCTGCTGATAGCATTCGATTTTATTGGAAATAGCACAAAAGGCAAAAACGCAAACAATTTGAAATCCCGTATCATGCAAAGTAATACTGCAGGCCCTTGTGCAGGCGGTCTCGGATTTGAGATAATATTTTGTAGCTTAGGTATGAAGGATATATATTCTGAAGCTAACCCTACTTCCGAGAAATGTCGTCTGGCAGCAGATGAATTCCAGGCTTTTCCTAAGTGCAGCCCTTCTTGTATATTAGCCTTCAACAAATTAACACTTGAAACTTGTTCACGAATTTGAACAGGATTGAATACGAGTTTTTTCCCAGAATCTTATGACTCACTATAGGAATTTTTCTCAATTTAGTTTGCTTGCTTTGCTTTGCTCAACATTCCCAAGCAACTCAAGCTATGAGGGAAGCCGTAGTGAAGGACTCCGGAAATTTTGACCTCAAGGGTCTTTTTTTCACCGTGCACTGACATCGCACAGTACACGCGACTCTGAATTTCGCCTCTGTCGATATTCTACCGCCGCGGCCGGGATCGAACCCGCGTATTTCGGGACAGCACCCGAGTGTCATAACCACTGAGCCACTGCGGCGGGGAATTTTTCTAAATTGTGCAGCTGTAACTATGAACGGTAAGATTTGTAGAAACCTTCAATGGAGGGCCTTTTTTTTCTGAGGTGTGTTCTAAAGCAAACAGGATATTGCTAATACTGCTTCGAACGTGTTTGGTCATCACTACATTGCCGCAAAATGTGGTTCATGAGCCACACAAGGTGCCGCGAAAAGCTTGCAAGCATCTCTCTTGTGCATTGTAGGTGAACGAAGTTTCACTCGAGCGCCAATAACCACGAGACTAGGCAGCGTTGGCAGCGGTGCTTAGCAGGTGCACTATACATTCGAGAGAAGGAAGCTGAAAATGAAGGTCCATTTTTATGCAGCTCTGAGCTATATGCTACATAAGAAAGCTACTTGCTTTTATTTCGCTTCTGAATGCATGTCACCCTGAGAAATAGGTAGAGCTCATTAAGAGCCGTCACTCAAAACACTAGCACTTCTCCAAAGCGTGTCATTTCTCATTAAGACTTATAGGCGCTTTTTTGTTCGTCCTGTAATTTTTGTTATGCGAATTTGTAAGTGTTCCAGACAATGAAATAGACAGACCTTCGTGATTTTCTCTTGATCATCAGCATTTAAATATTAGAGCACGCAGCAAAACTCCATGCGCCTTTATATTTGTACTGCCACGTCGAATAATCGAATCAAGCGTGTAGTACGATCGGCTGGGACGGGAACGACAGTTAAATGTAGTAGAGCATGGGGTTGAAGTGAAGCGGATGCGAATGCAGCGACTAGCTGAGCACAAATCTATAGAAGCCTTTCATGGTTTTGACTAAAGCTGGAAAGGCACAATTGCTGCGCTGCAATGCAACCACTGACCCATAGAGTTTTATATGACATAACAAATCGGGCTCCAGCAACCACTGCAACCAGACAAACAATCACTACCGCCAAGCCAGTCTTCGGGACCTCATAGGTGCAGATGATCTAAAATGGGAAATTTTATTACTTGTGGTTTGTGAATTCATCGCAATAGTTCTGTTATTCGTGCAAGCTATTTTGGTGAGTTCGTTGATCCCGACTGCGCTGTAAAACAAGCGTTTTTGTCCGTATTCCTTTCCCCTTTGCCTATTCTGCAATCCTCAACAGGATGACTTCACGAAAAACGTGAAATTGTCCTGTTCAGGTTCTTCCTCTGCCTTCAAATCAATGGAAAGCTTGAATGCGGAGATGCTATGACGATTTGAAGTTACGTATCTGGAGAAGTAGAGTTCCAAAATAGGAAAACAGAGAAAATATTATAAAAAATAAATTATCAACAGAATAATGAAAAAAACACTTAAAACTTCCATAATGAAATATCAAAGTACTTTCATTAAACGGTTGATGAGCTTTACATTCTCATTTCTGTGTCATGCTTATCTCACCCAATGTGCGCTGCATGATATGCAAGATTGCAGTGATATGACAGAGGGGCTGTACAGATTTAGCTAGCAATATGAAGGGTATCACTTATTTGACGAGGAGAATGCAGGGAACTGTTTTCTAGATTTTGATCCAGCCCGAACATAATTGCATCGCTGTTTTTATCTGACATGTGTCAGGCAAAGCCAGATAAGACTGTTTTCATTTTCAATGCTTGGTTTCGACCCGCGCAGAGGTAAGCAGGCTACTATGTTGCAAAAACTCATTCTACTTACAGCTAAAAGGACTTATCATATAGTTAAATAAATTTAAAGCATGTCCCTACGTCCTAAACATATATTTCTAGTCCCTATTAGGAAGTCGAGTTGATTTTATCATCCGATTGAGTTGCAATGGAAGTTTTGTTTTCATTTTATTAAGCTGATTCTTAAATTCACCTTCAGCGAGAAGCGGATACAAAGCGCGCCTTCGCTTCCACGTTCACATCCTCCCGACCAGCTCTGCGTGTGGCCCCAGCTTCGTTAGAACGGTGTGTATGCCACTTAGTCGCAAAACTACACTCTTCATTCATTGTAATAAGGATGCGGTGTGTTTCACAACTCGGTGAACGCCTTGTTGGAACTTTCGTGCTTCCGAGAAGCTTAAGGGTTTTGTTAAATTCGACTAAGATGGAACTTGTTCCCTCCCGCATCGCAGCGCTAGTGCTAGCTACTTTCTCCGTGTCCAGACGACCTCTCGGGCTGAAGGTTTTAGAACCGTGACAAATATGGAGAATGTGATTAAAGCATTACATAACACGCACATAATTTCAAAAATATATCAAATCTAATCAGCCCGTTGGATATGATTTGCGAGGCAGCAACGTCATGGTGCTTTTAGCTTCGCGTGTAGCATGTAAAGCTAGCTGTGTTAAGGGGAGCATTCACCTGCTGTCTGCCTCCTTTACCTTATACGCGGTTGCTATTTATTTTCTTTTCGCGGTCAGATATGTAACTCAAATGCGAAAGGTTGCCGACAAACAAGAGCTTTTATGAGGGTTATGTTGAGAGGAATGTTTTGACTATTTAGATCTTCTAGGGGTATTTCTCTTGCCCCGAATTCTACCCACACTGATTTCTGTCCATTTAATTTCATACAAAAGCTGCTTTCCTGGCAGCCTTTGAGCCTTCGTGCTTCTTCGAGTTTGTTATATATTACCCTCTTACCAGAGGCGGCATTCAGCTATGACTTCATGCATCGTTAAGGGTATTTACGGAAAGAAAAAAAACATACATTAATTTCTTAATCTGACCACTAAGCTATACCACACCAGATTCGTCCACGACATGAGCATTTAGTTGTTTTCCTCTCTCTCTGAGTAATTCTTCATTCCTTTCAACGTTGAGGCGTGTTGTCCATTTCGTTGTTGGTGAAATTTACACACCTCGCGGGTACTGAAAGTAAAACTGCGACTGTCATCTTCCATTGTGCCTCACCTGCAGACGCGGCTTTTTGATTAACATTTTGCGTTCCCGTCAAAATACTGAAATGATTCCTATCCACTGATTCCAGTGCTCAAGAAACATGGCAAACCTGTCAAGTCTCATCGTCTTCGGGGCTGCTTTTATAGGTACGAAGTTTTAGTTGACAACAACGCACATACCCTATTTTCAAAATGAAATGATAATGCGAAGCTGTGCAATATTCAGGAACAATTGGCTACATACGGTGCAACTCAATAAAAATCACTCACGACGGATACCAGAATATTGGAGCAGTCCATAACCGGTCATGATGTAAAAAATAGCGCACAGGGAACACAAGGGACGGAAAATAATAGACGCAGACAAGCGCTAACTCGCAACTGAGGTTTATTGCTGACGCGCGCAATATAAGGTAGTCACTTTAAAAACATAAAACAAAAACAGCCAATGCGTTGCATTGAATTCCTTTTTTGATAACGATTTTTTAACTGATCTTCCACAGCGATGAGTGGCGCCTGATGCTTCAATTTGAATCTTTTTCCTCTGACTTGGTCTTTCGAGGAGGGACTGTTTGTGGTTGTTTTTGTTTTATGTTTTTAAAGTGACTACCTTATATTGCGCGCGTCAGCAAAAAACCTCAGTTGCGAGTTAGCGCTTGTCTGCGTCGTTTACTTTCCGTCCCCTGTGTTCCCTGTGCGCTATTTTTTACATCATGAACGTTATCCAACTTCCCAACTTCCGCTTTGCTGCATATCCGGAACATGCCAGCACTGCGCCGTTCCTTCGCCACAAGGAGTCCTTCTCTGCCCATCTGAGGCTTCTTAAGTGTGCTTTACTCGCAGTTTTCTCAATTCCGTATGGTAAAAATTCGCATTTTGTTGCGGCTAAAGGAGAGGAGCATAAACCACTGCTTACCTGGCCCTTGCGAAGGCAGGGCATTCTAAATACAGGGTGTTTCACCTAAGACTTTCTGCAATTTTTAAAAATAAGCTATTTGAATTAGATGCGCGCTTTTTCTGGCATAGCATTGTCAGTGGTGTAGACATCATAATGCAGCTAAGCCGTGCTAACTAGCAGGCTTGTCAGCCAATTTTTAATAGTTAATTTTTAAACTATTACCGTTGGGCTCATTAATTATTGAGAGGCATGTAGCCCACCGTAAGTAATGTCCATATCCGTTTTTAGAATTTCGAGAACGCGATTATCCTCGGCGCTGTGGCCCAACAAATTTTGGCTATTTCGACGAGTTAGGTTCACTGGAGAGGTTGCTTTGCCTGCAAGCTTCTCAAACCGCATGTATTTTGGCGCAATGTAGGCGAAATTTCTTGGGCCACAGCGCCGAGGATAATCGCGTTCTCGAAATTCTATAAACGGATATGGACATTACAAACGGTGGACTGCATGCCTCTCAATAATTAAGGAGCACAACGGTAATAGTTTACAAGTTAACTATTAAATATTGCTTAACAAGCCTGCTAGTTAGCACGTCTTAGTTGAATAATGATGTACTACACCACTGACAATGCTATGCCAGAAAAAGCGCGCATCTAATTGAAATAGCTTATTTTTAAAAATTGCAGAAAGTCTTAGGTGAAACACACTGTATAAATTGCCTGCCGTGAGAACTGCTTAGCAGCTTTCAATTATAGACGACCTTTGACTGAGCTATAATATGAAAGAGTTTCAACGAACGAATTGGCACCATCAACAAATAAGATCTACAAATAGAAGAGAAGAATTATGAGTCGGTTAAAGAGGAAGAATATTCACAAACTGAAATAGAGCAAACAAAAAAATTCACGAAGATGGTTCTTGTCAAGCTACAGAAGTATGAATTTGATGTTAGCCATTACTGCACACTTGTCTTGGAACTCATCCGCGCGACCTCTTTGTCTTTTTCAGTTGTGTACGTGCCTGGTAACATCTATCATTTTGTCGACCCAAGTGTCGGATATAGTGACCTCGACGCTTCAATCATGTATTAATTATTTAATCCGTTCCTTTCTCTTGCATGTTTACCCAGCGGCCGTCATTACTGGTGCTCACGCGATTGTGCCGAATGAAATCCGTCTCCGTCGAAGCATTCTTGGCGGCGCCCCAGAGGAGAGAATTGAAGATAGCTTCCAATGACGGAAATCCTGTTGACAGCGCCAGATTGCAGAGTGCATCCTTTGGTGGATTATGGGAAGCAATGGCTATTGAAAAGAACGACAAATTAAAATGAACCAAACCGGACTGCAATTGCATGTCGTGCCTTCTTGCACCCAATATGATGCACATATCTCCACCGACTATGACTAACGCTCGAATGCGTGGTTCTGGCATTAGTTAGTTTCTTACAATCATCAATATAATGCCCTCACCTATCAGCTATGGGCCCAAAGAATAAAGATTCTTCCTCCGAAGTAGACCAGCCCGAAATGTCGAAATCGAGCCATGCCCGAGCCCGAGATACGAAGCTCAGGCGCATATAGCTCGGGCCCGTGGCCTCAAGTCCTGGGCAGGCAAGGCCCCGCTGCAGTGTCCCTCTACTCAGCCTGGGCCCGTCCCGCTGAGCTCGACGCGAGGCGCTGCCGGGCTTGGTCTCGGGTCCTACTCTAGCCCAGGATTTAAATTGCTTGATGACAAAGGGTGGTATGCTGCTACAAGACACAGGAAGCGGCCGGAAAATGTACTGAAACCACAATAACACTTGAAATAACTATCTTGACGAACATAGAAGTATGGTGATATGGCGTAAGATAACCGGGATTGCATTTCAAACCGTGATGTTCAGTATCGTTAAGCAGAATTCATAGTGCGAAATCAGTACAGTTGCGGTCATGCGCCTATAAAATTGTTTTAGATTTAGATTTTAATGGCTTTTTTGTTTGTATTTCATTCTTAATGAGACCGGTGTTCAAGGTTTAATTCCAAACCACAGAGTCCCCGGATTTGCAAAGTAGAACAAATGAGTCTCATTACGTCGTTGTGGTGGTTTGAGTACCCGAAGTGCCATAAACCAATATGCTCTCCTCGAATGGCATTTCACAACGCTCAGAGATGTATTTTTGGAAAAGAAAACACGGAAATTTATAAATTGGCTTCGAGAATACGGCTGCCCGTTGAATAGTCGGATGCTTTCTCTCGAGGTTCCTTTGAAAGTTCAAACGTCCAGTCGTGAGCGGAAGCACAAAACAGCTGATGAGGAGCGCCTACTATTAGATCCGACAGCGTGTTCTGTTTGATGGCTGAAAACGCCTAAGCAAGCGTTGCAGTGTGCCTTTGTAGGCAATCGGCCTCGTGCAAACCAGTCATGTGTCAGGCGTGACGAAGCACCTCTAAGAACGCCGTGTTAGACCAGCAACAGCAGAATTTTGTGCTTTTAGAGAAAGAACTCTCCTACTCGAGGTTTCCCATGGCTTTACCGGTTCGTATTTTTATGTCCGGCCGAGGTTAAACCTGCACGGACCCCTAATGCTAAAAATACATGAATATGCATCTTGCTGCCCATAGCCACAGGAATGCCTGTATTATATGATCATAGCTAATGATAGGAACCACGTGACCGCAGCGCTGTGGTCACCTGACCTTTCTGGTTGACCACTGACACTGTCCACTCACATTGCATGTTTGACGGCATGCACAGAGGAGCCAGAGGAGCCGTTGTTGCTTCCTGAGAGATGTCGGATTTACGCTGCCTGGACTTGCTTAACAATTGTGGTTAGCCTTACTCCGCGTCAACAAGGAAGCAGTAATCATCGCTTATTCTTAGTGTACAATAAAGATTTTAGCGCCGGCAGTATCTGATATTCGAAGTGTTCCATGAGGCAGCCGCAATAAAAACACGTTCTTTTTATATTCCGTGGGTGGGGAAAATGCGACAATGCCAGACAGCAATTAAAAATTGGACAGACAATAAGAAAATGTGAAGCTTACAGCGGGTGCGAGCAGCAGTGATATATTTTTTCCTAACGCTTTGTGCTCAAAGCATTTTTAAATTATATTCTCTTTGCCACTGGCGTTGAACAGCTAGTTGTTTATCTTAGGGACCTCGCTTTGATGATGATGATGATGCTTTCCTCAGGCTTCATGGCACATACCCACGGCGGGGGATTGGCCAAGGTTCTTAGCGGATACAAACGCACTTATGTACAAGGAATGGAGAATTTTGATAATTTTGGAACCCAGAGCTAGAATTTCTACAAAACAAAAGATACGGAGAAGGAAAACTAGTGAATTCACATTCTAGCAGAGGAATCTACCAGATGAAATTATATAATGGTGAATATAATGGCACACTGGTTTCAGGACATATCCCTTGGCGCTTGCCCCGAAGGATAGGAGAATCCGAATTGAGACAGGAAGCCCGAGCCGAGCTAGGGGATCTCCAAGTAAATTCTACGGAGAGCAGCGAACCGCTGGCAGGAGAGGAAAAAGTGTTCTATAGACTCACTTTCGCCAGAGGACTCACAAAGGTTGGTTATCGTAAAACCCCTCTCGGCATAAATAAAGATTTAGCCGTGGTATCCTGCAGCGCAAAAGGGTCATGGACATCTCACGGTGCCTCGAACTGCACATCCGCATACTCCAAGGAAATGCCAGGTGTTGAAAATTCGCTGCAGCAAGGAGAGGCTCATGGCTCAAGGAGTGGAGACGCTGCAATCGCAGAAAACATACTGTTCCCATTCTAGGCTCTGGAATACCTCCTGTAAACAGGCAGTGAATAGCATAGGTGAGATAGCGCCTCCCTGCCTGACACCTTTCCGTATTGGAATTTTATTGCTGGCTTTATGAAGAACTATGGTAGCTGTGCATTCGTTGTAAATATCTTCCAATATTTTCACATAGCACTCTTCTACACCCTGATTCCGCAATGCCTGCATGACTGCTGAGGTGTCTACTGAGTCGAATGCTTTCTCGTTATCAATGAACGCTTTATATAGGGGTTGGTTATATTCTGCGCATTTTCTATCACTTGACTGATTGCGTGAATATGGTCTATTGAGGAGAATCCTTTACGAAAGCCTGCCTGACTTAACTGCGCTAAAACTGAAACCTAGAGCGTCTTCTTCGTCTCCACAACAATTAACCAATGTTTGTAAATTTTCCTGGCTATCTGCAAACCGTACAATATCGTCCGCATACATTAAACCCGGGAGCCGCTGCTCAACTACATTTCTGACTAACCTATACGACCGATTACACAGATTACACAGATTACACAGATTACAGATTATTGTGTAGAACGGGCAGCAGTGGCGCGGCGCAATCTGTTGAAGCGCAGCTGCAGCGGTGGCTAGGCAACGGCGACTCGAGACGTTTGGTAGCCGGACCGCTACGAGAATAGTTGACGACCCGAACTGGGCTCCAGTAGTGTTGCTTTCGCAACGATATACGGCATCCCAGCAGTCTAAAAAAACAGGTTCAATTCCCTCGGGCTTCTTACATAACAGGCAATAGCATGCATAACAGGCATAACAGGCTCCAGAAACCTTGGCTACGCTACAAAACCAAGTGGAAGTACGCCTTTTCGCTCCCGGCTCAGAGCCCCCGCCACCCAGGCCACGCCAAATGATTCTACCGAGAAACGATGTGAGCAGCCAGGGAAGGCGAAGAGGCAGATCGGCGAAACTGTCACACCGGACGGCAAAGACAACTAAACTGAAGAAGTCGTCAGGTTCGGCAGAAGAGTGGGCGACGGAGAGGTGATGCCACAAAGCGTGGTCCCCAAGCGAAACAATTAGCTGTTCGACGCCAGCGGCAACGAGAGGTATCATTTGAAAATGCTTTCCTCTCAAAATATTAGGGAAAAACTATCACTGCTCGCAACCGGAGTACAGATCACACGTCCTCATCATCTGTCAAAATTTTAATTGCTGTCTGATATATCACATCAATTGCTGTCTGATATATCATGCCTAGAACAACCTTAGTGATTCGGGCATACAGAGTCCCATATTACCCGAAAATAATTCTGACTAGTGGTTCCCGCTCACTTAATTAAGGGTGCCTTAGATTCCAAAATCATCGCTCAGCATATATGCAGCGACGGACCTGGCATTCGGTTCCTCTGAACTTTTCTAAGCTTTTTCAAATTGTGTTGCAAGACTCCCTCGAGTCGGCGGCGGCGTTCCTGCTTTATGAAAATTGATGCAAGTTGATAGTCTTGAATTTATTGGCCCAATCTTCCTATGTTTAGCAAAATCTTTCGTTTAACGCTTGTCTATCGCTCACATCTCTCAGTTTAGACTGCCCAAAAAAACCTATGGGGAAGGTTTTCACGATAATAAACATGTTAAAGGCATTATGTAGCTGACGAATCCTATTGTTTTACACTCTATCATTGAGCACTCACAAATTGGCTCTGCTGAAACTGTAATGTCCTACTCGCTGTAAAGTGCATCACAGAAAATAAGGCATTGAAATTTAAAGTGGTCTCTACGCCTGCTGACCCCAGTTTGCATGAACGTGGATATGCTCTTCGAGTGGAAAAGCTAGAATTGATAATAACCTCGGTTTCGAATGCTCGGGAGATGAATGCCGGTGTTTTGCATTGGTATTGCATGGACGAGACAGGTGCATTGCTGAACTAGTTAAAACAAGCTGGATATTCAAAGGCCTTCTCATCTGCACACCACACATGTCATGGTGAGAATATGCAACCTCTTCAGAGACGGCATAAAAAGCAAAAAAAAAAAAACTCGACGTCAGAGGAATATTTTGGAAGGACAGACCTGCAGTGCGTTCAGTTTATTATACAGCAGTGCTCAGGATTAGCTGTTTAGCTCTGGTTTTGATTCATACTGCACCTAACCGAGATTGCAAGGATTGAATTACCATAGAAATGTGGCAGGGTGCAGGGTCGCCTTGCAGACAGGTGCAATAAAGCCTCTCTTCTCATTCGTTTCCCTTCTTCTTCCCTGAAGGCTGCGAGCCAGCTCAGATCCGAGTTCAGTTATGGGGCCGCAGTAGTAGTTGTAGCAGTAGTAGAAGACCTTCATTCGACCATAATTTGCAGGCCGAGCATGTCGACCGTCTGAGCGACCAGAAGTCGCTGTTCTTCCTCCCCTTCAGCGCCAAGCCAGTTGAGACAGTCGGTGACTTTAGAGAGGGTGGGGGTAAGAATCCCACTGCTGGGCAGCCGGGAATAGAAGAGCAATGAGCCATGTCCTCATCGATACAGGGGCAGTTGGGACAGGAAGGGTCTGATCGATAGCGATAGAGAAAGAGGCGGGACGGGGTGATGAATGCGTTCATCTGGATGTGTCGGAGAAGGCGAGCCTCCGGCACCGTGAGTGATAGATGAGGGGCAGGGCAAAGGAGTTTGAAGAGGCGGAGTTCGAGGTAGACCTCTTTTGTGGTGAGGCGAAGGGTGAATCTCCCACCGTCCTCAGAGGGCTTGGGCCAGGGGATCAACGGTGCCCAGACAAGTGTGTCGCGGGCGAGCTGATCGGCCAGATCAGTGCCGTCAATCCCCCTATACACAGGGACCGAGAGGAGAAAAACGATGGAAGGCTGCAGTACGGAGACTGCTTGTTCGACCTCCTGTTGGAGAAAAGCGGTTAGGGTGCGTTTCTCTATGTGGCGTACAGCGGCTTGTGAGTCTGAATAGGCTGTGTGCTCTTGGAGAGAGGGAAGGAGGACAAATGACTGGAATGCATGCGCAATGGCGAGGACCTCGAGGGACAATGAGTGCGGAGACCGTAGATACGACCAACCGGTATGGGTTTCAGGAGCGGGGAGGTGGGGATGGTACAGGGCGTAGCCGCAGGATCTTCGAGGAGTCACGAAGAACGCATCCGTGTAGGCTACGCCCTGTGTATCAAAGAAAGAGAATGGTGGTGCGCAGCCACATGACGACGGCCGGCGTGCAGGACGAGGGACATGTCGGTCGGGAGGTGGAGGATACGAAGATTGGGAGCCGCGGTGGGATTAGGAGAGGTAAACTGGGAGATAGGAATGAGCAAGATACCCGCTTCAGTCAATAACCACTGACCCTCACGGGTAACGGAAAGCCGGGCAAGCTGTGAGTCACGGTGGAGAGTGAGAATAGAACGGCGACGATGGAAGAGGACAGTGTCAAAGAGCTTACCGGTAGAGGTAGTGATAGGGTGGTTGAGAGCTGGCTTGTAGAGGCCCACAAGGGCAGTCACGAGAGTGTTGAGTCTGAGTGAAGGAGGCGTAGCATGCAAAGTACAAGACGTTATTGAAGGCCAGCGCGTGGTCAACTCGGCACACATGAGCCTCATGGAGACCTGAGCGTCGAATGAGCACGCGCCGTATAAAGGCCTTTTATAAAACAAAAATTCCGACAAAGAACCGACTGAACGTAAAGCTAATATTGTCTCTCTTACATATTACGTCTGGAGGAAAAAGAAACTATTTGAAACTATCCTTAGGCACAGTAATCTTCCAGGTCACTCAGCAAACGGTTTCGTAAGTCTAGATAAGAAGACTTTGCAACTATTGTATAACAGAAGTACGTCGTAAACAATAGCCTGCAGCCAGGAGCCGTCGTTTGGCTGCAGTTGATTTCCAGGCCTTTCTTGAATGTAGTCCCTACTAGACATTAGCTGCGATCTAACTTAGTATTGAAACACGTCCATAAAATCTAATTGAATTAGACCTAGTAGACGAGGGAAAGCAAAGCCGGATGCATAGATACCGAACAATCGTGTGGTGTCATTGGCTCCTCATTGCATGGCGTCAAACATGTAATGTGAGTGGTCGGTGTCAGTGGTCAACCAGAAAGGTCAGGCGACAACTGGGCCACGGTCACGTGGTTGCTCTTCATTAGCTATGATATATAATACAGACATTCCCGCGGCTATGCGCAGCAAGACGCATAGTAATAGATTTTTAGCCTTGGGGGTGCGTGTTGGTTTGGAATTGGTCGGACTACAAGTAGGAACGCGCAAAGCCAGGGGAAACCTCGAGTAGGACAGTTCTTTCTCTAAAAGTGCAAAATTCTGCTGTGGCTGCTCTAACACGGCATTCTTAGTGGAGCTTTGTAACACCTGAAACATGCCTCGTTTGCACGAGGCCGATCGCCTACAAAGGCGCACTGCAACGCTTACTTAGGCGGTTTCAGCCATCAAAAAGAGCACGCTGTCAGATCCAATAGAAGGCGCTCCTCATCAGCTGTTTTTTGTTCCCGCTCACGACTAGACGTTTGAAGTTTCCCGAGAACGTCGAGACAAAGTCCTTCATTCGATTATTCAGCGGGCAGCCGTCTTCTCGAAGATAATTTATAATTTTCCGTATTTTCTTTTCCAAAGATACATCTCTGAGCGTTGTGAAATGCCGTTCAAGGAAAACATATTGGTTTACGGCCCTTCGGGTACTCAAACAACCACAACGACATAATGAGACCCGTTTGTTTTACTGCGCACATCCGGGCCTCTGTGGATACGAATTCAATCATCGACACCAATGTCAACAAAACGCCTTTAAACTTCTACAGCTAACACAATTTTATAGGAGCAAGACTGACTCTGTACTGATTTCGTGCTCAGAATTCTGCTTAACAATAATGAACATCACGGTTTGAAAAGCAAACCGGGTTAGTCTGCGTCATGCCACCATCCTTCTGTGTTCGCCAAGCCAGTTACTTCAAGTGTTATTGTGGTTTCAGCACATTTTCAGCCCGCTTCCTCAACCATATAGAAGTATACCACTTTGTGTCATTAAGAAATTTAACTACAGGGCTCCTATAAGACCCGAGACCAATCCCGGCCGCCCCTCGTGTCGAGATGAGCGGGCCGGGCCCAGGCTGAGTAGAGGGACATTGCAGCGGGGCCGTGCCTGGCCCGGACTTGAAGCCACGGTCCGGAGCTATACGCGCCTGGGCTTCGTATCTCGGGTTCGGGCCGTTCTCGATTTTGACAATTCGGGATGGTCTAGATGGGAAGAACATTCTTTATTCCTTGGGCCGATAGCTGATCGGTGAGGGCTTTATATTGATGATTTTAAAAGTTAACTGATGGCAGAAGCACACATTCGAGCTTTATCCATAGTCGGTGGAGGTATGTGCATGATTTTGGGTGCAAGCAGGCATGAAATGCAATTGCAGTCCTGTTTGGTTGATTTTAATTTGTCGTTTTCTTCAATAGACATTGCTTCCCATAATGCATGAAAGGATGCACTCTGGCGCCGTCAACAGGATTTCCATCATTGGTAGCTCTCTTCAACTCTCTCCTCGGGGGCGGCGCCGAGAATGCTCCGACGGAGACGGATCTGATCCGGTACAATCGCGTGAGCACCAGTAATGACGGCCGCTGCATAAAATTGCAAGAGAAAAGAACGGATTAAATTCTTTAATAGATCATTGAAGCGTAGAGGTCACTATATCCGACACTTGGGTCGGGAAAACTATAGATGTTACGAGGCACGCACACAACTGAAATATAAAAAGGTCGCGCGGATTAGTTCTAAGACGTGCAGTGTGCAGTAATTGTTAACATCAACTCGATACTTCTGTAGCTTGTCAAGAACCATTCCCATGAATTTTTTCGTTTGCTCGATTTCAGTCTGCAAATATTCTTCCTCTTTAACCTACTCAGAATTCTTCTCTTCTGTTTGTGGATCTTATTTGTTGATGGTGCTAATTAATTCGTTGAAGACTGGTTCGTGTCATAGCTCAGTCAAAGCCCACGTAATAAGTGAAAGCTGCTAAGGAATTGTCACGGCAGGCATTCTATGTTTAGAATGTCCACTCTTGGCAAGGGCCAGATCAGCAGTGGTTCATGTTCCTCTCCTTTACCCGCAATAGAATGCGATTTTTTACCATACCGAATTGACGAAACTGCGAGTAATGTACACTTAAGAACCCAAAGATGGGCAGAGAATGACTGCTTGCTGCTCAGGAACGGCACAGTATTTGAATCTTCCGGATATGCACTGCTCCAACATTCTGGTATCCGTCGTGAGTGATTTTTCCTGAGTTCCACCGCATGTAGGCAATTGTTCCTGAATATTGCACTGCTTCGCATGATCATTTCATTTTGAAAATAGGGCATGTGCGTTGCTGTTCTCAACTAAAACTTCGTACCTATAAAGGCAGCCCCGAAGACGATGAGGCTTGACAGGTTTGCCATGTTTCTTGAGCACTGTAAGCAGTCAATAGGAAACACTTCAGTATTTTGACGAGAATGCAGAACGTTAATCAAAAAGCCGCGTCTGTAGGTGAGGCACAACGGAACATGACAGCCGCGTTTGACTTTCAGTACCCGCGAGGTGCGTAAATTTCCCCAATAACAAAATGGACAACACGCCTCAACGTTGAAAGGACTGAAGTATTTCTGCGAGAGTGAGGAAAACAACTAAACGGTCATCTCGTGGACGAATCTGGTGTTGTATAGCTTAGTGATCACATTAAGAACTTAATGTATGTTTTTTCTTTCCGTAAATACCCTTTACTATAAATGAAGTAATAGCTGAACGCCGCCTCTGGTAAGAGGTTAATGTATATAACAAACACGAAGCAGCGGGAAGGCTCTAAGGTGGCCAAGAAAGCAGCCTTTGTATCTACTTAAATGGACAGAAATCAGTGTGGGTAAAATTCGGGGCAAGAGAATTACCCCTAGAAGATCTAAATAATCTCAACACTGATCTCAACATAACCCTCATAAAAGCTCTTGTTTGTCGGCAACCTTTTGCATTTCAGTTTTATATCTGACCGCGAGAGGAAAAAAAATAGCGGCTACGTATAAGCTAAAGGAGGCAGACAGTAATCATGATCGCTCCCCTTAACACAGCTAGCGTTACATTCGACCAGTGCAGCTAAGAACACCATGGCGTTGTTGCCTCGCAAATCATATCCAACGGGCTGATTAGAATTGACACATTTTTGAGACTATGTGCGCTTTATATACTGCGCTTAATAACATTCTCCTTTTTTTTCACGGTTCTAAAAGCGTCAGCCGGAGAGGTAATCTGGACGCGGAGAAAGTAGCTTGCACCAGCGCATCTCTGCGGGTGAGAACAGGCGCCCCCTTAGTCGAATATAGCGAAACCCTTAAGCTTCTCGGAAGCATGAAAGCTTAAACAAGGCGTTCGCAGAGTTGTGAAACACACCGCATCCTTACTACAATGAATGAAGAATGTAGTCTTGCGACTAAGTGGCATACACACCGCTCTACTGAAGCTGGGGCCGCTGCAGAGCTGGTCGGGAGGATGTGAACGTGGAAGCGAAGGCGCGCTTTTTATACGCTTCTAGCTGAAGGTGAATGCCAGAATCAGCGTAAGAAAAAGAATACAAAACTTCCATTGCAACTCAATCGGATGATAAAAACTACTCTCCTGCCTAACAGGGATTGGCCATATAAGTTTAGGACGTAGAGACAGGTTTTAAATTTATCGTACTATATGATAAGTCCCCTTAGTTAGCTAAAGTAGAATGAGTTTTTTCAACATAGTAGCGTGCATACTTCTGCATGGGTCGAAACCAAGCATTGCAAATGAAAACAGTTTTGTCTGGCTTTGCCTGACACATGTCAGATCAAAGCACCGAAGCAATTCTGCTCGGGCTGGAACAAAATCGAAAAAGCAGTTCCCTGCATTCTCCAGGTCAAATCAGTGATACCCTTCATATTCCTTGTTAAATGTGAACAACCGCTCTTTCATATCACTTCAGTCTTGCTTATCATACATCGCACACTACGTGAGGTCAGTATCAAACAAAAATGAGAATGTAAAGCTGAAGAATACTTTAATGAGAGCACTTTGATATTTCATTATAGAATGTGTGTATGTTTTTCATTATTCTGCTGTTAATTTATTTTTTCTAATATTTCCTCTGTATTCCTATTTAGAAACTCTACTTCTCCAGATATGTAATTTCAAATCGGCATAGCCTGGCTGGATTCAAGCTTCCACGGATTTGAAGGTGGTGGAAGAACCTGAACAGGATCATTTGAGGGTCCTCGTGAAATCATCCTGTTCAGGATCGCAGGATAGGCAAAGCGGAAACCAACATGAACAAAACCGCTTGTTTTATGGCATAGTCTGGATCTGAAGCACCCCAAAATGAGCCCACATGAACAAATCAACTATTGCGAGAAATTCACAAACCACAAGTAATCAAAATTCCTTACTCTAGCTCAGCTGCGCGTCTCCCCGAGGCGTCGCACATCGATGCGCTGCTGAAGACCGGTTCGGCGGGAGTGCCTGTCGGTCTTGTTGCTGTGGTTGCTCGAGCCGGGACTGTTAGGTCGTATAAAACGGTATGGGTGGGAGGATCCAGTGAAGCGCACGAATTGTGCCTGTCCAGCTTTGGTCAAAAGCACGAAAGGCTCCTACAGATTTGTGCACGGCTGGTCGCTGCCCCTCGCGCCCGCTTCACTTCAAGCACAAGCTGTACTGCATCTAAATGTCGCTGCCGTCCGAGCCGATTGTAGAACACCATTCAACCAAATATTCGACATGGTCGCAAAAATAAATTCTCGCACTGACTTTTTCTCCGTGCTCGAATATTGAAACACTGATGCTCAAGAGAAATTCACGAAGGTCTGTTTATTTCGTTGTCTGGGCTACTTACAAATTCTCATAACAAAAACTATAGGATGAATAAGCTTTCTTCTGTCGCTCTCCGGCGACCGAGTAAACAAAAGCAGCAGAGCGTAAACCTCTCCCCCCAAATAGCCTTTTGCTGAATGCCAGAGCATTCATGAGCTTAAGCACAGACTTGGTATAAGTCATAAATCTGGAGCACGTGAACAGAACAGAATACGAATTTAAGGCGCCACTGGAGAAGAGTATTCCAGCTGTTCGATGGTTCTCAGCACCGCTATGGTGAAGAAGAGGAGAAACATCTTCACCTTGGGCACATTCTACAGTGAATGACATTGAGACAGCCTCCTACTACCGGCATGGTTTAATGGAGCACAGAAAATCTATATTTTAAGAACTGGGCGGGAGCTACTGAGTCGCTTTTGGTTTTTCACCGTATTCTGTTGTAGTGCACATCTTCTATACTCCTCATCCTTACAAGTAGCATAAAACGTGATGTTTACGTTTTAATAAAATGATTTTCTTTTTGTTGTTCGCCTGTCTTCAGGCTCAAAATTCTTGTCATCATACTGGTAAACGTTCTGGGACATAAAGCACAAGAGCTCACGTAATCAATTTCATTGATTTACCGCACCGTTTTTGATAGTGCGAATAATCAGAACGTTCGATGACAGGTAAAATTCTGGATGGTGTCTTTATACTCTTCACAATCGCCAATCATGATATTATACGGCCATAGAAACCAACTAAATCTCCAGACCTCAATATTTTTCACGTGAACTCGCCGTGCCATTAGGATAAGCATGCAGACCTTGTTTCTCTCAGACATTTGTGAAGAATGGCAGAAAAATCGTTGTTTGTGTCAGGACTTCGCGCTTCTAAATGATCTGGACGGAGCATAATATAAAGGCAGACGTACTCAACGGAGTTGCCGAGATATATTTTATCCAAGCCATGCTGACTATTGTTTGTTTAGCACAAGCGTAGAAAATTAGATGGAAAAACAGCGTGACCGGTTTTTTCTCAATGGTAACTTGATGTACAACATCCGCTCTGAGAATACGTAGTCTGGTAAAAGGTAACAACTTACACTTCAAGTGAGCACTGAAAAGCCCTGGCTTTAATGGCTTTAGCACCACAACATGCTATCTCATCCTATGAGAGAAGACATACTACAAAATATTGAAAGAAGACAAGAAAGAAGACGTACTACTAAATATTGATAAAAAGTTTTTCGCGCTGGGATATTCACAGACTTCTCCAAAGCGTTTGATTCTTTAAATCATCACATTCTGATAAAAAAAGCTTGCGTTTTCGGGAATTCGTGGACTGCCTTTAGAACTGTTTGAATCATACTTGAAAAATCGCTCACAATCTTTGTGTTTGGGACGCCACCGATCGCATGTTCTCCCTCTCTTGAGAGGTGTGCCTCAAGGAAGTATTCTCGGTCCTCTGTTATTCAGTGTTTACATCAATGATATAGTGAATTTCGACAAAACAGCTAAGTTGATCATCTATGCTGACGACAGTAGTATACTGTTCTCAGGATCTGATATTAACACATTAGCAACAAAATGCAATAGCGTGCTTTCAAATCTGTCCTCGTGGTCGCAAGACAATCATCTTACCATTAATGCGAAAAAGACGAATATAATAACTTTTAGACCATTAATGCGAAAAAGACGAAGATAATAACTTTTAGACCAATAAATAAGCCCCTTTATCTACAACACGCTATTACATTTGAGGGGAAAGTTACTGACATCGTTGAACATCATAAAATTCTAGGCGTAACCTTTTCCTCGAACCTTACTTGGGACCTACACATAACCAAGGTATGTAAAAAACTTTCATCTGTCAGTGGAGCATTGCCGCGATGCAGATCGTTTCTTCCGGTCCAAATCAAACTGCAAATTTACTATGCGTTGTTCGCTTCATATCTGAACTATTGTTGCCTTGTTTGGCTCACAACAACTAAACAAATTATCAATAGAATAAATGCTCTGCAAAAGAAAATTGTTCGCATAATCGCAAATATTCCATATTCCGCGTCCTCATATGCTTTATTTCAAAAATACGGGCTAATAAAGACTTAACACAAACTCACATATCGCATTCTAGCATCTTTTAATTCCACGTCTACAGCACTAAAAGGCCTTTTAATAAATACCGCTGGCCTTACAGCTGGTGTAGATGATGCGCGTACACGTAGCACAGACCCATGGTTCGTGCCTCATTTTCGCACTAACTACAAGCTACAAACCCCGCACTACTCTCTTCCTACCATTCTTAACAAGCATCAGGACACAGAACTTCTGACAATGAAACAGTTGCAGCAATATTTTGTAAATATGTAACATTTATTTTTTTTTCTTACTTTGTCATACGATTTCCTGTTTGTTTTTTGATGTGATGTTAATCTGAGCACGACATCGTTCAATCTATTATGTGTTGTCAGAATAGGTTCTTCAATGTTAAAAATCTATTTCTCATTATAAATAGTGTTTCAAATCATCTGCTTTTCAGTTATATCTTGTATTATATCTGCTCTTGTTTTTGTGATCTATTTATTGCGTTTCCACTGTTTTTGTTGATTTGTAAAAACCAAGTGAAGGTTTCAGTGGCCACGTCAAGCTGCCCAGAGCAGCTTTTAGCCCTGAAAGCCTTGCAGTGTAAACTGGAAAATAAACCTTCAATTGAATTGAATTGAATATTCGACTTTTTCAACTGCGACGGAAAGCTCGTTCTCACTTGGAAAATTACGAGCTGTCGGCGTAGTTTTGCACTACATTTTTCAATTTTCTCGTCAACTGCCTAAACGCAGGTGTTTTCAAGGTAAACGAAATCAATCTCGTGCGAGGCTGAATAAATATATATGGTAGAACCCTCTGTGATGGACACATCTTCTGTGGCGACTACAGTGCACTGTAGAGAAGTGCTCATTACAGACTGGTGTTTCGCTGTGTCTTCATTGAGAATGTAATTAGAACAGTCCAGGTTACATAAATTGAAATATCACAAAAATATTTCTGGTCGCAGTATAGTCACGCTGTCCGGTCTATCATAAAAATCTCTTTTATTTGTTGCTTTTTTCGTGCGCTGAAGGCTGCCAGCAAAAAAGAGCTCCGGATGCTTTTTCGGCCATGGCAGCTCTTCATCAAAACAAGAATGTAGAAATGAACAGACTGAAATTGAATTCTATTGTTATCCATGTAACTTTGCCTTGTTGAGCAAAGGGAAAGAATTTGAATCTGCTTCGGGGCAAGGCAATCTTGCAGGTCACCGTGCAAACCCTCCTGCAAGTCCAGATAACTAAGACTGGCTGCCTGCATAGAAAGTAAATCCCTTCCATCACTATGCCTGCAGCTAGGAATAGTTGTCTGCGTGAAAACGACTTCGAGGCTTTTATTTTATGCAGTGCCTGAAAGTATTTCCTCAGTCGTATGTCAGCGACAAAAATTTTCCATGAAATTGATTAAAATTCATCAGTAGTAGTTGCGGAAATCTTATTTACTGATGTTATAATGGTTTAGCCGTTACTGCATCCAATGATATTACCTACGATGCTTTCCTTCCGTTTTGCAGCCAACGGAGCACAACACCTTCTGCAGTAAAGGTTCTTGGAAATTGTTCTTTTCACAGGCCTAATACGCAAGCGAACTCAATAGACACTGTTTGTATTCTTTCTAGATTGGTATTTTGCCGGTGATTAAGCCGCGCATCTCGCAGGGGCAGCCATACATTAAACTGGTCTGATTAGGAAAGAATGAAATGATGGATGGAGGCGTCTAGTAAGTGTATTCTTCCTTACAGAAAAGGTACATGATGATAAAAGTCCCATATTATGCAGCTGTAAACAGAATGATACCTAAAGACACAGGTTGCGTGAATTGTGCTTCTGGGCTGCCGCCTTGAGAAAATACGTAGGGCCCATCGACTCGCGTATTACATCCAGATGCTCACCAGAACACTCACATTGAGACTAACATGGAGAGAGAGGTGCTGCAGTTTAGGAACCATTTTTGTTAGAAGTTTAAGCCCTCTCCAAGACCACCCAGTTGTAGTTCGTGCTCGAAAATTACATTGAGACTGCCTATTTCAGTAGGTAAGTCCTCTATGTTATCAAAGAGCTAAGAGAGAGAGCTTTCATTCTGAGCTGAAAAATTCACTACAGTGGTCTGGTATGTTGCGGGATTATATTTCAGGGTTTTGATGTGCCTAGTGAGGGCTCTATACTGGCTTTGCGGAAGCTTTGTGAGGCCGGAATGATGGACATTTTAGAACATAAACGCGCCGAAAAATCCTCAGGTCTGTCTATGGAGGGATCACCGGGGTGGAAAACCTGGAATCAGGCTGATGTTTCAGGCTTATGTAACGAGCTTCTTGTGTTTTGGTGAGCAGCATTTCGCAGAAATAGAGAACACAAAAACTGTGCTGTGGCGCTACTTAAGCATCCTCACCTTTCAAATATGTTGGAGGTGAGAGAAACGCAGGCCCTCGCTCCTCTAAAACTTTGGAATACCACGAATTCGAGGAGAGCCCCATACAAGGCACTGAAGTTTTCTTCTTGGGTTCTTTGCGTTTGGTAAAGATTGTAGCTGCTTTGGTGTATTGTTCTCGCGCGTAGCTCTGGTAAAACAAGCCTCATATTCTTGAGGTCACCTTAGTAGGAAGCTGTTCTTATTTAGTTTATTTCGTGAATTTGGAGAGACAGCCTTGCGTTGCAGTAAGCGTGCTCCTTTTTTGTTTGGTGTTAAGCAGAACAACCTTAGCGATTCTGGAATACAGAGTCCCATAGTACCCGATGATATTTTAGACTTGTAGTTGCGGCTAATTTAATAAGAAAAGCCTTACATTCCAGAATCAGTGCTCAGCATATATGCAGCTACGGACCTGGCAAAGGGTTCCTCTGAATTTTTCCAAGCTTTTGCATGTTGTGTCGCAAGAATACCACGCGGAAGAGACCGCCTCATATTGAAACGTTCTAACAGTTCGAAGGAAAGTGCAATAAAAGTGTTTTAAAATCAAATGGCTACGCATGGCCTAGAAAAAATTAAAGAAGTGTCAGCGCCTCCACCTCCTCTGTAGCATACAAGCTGTGAAAGAAAAGTTTTTCTGCACACTTAATAACTAGAAAACCATGGTATTAACGCCGGAATACACTAGAACTTTTTAGTGCAGTTTCCAGTTGGGAGTTCAAGCACTTTCTCATTCATCTTCGGGACTGAAGTGGTGTTGGCAGCTGTCTGAAAGTAATCTTTTATTTTTGAAATCCTCATGAATTCATCAGCTTCTGTCCCTTTACTTCCCCTTCGAACACTGATATTCGGTATTGTGGTAGGCTGAATCACTGAGAATGGACGCCCAGATGGAGGGCAAAAAATTGGATTTTACGTTGCGCAAACTGCATTATAAATGTAGTGTTTCCTTTCTTTAGACATTCGCATGAAAATGTCAAGCTAATAACGAGAACATAACATATTTGCAAAGCATGCATCACGCGTTTCATATTCAGCGAAATTAATAGAAGCGTGAACATACTCCACATGTATCAAACGCATGAGACGACTTGAAACACTTATCAATTTTGCCTTGAAAATTTAAGTAGGAACTGAAGTAGGAATTCTGTTAGGAAGTAACAACTAATAACAGCAAGTATTCGCATGAATGTTCGTAATTTTTTGGACTGATGTGCTGGCTTCTACTAAAGTTATTTGCACCTCTTCGTACAAACCTAGACGTCTTTTTTCTCTGAAAAGCTAGCGCTGCTTCTAAGATCGGATTCAGCAGGTGTTCTAAATTGATTATCGGTTCGTTTGAATGGATATCCCATGGATATCTATTCTAGACCTTCAACTGCCATGTCATATACACAGCACATGTCTCCTGCTCCAGAGGGCAGGTAGTCTCATTTCAAGTAGCAAAAAAGCAAAACCACAACTCGATATGGCGGGAAGCTGCTTTTACAGCGAATGCAATATGTTACAGTGGAGTGCTGATTAAAACTGCAGCTTTGCTTTCGTTTTTTTATATGTCACTACCAAGAAGCGGCATTAGTTATTGTGAAATGTAAAAAATCTTGTTGGCTGCTGGACTGGGACGCAGACCGGAATGTTACATTGACATTTTGTCGATCAATTTCTTTTCAGGTAGATGGCGTTCAGCAATAGGTAGTCTTAATAGCACTTCAACTGCCTTCTCATCTGCACAACGCACGTCTTTTCCTGCTGATGGCATTCGATTTTATTGGAAATAGCATAAAAGGCAAAAACACAAACAATTTGAAATCCCGTATCATGCAAAGTAATACTGCAGCCTTTGTGCAGGCGGTCTCGGATTAGAGATAATATTTTGTAGCTTAGGTATGAAGGATATAGATTCTGAAGCTAACCCTACTTCCGAGAAATGTCGTCTGGCAGCAGATGAATTCCAGGCTTTTCCTAAGTGCAGCCCTTCTTGTATATTAGCCTTCAACAAATTAACACTTGAAACTTGTTCACGAATTTGAACAGGATTGAATACGAGTTTTTTCCCAGAATCTTATGACTCACTATAGGAATTTTTCTCAATTTAGTTTGCTTGCTTTGCTTTGCTCAACATTCCGAAGCAACTCAAGCTATGAGGGAAGCCGTAGTGAAGAACTCCGGAAATTTTGACCTCATGGGTCTTTTTTTCACAGTGCACTGACATCGCACAGTACACGCGACTCTGAATTTCGCCTGTGTCGGAATTCTACCGCCGCGGCCGGGATCGAACCCGAGTATTTCGGGACAGCACCCGAGTGTCATAACGACTGGGCCACTGCGGCGGGGAATTTTTCTAAATTGTGCAGCTGTAACTATGAACGGTAAGTTTTGTAGAAACCTTCAATGGAGGGCCTTTTTTTTCTGAGGTGTGTTCTAAAGCAAACAGGATATTGCTAATACTGCTTTGAACGTGTTTGGTCATCACTACATTGCCGCAAAATGTGGTTCATGAGCCACACAAGGTACCGCGAAAAGCTTGCAAGCATCTCTCTTGTGCATTGTAGTTGAACGAAGTTTCACTCGAGCGCCAATAACCACGAGACTAGGCAGCGATGGCAGCGGTGCTTAGCAGGTGCACTATACTTTCGAGAGAAGGAAGCTGAAAATGAAGGTCCATTTTTATGCAGTTCTGAGCTATATGCTACATAAGAAAGCTACTTGCTTGTATTTCGCTTCTGAATGCATGTCACCCTGAGAAATAGGTAGAGCTCATTAAGAGCCGTCACTCAAAACACTAGCACTTCTCCAAAGCGTGTAATTTCTCATTAAGACTTATAGGCGCTTTTTTGCTCGTCCTGTAATTTTTGTTATGCGAATTTGTAAGTATTCCAGACAATGAAATAGACAGACCTTCGTGATTTTCTCTTGAGCATCAGCTTTTAAATATTAGAGCACGCAGCAAACCTCAATGTGCCGTTATATTTGTACTGCCACGTCGAATAATCGATTCAAGCGTGTAGTACGATCGGCTGGGACGGGAACGACAGTTAAATGTAGTAGAGCATGGGGTTGAAGTGAAGCGGATACGAATGCAGCGACTAGCTGAGCACAAATCTATAGAAGCCTTTCATGCTTTTGACTAAAGCTGGAAAGGCACAATTGCTGCGCTGCAAGGCAACCACTGACCCATACAGTTTTATATGACGTAACAGTTCGGGCTCCAGCAACCACTGCAACCAGACAGACAAGCACTACCGCCACGCCAGTCTTCGGGACCTCATAGGTGCAGATGATCTAAAATGGGAAATTTTATTACTTGTGGTTTGTGAATTCATCGCAATAGTTCTGTTATTCGTGCAAGCTATTTTGGTGAGTTCGTTGATCCCGACTGCGCTGTAAAACAAGCGGTTTTGTCCGTATTCCTTTCCCCTTTGCCTATTCTGCAATCCTCAACAGGATGACTTCACGAAGAACGTGAAATTGTCCTGTTCAGGTTCTTCCTCTGCCTTCAAATCAATGGACAGCTTGAATGCGGAGATGCTATGCCGATTTGAAGTTACGTATCTGGAGAAGTAGAGTTCCAAAATAGGAAAACAGAGAAAATATTATAAAAAATAAATTATCAGAAGAATAATGAAAAAACATTTAAAACTTTCGTAATGAAATATCAAAGTACTTTCATTAAACTGTTGATGAGCTTTACATTCTCATTTCTGTGTCATGCTTATCTCACCCAATGTGCGCTGCATGATAAGCAAGATTCCAGAGGGGCTGTACAGATTTAACTAGCAATATGAAGGGTATCACTTATTTGACGAGGAGAATGCAGGGAACTGTTTTCTAGATTTTGATCCAGCCCGAATATAATTGCATCGGTGTTTTTATCTCACATGTGTCAGGCAAAGCCAGATAAGACTGTTTTCATTTTCAATGCTTGGTTTCGACCCGCGCAGAGGTAAGCACGCTACTATGTTGCAAAAACTCATTCTACTTACAGCTAAAAGGACTTATCATATAGTTCAATAAATTTAAAGCATGTCCCTACGTCCTAAACATATATTTCTAGTCCCTATTAGGAAGTCGAGTTGATTTTAGCATCCGATTGATTTGCAATGGAAGTTTTGTTTTCATTTTATTAAGCTGATTCTTAAATTCACCTTCAGCGAGAAGTGGATAAAAAGCGCGCCTTCGCTTCCACGTTCACATCCTCCCGACCAGCTCTGCAGTGGCCCCAGCTTCGGTAGAACGGTGTGTATGCCACTTAGTCGGAAAACTACACTCTTCATTCATTGTAATAAGGATGCGGTGTGTTTCACAACTCGGTGAACGCCTTGTTGGAACTGTCATGCTTCCGAGAGGTTTAAGGGTTTTGTTAAATTCGACTAAGATGGAACTTGTTCCCTCCCGCATCGCAGCGCTAGTGCAAGCTACTTTCTCCGTGTCCAGACGACCTCTCGGGCTGAAGGTTTTAGAACCGTGACAAATATGGAGAATGTTACTAAAGCATTACATAACACGCACATAATTTCTAAAATATATCAAATCTAATCAGCCCGTTGGATATGATTTGCGAGGCAGCAACGTCATGGTGCTTTTAGCTGCGCGTGTAGAATGTAAAGCTAGCTGTGTTAAGGGGAGCATTCACCTGCTGTCTGCCTCCTTTACCTTATACGTGGTTGCTATTTATTTTCTTTTCGCGGTCAGATATGTAACTCAAATGCGAAAGGTTGCCGACAAACAAGAGCTTTTATGAGGGTTATGTTGAGATGAATGTTTTGACTATTTAGATCTTCTAGGGGTATTTCTCTTGCCCCGAATTCTACCCACACTGATTTCTGTCCATTTAATTTCATACAAAAGCTGCTTTCCTGGCAGCCTTTGAGCCTTCGTGCTTCTTCGAGTTTCTTATATATATTACCCTCTTACCAGAGGCGGCATTCAGCTATGACTTCATGCATCGTAAAGGGTATTTACGGAAAGAAAGAAAAACATACATTAATTTCTTAATCTGACCACTAAGCTATACCACACCAGATTCGTCCACGACATGAGCGTTTAGTTGTTTTCCTCTCTCTCTGAGTAATTCTTCATTCCTTTCAACGTTGAGGCGTGTTGTCCATTTCGTTGTTGGTGAAATTTACACACCTCGCGGGTACTGAAAGTAAAACTGCGACTGTCATCTTCCATTGTGCCTCACCTGCAGAAGCGGCTTTTTGATTAACATTTTGCGTTCCCGTCAAAATACTGAAATGATTCCTATGCACTGATTCCAGTGCTCAAGAAACATGGCAAACCTGTCAAGTCTCATCGTCTTCCTGGCTGCTTTTATAGGTACGAAGTTTTAGTTGACAACAACGCACATACCCTATTTTCAAAATGAAATGATAATGCGAAGCTGTGCAATATTCAGGAACAATTGGCTACATACAGTGCAACTCAAGAAAAATCACTCACGACGGATACCAGAATATTGGAGCAGTCCATAACCGGTCATGATGTAAAAAATAGCGCACAGGGAACACAAGGGACGGAAAATAATAGACGCAGACAAGCGCTAACTCGCAACTGAGGTTTATTGCTGACGCGCGCAATATAAGGTAGTCACTTCAAAAACATAAAGCAAGAACAGCCACTGCGTTGCATTGAATTCCTTTTTTGACAACGATTTTTTAACTGATCTTCCACAGCGATGAGTGGCGCCTGATGCTTCAATTTGAATCTTTTTCCTCTGACTTGGTCTTTCGAGGAGGGACTGTTTGTGGTTGTTTTTGTTTTATGTTTTTAAAGTGACTACCTTATATTGCGCGCGTCAGCAATAAACCTCAGTTGCGAGTTAGCGCTTGTCTGCGTCGTTTACTTTCCGTCCCCTGTGTTCCCTGTGCGCTATTTTTTACATCATGAACGTTATCCAACTTGCCCAACTTTCCGCTTTGCTGCATATCCGGAACATGCCAGCACTGCGCCATTCTTTCGCCGCAAGGAGTCCTTCTCTGCCCATCTGAGGGTTCTTAAGTGCGCATTACTCGCAGTTTTGTCAAGTCCTTATGGTAAAAATTCGCATTTTGTTGCGGGTAAAGGAGATGAGCATAAACCACTGCTTACCTGGCCCTTGCGAAGGCAGGACATTCTAAATATAAAATGCCTGCCGTGAGAACTGCTTAGCAGCTTTCAATTATAGACGACCTTTGACTGAGCTATAATATGAAAGAGTTTCAACGAACGAATTGGCACCATCAACAAAAAAGATCTACAAATAGAAGAGAAGAATTATGAGTCGGTTAAAGAGGAAGAATATTCACATACTGAAATAGAGCAAACAAAAAAATTCACGAAGATGGTTCTTGTCAAGCTACAGAAGTATGAATTTGATGTTAGCCATTACTGCACACTTGTCTTGGAGCTAATCCGCGCGACCTCTTTGTCTTTTTCAGTTGTGTACGTGCCTGGTAACATCTATCATTTTGTCGACCCAAGTGTCGGATATAGTGACCTCGACGCTTCAATCATGTATTAATTATTTAATCCGTTCTTTCTCTTGCATGTTTACCCAGCGGCCGTCATTACTGGTGCTCACGCGATTGTACCGAATGAAATCCGTCTCCGTCGAAGCATTCTTGGCGGCGCCCCAGAGGAGAGAATTGAAGATAGCTTCCAATGACGGAAATCCTGTTGACAGCGCCAGATTGCAGAGTGCATCCTTTGATGGATTATGGGAAGCAATGGCTATTGAAAAGAACGACAAATTAAAATGAACCAAACAGGACTGCAATTGCATGTCGTGCCTGCTTGCACCCAATATGATGCACATATCTCCACCGACTATGACTAACGCTCGAATGCGTGGTTCTGGCATTAGTTAGTTTCTTATAATCATCAATATAATGCCCTCACCTATCAGCTATGGGCCCAAAGAATAAAGATTCTTCCTCCGAAGTAGACCAGCCCGAAATGTCGAAATCGAGCCATGCCCGAGCCTGAGATACGAAGCTCAGGCGCATATAGTTCGGGCCCGTGGCCTCAAGTCCTGGGCAGGCAAGGCCCCGCTGCAGTGTCCCTCTACTCAGCCTGGGCGCGGCCCGCTGAGCTCGACGCGAGGCGCTGCCGGGCTTGGTCTCGGGTCCTACTCTAGCCCAGGATTTAAATTGCTTGATGACAAAAGGTGGTATCCTGCTACAAGACACAGGAAGCGGCCGGAAAATGTACTGAAACCACAATAACACTTGAAATAACTATCTTGACGAACATAGAAGTATGGTGATATGCCGTAAGCTAACCGGGATTGCATTTCAAACCTTGATGTTCACTATTGTTAAGCAGAATTCTTAGTGCGAAATCAGTACAGTTGCGGTCATGCGCCTATAAAATTGTTTTAGCTTTAGATTTTATGGCTTTTTTTGTTTGTATTTCATTCTTAATGAGACCGGTGTTCAAGGTTTAGTTCCAAACCACAGAGTCCCCGGATTTGCGAAGTAGAACAAATGAGTCTCATTACGTCGTTGTGGTTGTTTGAGTACCCGAAGTGCCATAAACCAATATGCTCTCCTCGAATGGCATTTCACAACGCTCAGAGATGTATTTTTTTAAAAGTGAACACGGAAATTTATAAATTGGCTTCGAGAATACGGCTGCCCGTTGAATAATCGGATGAAGGCCTTTTTCTCGAGGTTCTTGTGAAACTTGGAACGTGCAGTCGTGAGCGGAAACACAAAACAGGGGATGAGGAGCGCCTTCTATTAGATCCGACAGCGTGTTCTTTTTGATGGCTGAAATCGCCTAAGCAAGCGTTACAGTGTGCCTTTGTAAGCAATCGGCCTTGTGCAAACGAGTCACGTGTCAGGCGTGACAAAGCTCCACTAAGAACGCCGTGTTAGACCAGCAACAGCAGAATTTTGTGCTCTTAGAGAAAGAACTCTCCTACTCGAGGTTTCCCATGGCTTTGCTGGTTCGTATTTTTATGTCCCGCCGAGGTTAAACCTGCACGGACCCCTAATGCTAAAAATACATGAATATGCGTCTTCCTGCTCATAGCCACAGGAATGCCTGTATTATATGATCATAGCTAATGACGAGGAACCACGTGACCGCGGGGCTGTGGTCGCCTGACCTTTCTGGTTGACCACTGACACTGTCCACTAACATTGCATGTTTGACGGCATGCACAGAGGAGCCAATGACATCACACGTTTGTTAGGTATCTATACATCCGACTTTGCTTTCTCTCGTCTACTAGGTTCCGCCGGGCTGAACCTCAGCAAATATTTTCTCTCTAACTCCTCTCCTGGCATCGCTTGTGGGGGAGAGCAGTGCGCGTCCGTTGTTGCTTCCTGAGAGATGTTGGATTTACGCTCCTTGGACTTGCTTAACAAATGTGGTTAGCCTTACTCCGCGTCAACAAGGAAGCAGTAATCATCGCTTATTCTTAGTGTACAATAAAGATTTTAGCGCCGGCAGTATCTGATATTCGAAGTGTTCCATGAGGCAGCCGGAATAAAAACACGTTCTTTTTATATTCCGTGGGTGGGGAAAATGCGACAATGCCAGACAGCAAATAAAAATTGCACAGACAATAAAAAAATGTGAAGCGTACAGCGGGTGCGAGCAGCAGTGATAAATTTTTTCCTAACGCTTTGTGCTCAAAGCATTTTAAAATAATATTCTCTTTGCCACTGGCGTTGAACAGCTAGTTTTTTATCATAGGGACCTCGCTTTGATGATGATGATGATGTTTTCCTCAGGCTTCATGGCACATACTCAAGGCGGGGGATCGGCCAGGGTGCATAGCGGATACAAACGCACTTATGTACAAGGAATGGAGAATTTTGATAATTTTGGAACGCAGAGCTAGAATTTGTACAAAACAAAAAATACGGAGAAGGAAAACTAGTGAATTCACAATCTAGCAGAGGAATCTACCAGATGAAATTATATAATGGTGAATATAATGGCACACTGGTTTCAGGGCATATCCCTTGGCGCTTGCCCCGAAGGATAGGAGAATCCAAATTGAGACAAGAAGCCCGAGCCGAGCGAGGGGATCTCCAAGTAAATTCTACGGAGAGCAGCGAACCGCTGGCAGAAGAGGAAAAAGTGTTCTATAGACTCACTTTCGCCAGAGGACTCACCAAGGTTGGTAATCGTAAAACCCCTATCGGCATAAATAAAGATTTAGCCGTGGTATCCTGCAGCGCAAAAGGGTCATGGACACCTCACGGTGCCTCGAACTGCACATCCGCACACTCCAAGGAAATGCCAGGTGTTGAAAATTCGCTGCAGCAAGGAGAGGCTCATGGCTCAAGGAGTGGAGACGCTGGAATCGCAGAAAACATACTGTTCCCATTCTAGGGCCCGGAATACCTCCTGTAAACAGGCAGTGAATAGCATAGGTGAGATAGCGCCTCCCTGCCTGACACCTTTTCTTATTGGAATTTTATTGCTGGCTTTATGGAGAACTATGGTAGCTCTGCATTCGTTGTAAATATCTTCCAATATTTTCACATAACACTCTTCTACACCCTGATTCCGCAATGCCTGCATGACTGCTGAGGTTTCTACTGAGTCGAATGCTTTCTCGTTATCAATGAACGCTTTATATAGGGGTTGGTTATATTCTGCGCATTTTCTGTCACTTGACTGATTGCGTGAATATGGTCTATGGAGAATCCTTTACGAAAGCCTGCCTGACTTAATTGCGCTAAAACTGAAACCTAGAGCGTCTCCTTCGTCTCCACAACAATTAACCAATGTTTGTAAATTTTCCTGGCAATCTGCTAACCGTACAATATCAATATCAAATAACAATATCAGCAGCGGCGCGGCGCCATCTGTTGAAGCGCAGCTGCAGCGGTTGCTAGGCAACGGCGACTCAAGACGTTTGGTAGCTGGACCGCTACGAGAAAAGGTGACGAGCCGAACTGGGCTCCAGTAGTGTTGCTTTCGCAACGATATACGGCATCCCAGCAGTCCAGTCTAAAAAAACACGTTCAATTCCCTCGGGCTTCTTACATAACAGGCAATAGCATGCATAACAGGCGTAACAGGCTCCAGAAACCTTGGCTTCGCTACAAAAGCCAAGTGGAAGTGCGCCTTTTTGCTCCCGGCTCTGAGCCCCCGCCACCCAGGCCATGCCAAATGATTCTACCGAGAAACGATGTGAGCAGCCAGGGAAGGCGAAGAGGCAGATCGGCGAACCTGTCACACCGGACGGCAAAGACAACGAAACTGAAGAAGTCGTCAGTTTCGGCAGAAGAGTGGGCGACGGAGAGGTGATGCCACAAAGCGTGGTCCCCAAGCGAAACAACTAGCTGTTCGACGCCAGCGGCAACGAGAGGTATCATTTGAAAATGCTTTCCTCCCAAAATATTAGGGAAAAACTATCACTGCTCGCAACCGGAGTACAGATCACACGTCCTCATCATCTGTCAAAATTTTAATTGCTGTCTGATATATCACATCAATTGCTGTCTGATATATCATGCCTAGAACAACCTTAGTGATTCGGACATACAGAGTCCCGTATTACCCGAAAATAATTCTGACTTGTGGTTCCCGCTCACTTAATTAAGGGTGCCTTAGATTCCAAAATCAACGCTCAGCATATATGCAGCGACGGACCTGGCATTCGGTTCCTCTGAACTTTTCTAAGCTTTTTCAAATTGTGTTGCAAGACTCCCTCGAGTCGACGGCGGCGTTCCTGCTTTATGAAAATTGATGCAAGTTGATGGCCTTGAATTTATTGGCCCAATCTTCCTATGTTTAGCAAAATCTTTCGTTTAACGCTTGTCTATCGCTCATATCTCTCAGTTTAGAATGCCCAGAAAAAATCACTGGGGAACGTTTTTCACGATAGAAAACATGTTAAAGGCATTATGTAGTTGACGAATCCTATTGTTTGACACTCTAGCATTGAGCACTCACAAATTGGCTCTGCTGAGACTGTAATGTCCTACTCGCTCTAAAGTGCATCACAGAAAATAAGGCATTGTCATTTAAAGTGGTCTCTACGCCTGCATACCCCCCTTTGCACGAACGTGGATATGATCTTCGTGTGCAAAAGCTAGCACTGATAATAACCTCGGTTTCAAATCCTCGGGACATGAATGCCGGTGTTTTGCATTGGTATTGCATGGACGAGACAGGTGCATTGCTGCACTCGTTTGTTTTAACGAGTGCAGTACGGATATTCAAACGGCTTCTCATTTGCACACCACACACGTCATGGTGAGGAAACTCAACCTCTTTAGAGACAGCATAGAAAAGCAAAAAAAAAAACTCGACGTCAGAGGAATATTTTGGAAGGACAGATATGCAGTGAGTGCAGCTTCTTATACAGCGCTGCTCATGATTACCTCTTTAGATCTGGTTTTGATTCATACCTCAACTAACCGAGATTTCATGGATTGAATTACCATAGAAATTTGGCTGGGTGGAGGGTCGCCATGCAGACAGGTGCGATAAAGCCTTTCTTCTCATTCGTTTCCCTTTTTCTTCCGTGAAGGCTGCGAGCCAGCTCAGATCCGAGTTCAGTTATGGGGCCGCAGTAGTAGTTGTAGCAGTAGTAGAAGACCTTCATTCGACCATAATTTGCAGGCCGAGCAGGTCGACCGCCTGAGCGACCAGAAGTCGCTGTTCTTCCTCCCCTTCAGCGCCAAGCCAGTTGAGACAGTCGGTGACTTTTAGAGAGGGTGGGGGTAAGAATCCCACTGCTGGGCAGCCGGGAATAGAAGAGCAATGAGCCATGTCCTCATCGATACAGGGGCAGTTGGGACAGGAAGGGTCTGATCGAAAGCGATAGAGAAAGAGGCGGGACGGGGTGATGACTGCGTTCATCTGGATGTGTCGGAGAAGGCGAGCCTCCGGCACCGTGAGTGATAGATGAGGGGCAGGGCAAACGGGTTTGAAGAGGCGGAGTTCGAGGTAGACCTCTTTTGTGGTGAGGCGAAGGGTGAATGTCCCACCGTCCTCAGAGGGCTTGGGCCAGGGGATCAACGGTGCCCAGACAAATGTGTCGCGGACGAGCTGATGGGGCCGATCAGTGCCATCAATCCCGCAATGCCCAGGGACCGAGAGGAGAAAAATGATGGAAGGGTGCAGTACGGAGAGTGCTTGTTCGACCTCCTGTTGGAGAAAAGGGGGTTTAGGGTGCGTTTCTGTATGTGGTGTACAGCGGCTTGTGAGTCTGAATAGGCTGTGTACTCTTGGAGAGAGGAAAGGAGGACAAATGACTGGAATGCATGCGCAATGGCGAGGAACTCGAGGGACAATGAGTCCGGAGACCGTAGATACGACCAGCTGGTGTGGGTTTCAGGAGCGGGGAGGTGGGGATGGTACAGGGCGTAGCCGCAGGATCTTCGAGGAGTCACGAAGAACGCATCCGTGTAGGCTACGCCCTGTGTATCAAATAAAGAGAATGGTGCAGCGCGGCCACATGGCGCGGTAGGACGAGGGACATGTTTTTCGAGAGGGGGAGGATACGAAGATTGGGAGCCGCGGTGGGATTAGGAGAGGTAAACTGGGAGATAGGAATGAGCGAGATACCGGCTTCATTGAATAACCACTGACCCTGACGGGTAAGGGAAAGCCGGGCAAGCTGTGAGTCACGGTGGAGAGTGAGAGTAGAACGGAGACGATGGAAGAGGCCTGTGGCAAATAGCTTACCGGTAGACGTAGTGATAGGGTGGTTGAGAGCTGCCTTGTAGAGGCCCACAAGGGCAGTCTCGAAAGTGTTGAGTCTGAGTGAAGGGGGCGTAGCATGCAAAGTACAAGACCTTATTGAAGGCCAGCGCGTGGGCAACTCGGCACGCATGAGCCTCATGGAGACCTGAGCGTCGAATGAGCACGCGCCCCATAAAGGCCTTTTATAAAACAAAAATTCCGACAAAGAACCGACTGAACGTAAAGCTAATATTGTCTCTAATACATATTACGTGTGGAGGAAAAAGAAACTATTTGAAACTATTCTTAGGCACAGTAATCTTCCAGGTCACTCAGCAAACGGTCTCATAAGTCTAGATAAGAAGTCGTAAAAATAGCCTGCACCCAGGAGCCGTCGTTTGGCTGCAGTTGATTTCCAGGCCTTTCTTGAATGTAGTCCCTACTAGGCATTTGCTGCGATCTAACTTAGAATTGAAACACGTTCATAAAATCTAATTAAATTAGACCTAGTAGACGAGGGAAAGCAAAGCCGGATGCATAGATACCGAACAATCGTGTGATGTCATTGGCTCCTCATTGCATGGCGTCAAACATGTAATGTGAGTGGTCGGTGTCAGTGGTCAACCAGAAAGGTCAGGCGACAACTGGTCCACGGTCACGTGGTTGCTCCTCATTAGCTATGATATATACTACAGGCATTCCCTTGGCTATGCGCAGCAAGACGCATAGTAATAGAGTTTTAGCCTTGGGGGTGCGTGTTGGTTTGGAATTGGTCGGACTACAAGTAGGAACGCGCAAAGCCAGGGGAAACCTCTAGTAGGACAGTTCTTTCTCTAAAAGGCAAAATTCGGCTGTGGCTGCTCTAACACGGCGTTCTTAGAGGAGCTTTGTAACACCTGAAACATGCCTCGTTTGCACGAGGCCGATCTCCTACAAAGGCGCACTGCAACGCTTACTTAGGCGGTTTCAGCCATCAAAAAGAGCACGCTGTCAGATCCAATAGAAGGCGCTCCCCATCAGCTGTTTTTGTTTCCGCTCACGACTGCACGTTTGAAGTTTCCCGAGAACGTCGAGACAAAGGCCTTCACTCGATTATTCAGCGGGTAGCCGTCTTCTCGAAGCCAATTTATAATTTTCCGTATTTTAGTTTCCAAAGATACATCTCTGAGCGTTGTGAAATGCCATTCAAAGAGAACATATTGGTTTACGGCCCTTCGGGTACTCAAACAACCACAACGGCACAATGAGACCCGTTCGTTTTACTGCGCACATGCGGGCCTCTGTGGATAGGAATTCAACCATCGACACCATTGTCATTAAAAATGAAATACATACAAAAAACGCCATTAAACTTCTACTGATAACACAAGTTTATAGGAGCAAGACTGCAACTGTACTGATTTCGCGCTCAGAATTCTGCTTAACAGTAATGAACATCACGGTTTGAAAAGCAATCTGGGTTACCTTGCGTCCTACCACCATCCTTCTGTGTCCGCCACGCCATTTACTTCAAGTGTTAGTGAGGTTTTAGCACATTTTCAGGTCGCTTCCTCAATCATGTAGCAGGATACCACTTTGTGTCATTAAGAAATTTAACTCGAGGCCTCCTATGGGACCGGAGACCAAGCCCGGCCGGACCCAGGCTGAGTACAGGGACACTGCAGCGGGGCCGTGCCTGGCCCGGACTTGAAGCCACGGTCCGGAGCTATATGCGCCTGGGCTTCGTATCTCGGGTTCGGGCCGTTCTCGATTTCGGCATTTCGGGCTGGTGTAGTTGGGAAGAACATTCTTTATTCCTTGGGCCTATATTCCATCGGTGAGGGCTTTATATTGATGATTTTAAAAGTTAACTGTTGCCAGAAGCACACATTCGAGCGTTATCCATAGTCGGGGGAGGTATGTGCATGATATTGGGTGCAAGCAGGCACGAAATGCAATTGCAGTCCTGTTTGGTTCATTTTAATTTGACGTTTTCTTCAATAGACATTGCTTCCCATAATGCATGAAAGGATGCACTCTGGCGCCGTCAACAGGATTTCCATCATTGGTAGCTCTCTTCAACTCTCTCCTCGGGGGCGCCGCCGAGAATGCTCCGACGGAGACGGATCTGATCCGGTACAATCGCGTGAGCACCAGTAATGACGGCCGCTGCAAGAGAAAAGAACGGATTAAATTCTTTAATAGATCATTGAAGCGTAGAGGTCACTATATCCGACACTTGGGTCGGGAAAACTATGGATGTTACGAGGCACGCACACAACTGAAAAATAAAAAGGTCGCGCGGATTAGTTCTAAGACGTGCAGTGTGCAGTAATTGTTAACATCAACTTGGTACTTCTGTAGCTTGTCAAGAACCATTCCCATGAATTTTTTCGTTTGCTCGATTTCAGTCAGTGAATATTCTTCCTCTTTAATCGACTCAGAATTCTTCTCTTCTATTTGTAGATCTTATTTGTTGATGGTGCTAACTAATTCGTTGAAGACTGCTTCGTGTCATAGCTCAGTCAAAGCCCACGTAATAAGTGAAAGCTGCTAAGGAATTGTCACGGCAGGCATTCTATGTTTAGAATGTCCACTCTTCGCAAGGGCCAGATCAGCAGTGGTTCATATTCCTCTCCTTTACGCGCAACAGAATGCGATTTTTTACCATACCGACCTGACGAAACTGCGAGTAATGCACTCTTAAGAACCCGAAGATGGGCAGAGAATGACTGCTTGCTGCTCAGGAACGGCGCAGTATTTGAATCTTCCGGATATGCACTGCTCCAATATTCTGGTTTCCGTCGTGAGCGATTTTTCCTGAGTTCCACTGCATGTAGGCAATTGTTCCTGAATATTGCACTGCTTCGCATGATCATTTCATTTTGAAAATAGGGCATGTGCGTTGCAGTTCTCAACTAAAACTTCGTACCTATAAAGGCAGCCCCGAAGACGATGAGACTTGACAGGTTTGGCATGTTTCTTGAGCACTGTAAGCAGTAAATAGAAAACACTTCAGTATTTTGACGGGAATGCAAAATGTTAATCAAAAAGCCGCGTCTGCAGGTGAGGCACAACGGAACATGACAGCCGCCGTATTACTTTCAATACCTGCGAGGTGTGTAAATTTCCCCAATAACGAAATAGACGACACGCCTCAACGTTGAAAGGACTGAAGTATTTCTACGAGAGTGAGGAAAATAACTAAACGCTCATCTCGTGAAAGAATCTGGTGTGGTATAGCTTAGTGATCACATTAAGAACTTAATGTATGTTTTATTTTCCGTAAATACCCTTTACTATAAATGAAGTCATGGCTGAACGCCGCCTCTGGTAAGTGGTTAATGTATATAACAAACACGAAGCTGCGGGAAGTCCCTAAGGTGGCCAAGAAAGCAGCCTTTGTATCAACTTAAATAGAGAGAAATCAATGTGGGTAGAATTCGGGGCAACGGAAGTACCCCTAGAAGATCTAAATAATCTCAACATTCATTATGGCGTACATTATAACGCTCATTAGAGCTCTTGTTTGTCGGCTACTTTTTCGCATTTGGCTTTTACATCTGACCCCGAGACGAAAAAAAAAATAGCAGCCACGTATAAGGTAAAGGAGGCAGACAGTAAACATGATCGCTCCCCTTAACACAGCTAGCGTTACATTCCACCATTGCAGCTAAGAGCACCATGACGTTGTTGCCTCGCAAATCATATCCAACGGGCTTTTTTTTTTATTTTTGAGACTATGTGGGCTTTATGTACTGCATTAATAACATTCTCCATATTTGTCACGGTTATAAAAGCGTCAGCCCGAGAGGTCGTCTGGACACGGAGAAAGTAGCTTGCATCAACGCATCTCTGCGGGTGAAAACAGGAGCCACCTTAGTCGAATATAACGAAACCCTTAAGCTTCTCGGAAGCATGAAAGTTCCAACAAGGCGTTCACTGAGTTTTCAAACACACCGCATCCTTATTACAATGAATGAAGAATGTAGTCTTGCGACTAAGTGGCATACACACCGTTCTACTGAAGCTGGGGCCACTGCAGAGCTGGTCGGCAGGATGTGAACCTTGAAGCCAAGGCGCGCTTTTTATCCGCTTCTACCTGAATGTGAATGCCAGAATCAGCGTAAGAAAAAGAATACAAAACTTCCATTGCAACAAAAACGGGTGATAAAAACTACTCTCCTGCCTAATAGGGAGTGGCCATATAAGTTTAGGACGTAGAGACAGCTTTTAAATTTATCGTACTATATGATAAGTCCCCTTAGTTAGCTGTAAGTAGAATGAGTTTTTTCAACATAGCAGCGTGCATACTTCTGAATGGGTCGAACCCAAGCATTTCAAATGAAAACAGTTTTATCTGGCTTTGCCTGACACATGTCAGATCAAAGCACCGAAGCAATTATGCTCGGGCTAGATCAAAATCGAAAAAGCAGTTCCCTGCATTCTCCACGTCAAATCAGTGATACCCTTCATTTCCCTTGTTGAATCTGAACAAACGCTCTTTCATATCACTTCAGTCTTGCTTATCATACATCGCACACTACGTGAGGTCAGTATCAAACAAAAATGAGAATGTAAAGCTGAAGAACACTTTAATGAGAGTACTGTGATATTTCATTATGGAATGTTTGCATGCTTTTCATTATTCTGCTGTTAATTTATTTTTTCTAATATTTCCTCTGCATTCCTATTTCAAAACTTCTGCATATATGTAATTTTAAATCGGCATAGCCTGGCTGGATTCAAGCTTCCACTGATTTGAAGGTGGTGGAAGAACCTGAACAGGATGATTTGAGGTTCCTCGTGAAATCATCCCGTTCAGGATCGCAGGATAGGCAAAGGGGAAATCAACATGAACAAAAACGCTTGATTTTTGGCATAGTCTGGATCTCAAGCACCCCAAAATGAGCCCACATGAACAAATCAACTATTGCGAGAAATTCACAAACCACAAGTAATCAAAATTCCTTACTCTAGTTCAGCTGCGCGTCTCCCCAAGGCGTCGCACATCGATGCGCTGCCGAAGACTGGCTTCGCGGGAGTGCCTGTCGGTCTTGTTGCTGTGGTTGCTCGAGCCGGGACTCTTATGTCGTATGAAACGGTATGGGTGAGAGGATCTAGTGAACCGCAAAAATTGGGCCTTTCCAGCCTTAGCGAAAAGCACGAAAGGCTCTTACAGATATGTGCACAGCTGGTAGCTGCCGCTCGCACCCGCTTCACTTCAAGCACAAGCTGTACTGCATCTAAATGTCGTTGCCATCCCAGCCGGTCGTAGAAGACCATTCAACCAAATATTCGACATGGCAGCATAAATAAATCGGCGCACTGACTTTTGCTCCGTGCTCGAATATTGAAACACAGATGCTCAAGAGAAATTCACGAAGGTCTGTTTATTTCGTTGTCTGGACTACTTACAAATTCTCATAACAAGAATTACAGGAGGATCAAGCTTTTTTTCCGTAGCTCTCCAGCGACCGATTAAACAAAACCAGCAAAACGTAAACCTTGTCCCCCAAAGAGCCTTTTGCTCAAAGCCAGAGCATTCCCGAGCTTAAGCACAGACTTGGTATAAATCACAAATCTAGAGCACGTGAACGGAACAGAATACAAATTTAAGGGGCCACGGGAAAAGAATATTCCTGCTGTTGGATGGATCTCAGCACCGCTATGGTGAAGAAGAGGACAAACATCTTGACCCCTGGGCACATTCTACAGTGAATGACGTTGAGACAGCCTCCTACTACCGCCATGGTTTAATGGCGCACAGAAAATCTTTATTCTAACAACTGGGCGGGAACTACTGAGTCGCTTTTGGTTTTTCACCTGTATTCTGTCGTATTCTGTCCTATTTTCTATACTCCTCATTCTTACAAGTAGCATAAAACGTGCTGTTAATTCTTAATAAAATGATTTTGTTTTTTGTTGTTCGGCTGCTTTCAGCCTCAAAATTCTTGTCATAATACTGGTAAACATTCTGGGACATAAAGCAGAATAGCTCACGTAATAGATATCATTTCTTTACAGCACTTTTTTCAGTAGTGCGAATAACAAGAACGTTCGATGACAGATAAAACTCTGGGTAGTGTCTCTTACAATCTTCACGATCGCCTGTCATGATATAATACGGCCATGGCAAGCCCCTAAATCTCCAGACCTCAGTATTTTTCTCTTGAACTGGCCGTTCCATTAGGATAAGCATGCTGGTCTTGTTTCTCTCAGTCATTTGTGAAGAATGGCAGAAAAATGGTTGTTTGTGTCAGGACTTCGCTCTTCTAAATGGTCTGGACGGAGCATAATATAAAGGCGGACGTACTCAACGGAGTTGCCGAGATATAATTTATCCAAACCATGGCCGACAAATGTTTATTTAGCACAACCATGGAAAATGAGGTTGAAAAACAGCGTGACAAGTTTTTCCTGATGGTAACTGGATGTGAAACATCCGCTCTAGGAATACGTAGTCTCGTAAAAAGTAACAAATTACACTTCAAGTGAGTACTAGGAAGCCCCGGCTTTACTGGCTTTAGCACCAGAACATGCTATTCCCGCCTATTCGGTTTTTTAAACTGCGACGGAACTCGTTCTCATTTATCTTGGAAAAGTAAGAGCTGTCGCCGTAGTTTTGTACTATATTTTTCAATTCCCTGGTCAACTGCCTAATTCATGTTTTTTCAAGTAAACGAAATCAATCTCAAGCGAGGCTGAGTAAATATATATAGTAAAAATCTCTCTGATGGACAGATGTTCTTTAACGGCTGCGGTGCAGTGTAGAGAAGTGCTCATTACAGACTGGTGTTTCGCTGTGTCTTCATTGATAATGTAATTAGAACTGTCCACTTCGCATAAATTGAAATGTCACACAAATATTTCTGGTCGCAGTACAGTCACGCTGTCCGGTCTAACACAAAAATCGCTTTCATTTGTTCCTTGTTTCCTGCGCTGAAGGCTGCCAGCCAAATAAGAGCTCCGGATGCTTATGGGGCCATGACAGCTCTTCATCAAAACAAGAATGCAGAAATGAACAGACTGAAATTGAATTCTATTGTTATCCATGTAACTTTGCCTTGTTGAGCAAAGGGAAAGAATTTGAATCAGCTTCGGGGCAAGGCAATCTTGCAGGTCACCGTGCAAACCCTCCCGCAAGTCCAGATAACTAAGACTGGCTGCCAGCATAGAAAGTAAATACATTCCATCAGTATGACTGCTGCGAGGAACAGTTGTCTGCCTGCAAGCGACTTCCATGCTTTTATTTTATGCAGTGCCTGAAAGTATTCCCTCAGACCTATCTTAGCAACGAAATTTTTCCATGAAATTGAAGAAAATTGGACAGCAGTAATTGTGGAAACTTATGTTACTGATGTTATCAGGTTCTTTGAATGGTGGGGCCGTCACTGTATTCAAGTATTGCCTAAGATGCTTTCCTTTGATGAGTTTTGGAGCCAACGGCGCACAACACGTTCTACAGTAAAGGTTGTTGGAAATTGTTTTTTTCCCAGACCTAATAGGCTAGTTAAACTCAATATACAGTGTTTATATTCCTTCTAGATTGGTGTTATGCCGATGCTTACGCCGCGCATCTCGCAGGGGCAGCCATACATTAAACTGGTCTGATTACGAAAGTATGAAATGATGGGCAGAGGCGTCTAGTAAGTGTATTCTTTCTTTGCAGAGAAGGTAGATAATAATGAAAGTCCCATATTATGCAGCTGTAAGCAAAATGGTACATGAAGACACAGGTTGCGTGAATTTTTCTTCTGGTCTGCCGCCTTGAGAAAATACGTAGGGCCCATCGACTCGCGTATTACATCTAGATACTCACCAGAACACTCACATTGAGAGCAGCATGGAGAGACAGGTGCTGCAGTTTAGGAACCATTTTTGTTAGAATTTTATACCCTCTCAAAGACTACCCAGTTGTACTTCGTGCTCGAAAATTACGTTGAGATTGCCTATTTCAGTAGGCCAGTCCTCTATGTGATCAAAGAGCAAAGAGAAAGAGCTTTCATTCTCAGCTGAAAAATTCACTACAGTGGTCTGGTATGTTGCGGGATTATATTTCAGGGTTTTGATGTGCCAAGTAAGGGCTCCAAACTGGCTTTGCGGAAGCTTTGTGAGGCAGGAAACGTATTAAGACAGGAATGCTGGACATTTTAGATCATAAACGCGCCGAAAAATCCTCAGGTCTGTCTATGGAGTGATCACCGGGGTGGAAAACCTGGCATCAGGCTTATGTTTCAGGCTTACGTAACGACCTTCTTGTGTTTTGGTGAGCAACATTTCGCAGAAATACAGGGCACAAAAACTGCTGTGGCGCTATTTAAGCATCCTTACCTTTCAAATATGTTGGAGGTGAGAGAAACGCAGGCCCTCGCTCCTCTAAAACTTTGGAATACCACGGATTCGAAGGGAGCCCCATACAAGACGCTGAAGTTGTTCTCTTGGGCTCTTTGCGTTTGGTAAAGATTGTAGCTGCTTTCGTGTATTGTTCTCGTGCGTAGGTCCGCTAAAACCAGCCTCATATTCTTGATGTCTCCATAGTAGGAAGCTGTTCTTAATTAGTTTATTTCGTGCAATTGGAGAGACAGCCTTGCGTTGCATGCAGCGTGCTCATTTTCTGCTTGGTATTAAGAAGAACAACCTTAGCGATTCTGGAATACGGAGTCCCATAGTACCCGAAAATATTTCAGACTTGCAGTTCCGGCTCATTTAATAAGAAAAGCCTTACATTCCAGAATCAGCGCTCAGCATATATGCAGCAACGGACCGGGCAATCGATTAATCGAAATTTTTCTAAGCTTCTGCATGTTGTTTCGGAAGATTAAAAACGCGGAAGAGACCACCTCTTACTCATATTGAAACATTGTAACGGTTCGAAGGAAAGTGCAATAAAAGTATTTTAAAATCAAATCGCTACGCCTGGCCTAGAAAAATTTAAGCAAGTCTCAGCGCCTCCGCCTCCTCCGTCGCATGCAAGCTGTGAAAGAATTTTTTTTCAGCACACTTAACTAGAAAACCATGGCATTAATGCCGGAATACAATAAAAAAATTTTAGTGCAGTTTCCAGTTGGGACTGCAAGCACTTTCTCATTCATCTTCGGGACTGAAAAGGTGTTGGCAGCTGTCTGAATGTAATCTTTTATTTTCAAACGCCTCATGAATTCATAAGCTTCTGTTCCTTTACTTCCCCTTCGAACACTCATATTCGGTATTGTGAAAGCTGAATCACTGAGAATGGACGCCCAGATGGAGAGCAAGGAATGGAATTTACGTTGCGCAAAGTGCATTATAAATGCAGTGCTTCCTTTCTTAGAGGTTTCGCATGAAAATGTCAAGCTTATACCGATAACATGACATATTTGCAAACCATGCATCACGCGTTTCATATTCAGCGAAATTAATAGAAGCGTGAACATACTCCACATGTATCAAACGCATGAGACGACTTGAAACATTTATCGATTTTGCCTTGAAAGTTGAAGTAGGAAGTGAAGTAAGAATTGCAGTAGGAAGTAAAAACCAATAGCAGCAAGTATTCGCATGAATGTTCGTAATTTTTTGGAGTGATGTGCTGGCTTCTACTAAAGTTATTTGCACCTCTTCGCACAAACCTAGATGTCTTTTTTCTCTGGAAAGCTATCGCAGATTCTAAGATTGGATTCAGGAGGCCTTCTAAATTGAATACCGGTTCGTTTGAGTGCATATCCCATGGACTAAGTAGGTAAACTTCTTCTTTATGCAGTCCAAGCTAGACCTTCAACTGCCATGTCATATGCACAGCACATGTCTCCTGCTCCAGAGGGCAAGTAGTGACATTTCAAGTAGCAAAAACGCAAAACCACAACTCAATATCACGGGAATCTGCTTTTCCAGCGACTGCAATATGTTACAGTGCAGAGCTGATTAAAACTGCAGCTTTGCTTTCGTTTTTTATATGTCACTAACAAGAAGCGGCATCAGTTACTATGAAATGTAAAAAATCTTGATGGCTGCTGGACTGGCACGCAGACCGGAATATTGCATCGACACCTTTCGATCATTTTTTTTTCAGGTAGATGGCGCTCAGCAATAGGTACTCTTAATAGCACTTCAACTGCCTAGTCGTCTGCACAACGCACGTCTTTTTCTGCTGAGAGCATTCGATTTCATTAAAAGTATCATAAAAGGCAAAAACACAATTTGAAATCTCGTATTATGCAAAGTAATACTGCAGGCCCTTGTTCAGGGGGTCTCGCATTAGAGATAATATTTTGAAGCTTAGTTATGAAGGATATAGGTTCTGAAGCTAAGCCTACTTCTGAGAACTGTCGTCAGGCAGCATATGACTTCCAGGCTTTTTCTAAGTGCATCCCTTCCTGTATATTAGCCTTCAACAAATTAACACTTGGAACTTGTTCACGAACTTGAACAGGATTGAACACGAATTTTTTCCCAGATTCTTATGACTCACTGTAGGAATTTTTCTCAATTTGGTTTGCTTGCTTTCCTTTGGTTGAACATTCCTAAGCAACTCAAGCTATGAGGGACGACGTAGTGAAGGACTCCGGAAATTTCGACGTCATGGGATTTTTTTACCGTGCACTGACATCGCATAGTACACGCGACTCTGAATTTCGCCTCCGTTGAAATTATACCACCCCGGCCGGGATCGAACCCGCGTCTTTCGAGAGAGCAGCCGAGCGTCATAACCACTGAGCCACTCCGGCGGCGAATTTTTCTAAAGTGTACAGCTGTAACTAAGAACGGTAAGATTTGTACAAGGCTTCAATGGAGGGCCTTTTTTTCTGGGTTGTATTCTACAGCCAGCAGGACATTGCAAAAACTGGTTTGAGCGCTTTTGTGTTTGGTCATCACTACATTGCCGCAAAATGTGGTTCATGAGCCACACAAGGTGCCGCCAAAACCTTGCAAGCATCTCTCTTGTGCATTGTAGGTGAATGAAGTTTCACTCGAGCGCCAATCACCACGAGACTAGGCAGCGATGGCAGAGGCGCTTAGCAGGTGCACTATGCTTTCGACAGAAGGAAGCTGAAAATGAAGGTCCATTTTTATGCAGCTCTGAGCTACATGCGGTATAAGGAAACTAGTTGCTTGTATTTCGCTTCTGAATGGTCACCGTGAGAAATGCGTAGAGCTCATTAAGAGGCGTCATTCAAAACACTAGCACTTCGCCAGAGCGGGTAATATCTCATTAAGACTTAGAGGTGCTTTTTTTTTCGTCCTGTAATTTTTGTTATGAGAATTGGTAAGCAGTGCAGACAATGAAATAAACAGGCCTTCGTGATTTTCTTTTGAGCATCAGCGTTTAAATATTAGAGGACGCAGCAAAACTCAATCCGCGTTATATTTGTACTGCCACGTCGAATATTTGATTCAAGCGTGTAGTACGATCGGCTGGGACGGGACCGACAGTTGAATGCAGTAGAGCATGTGTTTGAAGTGAAGCAGATGCGAGCGGCAGCGACCAGCTGAGCACAAATCTGTAGGAGCCTTTCACGCTTTTGACTAAAGCTGGAAACACACAATTCCTGCGCTGCAATGCAACCACTGACCCATAACGCGGAAGCGTACAGAGGTATCCAAACGGGAAGAGCTAATTAAGGGGAAAGTGCGGCTCTTGTTGACTGCTCGACTAAAATCCGAACCGCGTAGCCGCCCCAGTTTGGCACCTCGGTGTTCAAGAGTTCGCACCCGCCCCGTGGGAACACAAGCCAAGAGAACGCAACGCGCGAACCCAATCCGAGAGGGATGGATACGCTGGCACGGCATTCGCACTCGTTCGTAGAGTGTTATACGACATAACAGTTCGGGCTCCAGCAACCACTGCAACCAGACAGACAGGCACTCTCGCCAAGCCAGTCTTCGGGCGCTCATAGGTGCAGCTGAACTTAAGTGGGAAATTTTGATTACTTGTGGTTTGTGAATTCAACTCAATAGTTCCGTTGTTCGTGAAAGCTTATTTTTGTGGGTTCGTTGATCCCGACTGCGCTTTAAAACAAGCGTTTTTGTCCATATTCCTTTCCCCTTTGCCTATTCTGCAATCCTCAACAGGATGACTTCACGAAGAACGTGAAATTGTCCTGTTCAGGTTCTTCCTCTGCCTTCAAATCAATGGAAAGCTTGAATGCGGAGATGTTATGCCGATTTGAAAATACGTATCTGGAGAAGTAGAGTTTCAAATTAGGAAGACAGAGAAAATATTAGTAAAAGTAAATTATCAGCAAAATAATGAAAAAATATTGAAACGTTCCATAATGAAATATCAACGTACTTTCATTAAACTGTTAATGAGCTTTACATTCTCATTTCTGTTTCATACTTACCTCACCCAGTGTGCGCTGCATGATAAGTAAGATTGCAGTGATATGACAGAGGGGATGTTCAGATTTAACTAGGAATATGAAGGGTATCATTTATTTGACGAGGAGAATGCAGTGAACTGCTTTTTCGATTTTGAGCCAGCCCGAGCATAATTGCATTGGTGCTTTGATTTGACATGTGTCAGGCAAAGCGAGATAAAACTGTGTTCATTTAGAATGCTTGGTTTCGAACCATGCAGAAGTATGCCCGATACTATGTTGCAAAAACTAATTCTACTTACAGCTAAGCGGACTTATCATATAGTTCAATAAATTTAAAACATGTCCCTACGTCCTAAACATATATTTCTAGTCCCTATTAGGCAGACGAGTTGATTTTATCATCCGATTTTGTTGTAATGGAAGTTATGAATTCTTTTTCTAACGCTGATTCTGGCATTCACCCTCAGCGAGAAGCGGATAAAAAGCGCGCCTTCGCTTCCACGTTCACATCCTCCCGACCAGCTCTGCAGTGGCCCCAGCTTCAGTAGAACGGTGTGTATGCTACTTAGTCGCAAGACTACAATCTTCATTCATTGTAGTAAGGATCTGTCGTGCTACACAACTGGTTGAACGCCTTGTTAGAACTTTCATGCATCCGAGAAGCTTAAGGGTTTCGTTATATTAGACTAAGATGGAGCCTTTTCCCTCCCGAATCGAAGCGTTAGTGCAAACTACATTCTCATTGTTTAGACGACCTCTCGGGCTGATACTTTTAGAACCGCGACAGATATGGAGAATGTTATTAACGCATTACATAAAGTGCACATATTTTCAAAAATATATCAATGCTAATCAGCCTGTTGGATATGATTTGCGAGGCAACAACGCCATGGTGCTCTGAGCTGCACGGGTTGAATGTAAAGCTAGCTGTGTTAATTGGACGAATCATGTTTACTGTCTGCCTCCTTTACCTTATACGTTGTTGTTATTTTTTTTCTCTTCGCGGTCAGATATAAAACTCAAATGCGAAAGGTTTCCGACAAACAAGAGCTTTTATGGCGGTTATGTTGAGATGAATGTTGAGATAGTTTGTCTTCTAGGGGTATTTGTCTTGCGCCGAATTCAACCCACACTGATTTCTGTCCATTTAATTTCATACAAAAGCTCCTTTCTTGACCGCCTTAGAGCCTTCGTGCTGCTTCGTGTTTGTTACATACATTAACCTCTTACCAGAGGCGGTGTTCAGCTATGACTTTATGTCGTAAAGTGCTATTTACGGAAAGAAAACAGACATACATTAAGTTCTTAATGTGATCACTAAGCTATACCACACAAGATTCGTCCACGAGATAAGCGTTTAGTTGTTTTCCTCACTCTCTCAATAATATTTCATTCTTTTCAACGTTGAGGCGTGTTGTCTATTTCGTTATTGGTGAAATTTACACACCACGCGGGTACTGAGAGTAAAACCGCGGCTCTCATGTTTCTTTGTGCTTCACCTGCAGAGGCAGCTTTTTGAACAACGTTTTGCATTCCCAACGTCAAACCACTGAAATGTTTCCTATTGACTGCTTACAGTGCTCAAGAAACATGGCAAACCTGTCAAGTCTCATCGTCTTCGGGGCTGCTTTTATAGGTACGAGGTTTTAGTTGCGAGCAGCAACGCACATACCCTATTTTCAAAATGAAATGATCATGCGAAGCAGTGCAATATTCAGGAACAATTGGCTACATACGTTGGAACACAAGAAAAATCACTCACGACGGATACCAGAATATTGGAGCAGTCCATATCCGGAACATGCTAACAGTGCGCCGTTCCTTCGCCGCAAGGACTCCTTCTCTGCCCATCTGAGGGTTCTTAAGTGTGTATTACTCGCAGTTTTGTCAAGTCCGTATGGTAAAAAATCGCATTCTGTTGCGGCTAAAGCAGGGCAGCATGAACCACTGCTGACCTGGCAGTTGCGAAGGCAGGACATTCTAAATATAAAATGCCTGCCGTGAAAATTCCTTACGAGTTTCAATTATTACGTGGTCTTTGACTGACGAAGGAGTTTTCAACGAATGATTTAGCACCATCAACAAATAAGGTCTACAAATAGAAGACAAGAATTGTGAGTAGGTTAAAGAGGAAGAATATTCACACACTGAAATAGAGCAATCAAAAATATTCATTAAGATGGTTCTTGTCAGGCTACGTAAGTGTCAAGTTGATGTTAGCCTTTAGTGCACACTGCACGTCTTAAAACCAATCCACGTGACCTCATTGTCTTTTTCAGTTGACTATGTACCAATTATCATCTATCGTTTTCTCGACCCAAGTATCGTATATTGTGACCACGAAGCTTCAATCATCTATTAGGAATTTAATACGTCCCTTTCTCTTGCATTTTCACGCAGCGGCCGTTATTACTGGTGCTCAGGCGATTGTACCGAATGAAATCCGTTTCCGTCGAAGCATTCTTGACGGCGCCCCGGAGGAGAGAATTGAAGATAGCTTCCAATGACGGAAATTCTGTTGACGGCGTCAGAGTGCTTCCTTCGATGGTATATGGGAAGCAATGTCTTTTGAAGAAAACGAGAAATTAAAATGAACCAAACAGGACTACAATTGCATCTCTGCCTGCTTGCGCCCATTATCATGCACATACCTCCACCGACTATGGCTAACGCTTGAATGTGTGCTTCTGGCATCAGTGATCAAATTCATTCAATCATCAATATAAAGCCCTCACTGATCAGCTATGGGCCCAAAGTATAAAGAATATTCTTCCAAACTAGACCAGCCGGAATTGTCAAAATTGAGCCTGGGACGAACCCGAGATACGAAGCCCAGGCGCATATAGCTCCGGCCCGTGGCTTCAAGTCCGGGCCAGGGAAGGCCCCGCTGCAGTTTCCCTCTACTCAGATTGGGCACGGACCACTCAACTCCACGCGAGCAGCGGCCGGGCTTAGTCTCTGGTCCCACAGGAGCCCAGAAGATAAATTGCTTGATGACACAAAGTGGTATCCTGCTACACGATGCAGGAAGCGGCCTGAAAATTGGCTGAAACCACACTACCACTGGAAATAACTTGCTTGGCGAACACAGAAGGATGGTGATATGACGCAAGCTAACCCAGATTGCTTTTCAAACCGTGATGTTCACTATTGTAAAGCGGAATTCTGAGCGCGAAATCTGTACAGTTTCAGTCATGCGCCTATAAACTTGTTTTGGCTGTTGATTTTTATTCGGTTCTTTTGTTTATATTTCATTCTTAATCAGCACTGTGTCCATGATTTACTCCCAGAGCACAAAAGCCCCGAATTTGCGAAGTAGAACAAACGAGTCTCATTACGTCGTTGTGGTTATTTGAGTACCCGAAGTGCCGTAAACCAATATGCTCTCCTCGAATGGCATTTCACAACGCCCAGAGATGTATTTTTGGAAAAGAAAAGACGGAAAGTTATAAATGGGCTTCGAGAAGACGGCTGCCCGTTGAATGATCGGGTGAAGGCTTTTCTCTCTAGGTTCTTGTGAAACTTCAAACGTCCAGTCATGAGCGGAAACAAAAAACAGCTGGTGAGGAGCGCTTTTTTGTAGATCCACAGCGTGTTCTTTTTGATGGCTGAAAGCGTCTAAGCAAGCGTTGCAGTGTGCCTTTGTGGCGATCCGCCTCGTGCAAACGAGGCATGCCTCAGGCGTTACAAAGCTCCATTAAGAACGCCGTGTTAGAGCAACAACAGAAGAGTTTTGCGCTTTTAGATCAAGAACTCTCCTACTCGAGGTTTCCCATGGCTTTGCGCGTTCACACTTGAAGTCCGACCAAGGTCAAACCAGCACGGACCCCCAAGGGTAAAAATCTATGAATATGCGCCTTGCTGCGCATAGCCATGGGAATGCCTGTAGTATATGATCAGCGGCCGTTATTACTGGTGCTCATGCGGCTCTACCCCCTGAAATACGTCTTCGTCGCAGCATTCTTGGTGACGCCCCTAAGGAGAGAATATAAGATAGCCACCAGTGATGTAAATCTTGGACGGCGATAGAGCACATCCTTTGATGTATTGTGGGAAGCCACGGCTGTTGAAAAAAAAAACGAAAAATTAATGTGAACTAAACAGGACTGCATTTGCATTGCGTGCCTGCTTGAGCCGAAGATCATGCATATCCCTCCATCGACTATGGTTTCTGTTTCAATGTGTGCGTCTGGCATCAGTTAACTTGTTAAGTCATCACTATAAAGAATATAAAAACGATTGTTCTCCCGAACTAGACCAGCCCAAATTGTCAAAATCGAGTCCTGCCCGAACCCGAGATACGAAGCCCAGGCGCATACAACTCAGGCCCGTGGCTTCAAGTCCAGGCCAGTCACGGCCAAGTTGCAGTGTCCCTTTTCTCAGCCTGGGCGCGGACCGCTCAGCTGGACGCCGGGCTCGTCGAGCATCAGTCTCGAGTCCACAGCAGCTGAAGAGGTACATTGCCCATAGACACTGTGGTATCCTGCTGCACAATTGAGGAAGTGCCCTGCAAAGGTGCTATAACCACAACAACATTTGAAATAACTGGCTTGGCGAACACAGAAGGATGATAATATGACGCAAGCTAACCCCGTCTGCTTTCAAACAGCGATGTTTTCTATGATTTGTCGGAGTCGCGATAGCGAAATCAGTGTAGTTGCATACGTGCACCTATACACTTGTGTTAGCTGTAAATTTTTAATGAGGTTTTTTGTTTCTATTTCATTTTTAATGAGAATGGTGTCGATGGTTGATTTCGAGACCGCAGAGGGCCCGGATTTGTGAAGTAAGTTGGAGTATCCGAAGTGTCACAAACCAATATGCTCTCCTCGAATGACATTTCAGAACGCTCCGAGATGTATTTCTGGAAAGAAAAAAAAGGCGGAAAGTTATAAACTGGCTTTGAGCCGACGGTGCCGCTGAATAATCGGATGAAGGCCTTTCTTTCGACGCTCTTATGAAACTTCAAACGTCCAGTTGTGGGCGGCAACACAAAAGAGCTGATGGAGAGCGCCTACTATTAGATCTGACGGCTTGTTCTTTTTGATGGCTGAAGTCGACGAAGCAAGCGGCGCACTGGGCTTTTGTAGGTTATCGCCCACGTGCAAACCAGGCATGAGTCAGGCGTTACAATGCGCCACTAAGCACGCTGTGTTAGAGCAGCCACCACAGAATTTTGTGCTCTTCAAGCAAGGACTCTCCTACTCGAGATTTCAACTGGCTTTACGCGTTCCCATTTGAAGTCCGACCAATGTCAAGCCATCACGTACCACAAGGGCTAAAAATCTGACTCTGGGGTTTGCTGAGCATAGCCATGAAATGCCAGTAGTGTATGATCATAGTTAATGACCAGCTACCACGTCACCGAGATCCAGTGTTCGCTTGACATTTCACATTGAGCGCTGACGTTTTCCCTTAAGCTGGGACCTTCGACCTTGAATTTGCGAACTTCTGGCATGCACGATAGGTTGTGACTTTAAGGAATGCTGACATTCCATGTGACTTCAATTTTCTGTTACTCTCCTTTCTTTTTCTTTCTTTTTATTCTCTCAACTCCTGCCCCCCGTGTAGAGTAGCAAACCGATTATTCTTCGGTTAACCTCCCTGCCTTTCCTCTTTTTCCTCCTCCTCCTCTTTTAGAGCTGGTGATTGGCATCGCCTGATGCGATTCCATGCGATGACGTAGCATTGGGCATATTTGGGCTTGAGTGTTTTCGCTTACTGCATAAAGGAAATAATGTATTTAAAAAAAAACTTCCTTATTTAAGACTTGGCCGATGGCTGCGGCAGGGGTAAGCTCCGAAGCGCGACGTATACTAGAGAGTTTTAGTTGACCGGAGCGACGGTCCCGCTCCGCTACGGCAGCCAGCGGAGACGCAACTGCGCATGCGCAGCCCGCTTGGGTCTGAGCGGGCGACCGGAGCGCATCTCCCGTTCCGCTCGCCGAGGACCCTAGCGGAGCGAACTCAGCGAGACGGCCCCCGGCAGCGGAACAAGATGGCTGCCCCCAGCGAGTCCAGCATGCTCAGCACCTCATCGGCTTTTTCCGCTAGCGATGCGAGTTCATCGCAGCAGAGGCTGCGCAAACGCTTCAGAATTGATGAAGATCTGTTACTCCTGCAGGAAGTGTGTGCGCAAAACCCATTTCAGTGTCCTGAGAACTGGACAGCGGTCCTGCAAAACGTGATGTTCGCTGTTGGACGTGAACTAACGCTTCGTGCGATCAAGGACCGAACAGAACTGTTGGTGGGCTACTTCCGCCAAGAAGACCGAGCCAACCTTCGGAAGTAAGTGGCAAGTTATGTATGTGTACTGAGCATATGTATTCCCACGCTAACATTGTCGCAACTACTGCCTCATTTTTGTTTTTCTCGCGCGCACCGCGCATTTCTTTCATCGCAGATCCGGAACGGAGGAGCAATACACTGAACGAGAACAGCTGCTCCAAGAGATCTCGGACATGATCCGAGATGTCGGTTATGTGCTGAAAACGGTGCCTAGAAAGGCCAGTTCCGCACTGGCAGCGAAACGGAAGCCCCCCTCGTCCACCGGTGCAAACCGCCGAGCACAAGAAAACCGGCTCGCAGGATGCGAAAATGTAGTTATCGGTGATGTGCCGGAAGAGGATAACAGCCAGTTTATGCATGGTGAGTGTCTCCATGTTTTCTCCCGTTCGTTGGTGATTGCCTCTCCTCGAATTGCATGCATGTCCACGGTGGGGGACTGCCCAGCGTTCAGTTAAATCACAGAATGGAGATATACGATTGCTTAGTTGTTACGCGGACATGAATTCAAGCCGGGGTAGATTTTAAAACATTGGCATGTACTAAGAGATGGGAATTTAACTTCAAAATAGTGTATGTGTGAAAGCATAGGGCAGCCTTTTTTTTTTACGGCGGGTGGAGCGATTATTGGAGTTATTCATAAAATTTGCGTATTAGTCACTGGAGAATGATTTAATAAATCACAGGAGGAGTGTTGCATGTTTAGAGCTAGCAGGTGGCCCCTGTCATAGCTACTTGTGTCAATGCAAGTGAAAAATGATTTTAAACTGTGTTCTTAAATTTTATTCTAGCTGTTTACCTTCCTATCGCAAGCATAACATGGGTGTATTTCTGCATGGCAGCTATGCATTTACAGCAGGCTCCTGTCAAGGCTCCTGAGCCTTGTCAGAGGTTGACAGAATATGCAAACAAACATGCCAAGTGTCTGCAATTTTGTATGCTTCTATGTACTATTAATCTCATATGAAGTCACTAGCATTTATGCTTGTGAACCTCTGTGGGTGCATGTATTAGTGTTGAAAATAATTTTGAATACATACTGTCGTAATTAACGGGCATTGTGTAACCTTCACGTGGCACACACCGAAGTGCGAAAACTCCCCACAATATTATATGCTTATCGCATTGAAAACATTGCAACAAAAAAAGTCATGTTGTGCCAGTAACATCACCTGTAATTAGAAGCATCCTCCAAAGTTTCATTTCTACTCCATGAATTTATAGCCAAATCTCCATCACCTTAGTGAAAACATGGCACTTACCCTCAGGGGGAGGTAACCATAATCAAACTTCTGTTTTTTCTTAAGGAGTGAGATAATGGGGGATAATTGCGACATGTTTGAACTTAAAGAAAATGTTAACGAAGCTAACATTCCTGATTGGAAAAAAGTGAAACTTAAAACCAAAAATAAAGTATTTGAGAATCATATAACAAACTAAGGGAACCTGTCAGTTGCTGAAATGAAATTGTACAAATATTCACAATGTCTAGCACAGGAATGTTAAGGTTGCTCTGACAAATACATTTGCTTTTGTTTCATTTCCAAAAGTTCAACAAGAGTCATCTGCATCAGAGCAGCTGCTGCTGGCAATGTATGACGGGGAGGAAGCAGTATCTCCCAGTGATACTGCTGCTGTCCCACAGCAACAACCACCAGACACCATTGAAGATGCTGGCAACCCGCTGCCTCAGCAAGCAGAACGGCCCAGGCAGCGACCAGCGAAACGACGCTTAGGGCAAAGCAATCCAAAAGGTAAAACGAGAAACACACATCAGAGAACCTATCAAGACATCTGTTCATTGAACTGTCAGATTTATATGTTCCATACCTGCTCATAACCAATGCATTATAAAGTTAAGCTTAGGGGAACACAACACAACTAGACAGGACAAGCACATACTCTGGGCCTTTTTTTGGTAACGCAGCAGAGGTTAGGCAAGAAAGGAAAAACGAGCATTTGCCCCTGTGCCATTGGGGTGGGCCTTTGTTTATCAAGCTAGAGTTGAGGAGGTGGGGGGAAGTTTAATAGCCAGTGCAAGGTTTATAAAAGGCCCGTCTCTTTCCTTTTCCTGCCTAGCTTCTGTACAGTGTACTATTACATTAATCACCTTATTCAGTCCTGCGTCTTCACACACTTTGACACAATCTTGCCGTTGATGACAAAGACATGGCGTGTGCTCATGAAAACTGCAGCTGATCACCTTTGAACCGCTTTCCTTCTATACAGTATGCCATCACACTGATCACCACAGTTTGAAGCCGTGCATTCACACTCAATGGCACAGTCATGTTGTTCACAACATAGTACTTGACGTGTACCCATGAGGAGGCTGCAGCAAAACACCGCTGAATCACTTTCCTTTTAATGACACATAATGACACACCATGCTCAAAAGCAAGTCTCCACACACTGATGCAATCATCATAGTAATACAGTAATCATAGTAATATAGACGACATAACTTAGCACATTCTCAGGGGCGACTGGACAAACAGTCAGGAGAGAACTAAACAAAAATTAGTCTGCCACTCCTTGCAATTCCTCCTCCGGTCATGCACGAATGGTCATCATCTATTTTGTTTTACTCTTAACCTTGGTCCAGTACAATTCTGTAGCAAACCTAGCATTAAACTAAATTTACTGTCCACCACAGACGTTTTCTTTCATCTGCTAGCATTAAAGACAGTAACCTATTTTTGTGGAACTGCAGCCAGCTTAGTAAAATGTGGTTTGCACAAAGCTGAGTTCATGTTATCCACACATGATGAACACCTTGTATGCTAGCACTCATGACTGTGTTTGATATATGTACAACTCCTAGAAGTAGAGTCTAAATGATTTTTGTGATTGTTTTTGTCCATTTCATAGGGATTCGTGGACTTCAGTTCCTGGGGATGGAGCTGTTAACAAGGCGAGAAGATTACGAGTTTACAATAAAAATGAAGGAGCTCGAAAATGAAAAAAAAAAACTTGAGCAAGAAGACGTGCGTCTCGCACTAGAAAGAGAGCGCCTCGCCTTAGAGGAAAGAAAAATAAAACTACAGGAGGAAAGGCTTGCACATGAAGCCTTATGCAGGACACAGGAGAGAGAGCGACTCCTTCAGCAAGTGGAGAAGATGCTGACGGACCAAGAGAAAAGGCTCTCTTACCTCATTGAGAAGAAGACACTGCCATGATTGTTCTGTTATATTAAAGAAATCAGTTTAGAAGACTGCTCAACATTGTTGTGGTGTCTAGTGCAACAGTGACAGGAAGAAATTTTAAAACAGGCACTTGCTTCCAGCTTGAAAAGCAGTGCGTTTTCTGCCTTCTCACCGTTTCTGTAGATTTACTTTAAAAAAAAATGCATGTAGCATTAGAAAGTACAGCAGGACTGCGAAAGTAAAGACAGGTAAAGTGTGCATGCATATGCAAAAAAAAACACATCCGCAGTAATTCAGTTATGCAGAGGGGCAAGATATTGTTCGAGCACTGGAGGCTCTAGTCCGAAGTAGCTGGACACTTGAGAGCCGTACAAGGAGGTGTGGCAGTTGGCAAGTATTGCGCTTACTTTATACATACATTCCAGCTTTTGTTTGAAAAGTTTTTGATTTTTTCTGAAATCCAAAAAAGCGAAGTTGCTGGCAATTTTTCCAAAGCCCCACTCCACTGACTGCCGCACAGAACTCATGGCCTTATTAAAGGCCAACTGTTGGGCTGTCGCATGGGCTTTGCCATAAGGCTTCATCAGAAGAGGCCTCAGAGGGTATGCCGGGTCCCCGTAAATGCAGTAGCTGCGGCCCTGGACGAGCTTCTCAAGCTTCTCATATGTACAGCTCTCCCTCAGGATCCCTAAAAATAAAAGTGAAGTTAGTAAATATAACGGTTTCAAGTTCTCATAGCTTTGCACTGTCTCAAACAATAAAAGACAAAAAATGAGGTCTTTCTGTAAAAAATGTCGTAAGGAAAGAAAATTAAATATGGTCATTTTGTAAGAAAATTTTTGATACATGATGATTTTTTCGTTGTGTTCTATGGCACTTAAGCGACTAAGGCCAAATGCAAGGTTTTGCATCATGAAGATGATTTGTTCATCAAGAGTAGTAAATGGGAGTACCTTCATGACAATAACTTAAAGCACGTTTAACCATCAGAATACTTTCAACATCTTTTTTTCTTTCGCACCTCTTCGAACATGGACAACACTGATAGGCAGGGATGCTAAGCACTGAATACATTTGTCAGTGCCTTGAACTTACCAGCATCATGCTTGCTTCCAGGATACGACCCGTCGAGTTGGCAAATGATGCCGTTAGGGCACATAATGGATTGGTACTTTAAAGCGTGAGTGCGCTTATGGCCCGAAAAGAACAGCTTTTGGTCTCTGGATGGACGACAGATTGCTCTTGCCGTACCATCAATAAATCCCCAGCAGTTTTCCAGTGGTGCCCCTTTAGAACGGACGGCCTGGAAAGAAAAAAGAAAGGACAAAAGGCCTGTTATAAATCTTCGCAAGAAACTAGCATGAGAGCGTTACCTGAGAGAACGTTTCCAGAGCCGGAAGGTCCAGCCACGAATGGTGGTTCATATCGTCCAGCAGGTGTTTGAAGTTGTCCAGAATATGGACGAGGACTTTGTTAGCAATGCTTGAAATTACCGAGTAATGCCGTCCGAACAGGCGCTCCAGGTCACACAGCCGGTTCGGGTAGGCTAATCTACGCAACGCTATGCAAAGGGCCTCATCACCGGGTACCGGAACTCCCTGAGCCGAGTATAATACATCGGGCAGCAGCAGCGCGCTCCGAAGCCTCCGCAAGTGGCTTTTCTCGAAGCGGAACAGCGTGCGAAAGACTCCGTCGTCTGTCTCTTCGATGTTCAACAAGCCGTGTGAAGAAAGTGGGCCCCTTCGTTCCACGCTGAAGACCTCTAGACATAAAATGTCTTCAATCTCTGTCCACTTCAAAGTGGACATTAGAAACGGGTCCTCGAGGATGCTCCGCGGCCTTGGCATCGTCTCTTTAAATGTAGCAAACGCAGAAGTAAGTAAGTACGTATACGTACACATACAATCGCTCGAGAGACCTACATAAACGTCGGGAAAAACTAGTACAACCTCGGCTAGAGCTGCGGTTGGCTTTCTTTGGATATGGAGAAGACCCGACCTGTTGAATTACATCAATATTTGTTAACAACATTTCTTCTGCCTAAATTATTTTCAGGTGCATATAAAATAGTACAATAAACAGTATGCTTTGCAGCACAAATAAAAAATGATGACCCTATATAGTTTATAATATGTAGTGCTTCTAGTTTAGTTGCACAGAGGGCGCCACGAGAGTCCTCCGCTAAGGCAAATTTGTTGTACGCGCAACTAAAAACGGTTTCGGTGCCAGCGCTCCGCTCCCGCTGACCGCTCTACCGCGAGCGGAGCGGGGCCGTCGCTCCGGTCAACTAAAACTCTCTACTGTTTCGACTATTGTCGTTATTTTCTTTACGTTGGCGGCGGCGCTGCTCATTTATGAAAATTGATTCAAGGTGATGGCTTTGAATTTACTGGCCCAATCTTCCCATGTTTAGCAAAATCTTTCGTTTAAAGCTCGCCTATCGGTCACGTCTTGTAGTTTAGACTGCCCCAAAAAACCTGTGGAGAACGTTTTTCACGTTAGAAAACATGTTAAAAGCATTATGTAGCTCACGAATCCTATTGTTTGACACTCTAGCAGTGAGCACTCACAAGTAGGCTCTGCTGAAACTGCAATGTCCTACTCGCTCTAAAGTGCATCACAGAAAATAAGGCATTGTCATTTATACTGGTCTCTACACTTGCTGACCCCCCTTTGCACGAGCGTGGATATGCTCTTCCAGTGGAAAAGCTAGCATTGATAATAACATCGGTTTCAATGCTCGGGACATGAATGCCGGTGTTTTGCATTGGCGTTGCGTAGACGAGACAGGTGCATTGCTGCACTAGTTAAAACAAGCTGATTATTCAAACGCCTTCTCGTTTACGCACTGCACATGTCATGGGGATGAAACGCGACCTCTTTTGAGACAGCATAAAAAGCAAAAAAAAATCCACATCAGAGGAGTATTTTGGAAAGACTGAGCTGCAGCGAGTGCAGCTTATTATACAGCAGTGCTCATGATTAGCTGTTTATATCTGGTTTTGATTAATACCGTACCTAACCGAGATTACATGGATTGAATTACCATAGAAATTTGGCTGGGTACAGGGTCTCCTTGCAGACAGGTGAAATACAGCCTTTCTTCTCATTCGTTCCCCTCTTTCTTCGTGAAGGCTGTGAGCCAGCTCTGATCCGAGTTCAATTATGGGGCAGTAGTAGTAGTAGAAGACCTTAATTCGACCATAATTTGCAGTCCGAGCATGTCGACCGCCTGAGCGACCAGAAGTTGCTGTTCTTCCTCCCCTTCAGCTCCAAGCCAGTCGAGACAGGCGAGACAGAGCTTAGCGGTAGAGGTAGTGAGAGGGAGGTTGAGAGCTGCCTTGTCGAGGCCCACAAGAGCAGTCTCGAGAGTGTTGAGTCTGAGTGAAGGAAGCCTAGCGTGCAAAGTACAAAACCTTATTGAGGGCCAGCGCGTGGGCAACTCGGCACGCATGAGCCTCGTGGAGACCTGAGCGTCGAATGAGCACGCGCGCATAAAGGCCTTTTATAAAACCGAAATTCCGACAAAGAACCGACTGAACGTAAAGCTAATATTGTCTCTCTTATATTTTACGTGTGGAGGAAAAAGAAAGTATTTGAAACTATTCTTAGGCACAGTAATTTTCCAGGTCACTCAGCAAACGGTCTCATAAGTCTATATGAGAAGGCTTTGCAGCTATTGTATAAAAGAAGTACGTCGTATAGAATAGCTTGCACCCAGGAGCCATAGTTTGGCTGCAGATGATTTCCAGGCCTTTCTTGAATGTAGTCCATACTAGGCATTAGCTGCGATCTAACTTAGGATTGAAACACGCTCATAAAATCTAATTAAAATTGACAGTGAAACGGGGTTTCTGCACAAATAGTACAGGGGGTGGTGTTCACGGTGGGCGACACAAAATGGCGAGCAGAACGGCGGGCAGCGCAGAAGACGGCCAGTCCAACCCAAGCGATCTCGTGCAGCGCGGCGGCACTTCGTCTTTCAGCGACGCTTCGTCGTCGTCGGCGCTCCGGCAGCGATCGGCCTAGGCGGTATCAGGCGCGGCCGTCGTGGTTCGCTACAACAGCACTAAATACAATCTTTAATATACCTGAGTTTTCCTTAGACTAAAGCCGCCAGAATGTTCTATGAAAAAGTTTGAAAGGGGTACATGCATACGCAAAAGACTGGACGAAAACGAGGGAACACAAACGTCATGTACAATGCGCAACTTCCAACTCTAGTAGTTGGAAGTTGCGCATTGTTTTCGTTGCGTCTTTTGTGCAAGAACGTACCCCTTTCAAGCTATAGCTATGGACCAACTCCCCCCGATTAGAGTTTTAATATGAAAAAGTGTAGATGGCTATACGTGTGGCGTGTCTGACAGCCATCGCTAAACAATTGCTTCAGCTCTGAAGTTGCTGCTGTGTGCTCATTGCAAGAGTCTCAGGATGCGATTTCGTGGTCTGCGCAAGGTACCACAAAATCTTGGCAGCATCATGATGGACTTTTGTACGGGCCTGAAATGACTTTCAAGCGCAAATATCGATACTTTTTTTTTTCGATAAAGGATTTTTTTACTGAGTGGAAACCTCAGTTGTCATGCAGGCATTGCGGAATCACTGTGTAGAAGAGTGTTATGTGAAAATATTTCAAGATATTTTTAACGATTGCATAGCTACCATAGTCCTCCATAAAGTCAGAAATAAAATTCCAATAAGGAAAGGTGTCAGTCAGGAAGACATGATCTCGCCAATGCTATTCACCACCTGTTTAAAGTAGGTATTCAGGGGCCTGAAATGCGAAGAGCTGGGGATAAGAGTTAATGAGGAATATCTAAGTAATTTGCGATTCGCCGACGACATTCCTTTGCTAAACTACTCAGGACATGAACTGCAAAGTATGATCAATGAGTTAGTCAGGCAGAGCAGAACGGTGGGGCTAAAAATTAGCACGCAGAAAACCAAAGTAATGTTCAACAGCCTAGCAAGGGAACAGCAGTTTACAATTGGTAGCGAGGCGCTCGAAGTAGAGAATATGTCTACTTAGGGCAAGTAGTGACCGCTGATCCGGATCATCAGATTGGAATAACTAGATGAATAAGAATTGGGTGGAGCGCATATGGCAGGTTCTCTAGATCATGAATGACAGTTTACCAATATCCCCCAAGAGAAAAGTATGCAACAGCTGTATCTTACCGGTATTCACATATGGGGCAGAAACGTGGAGGCTATGAAAGAGGGTTCAGCTTAAGTTAAGGACAACGCATCGAGCTATGGAAAGAAATGATAGGTGTAATGTTAAGCGATCGGAAGCGGGCGTAGTGGGTGAGGGAAGAAACGCGAGTTAATGACATCCTAGTCGAAACCAAGAGAAAGAAATGGGCTTGGGCGGGGCATGTAATGCGAAGGCAAGGTAAGCGGTGGTCCTTAAGGGTAACGGAGTGTATTCCAAGGGAAAGGAAACGTAGCAGCTGGCAAGGTATACGGTTGGGAATGTTGGTTATTCATTATTGGCACAGCGCATACGAAGAGGACGATCGCTGTGTCTGTGTCTCCTCTCGTCCTCAGGGGCGGCAAAAAGTTAGGTGGGCGGTTATGATTAAGAAGTTTGCGGGGATACAGTGGCCGCAACTGGAAAATGACAGAATTAATGGGAGAGACATGGGAGAGTCTTTTCCGAGCAGTTGTCGTAGTCAGGCTGAGGGTGATGATGATGACGATGTTTTTTCATCGGAGAGAATTGGAATGTCGCTGTTTAAAGCGCGAATTTTCCTAGTGCAGGTTCATATTTACATGTAACTCAAGTCTCCAGACCAACATGCAATATTAAGCTAAGCGTTTAGGAAGAGTTTTGTAACGGGTGAAGGCACAAAAATCCGGGTTGGCTATGATGCAGGTGCCATCTAGTTTTTGCGTAAATAGAGCAGTTTCACGGAATTTAATTTCGTATTGCTAGCTTGACAAAATACACAGGACTCATTCACTCGCTCCTTCACTATAAATGGAAACGTTTTCTCCTCCATGACGTGCTAGCTCTAGTTGAGGCTAGCACGGAGAGCCAGGCGGAGCTGTGGATGAAGCACTGAAGGGCGCATTTTATGCCCACTCATAAGTGCTACGAGCAGCAATCAGTAGGCGAAATTATAATCGTATTAGCTTAAGAGGAATGGGAAACACCTATCATTCGAACCTGAAAAAAATTAGTTTAAGTTTTATTTATGTATTTCTCTTTCACAGTACTGCACGCCCGAATTGTAGTCCCAAAAGGAGTGATATACTTGATTAATTGAGTACTAGCCAGAAAATGAAGATAGAACAAGTAACCCGCGATGCTCACGAACTGAGGCTATGTGTTGGAAAAAATTTTGTAGTGCGGGAATCGGAGAAGAAATAAAAAAGAAGTTTTCAGTATACAAAAGCAAGTATTATGAAGAAAGAGGGTGAAAAAAACCAAACAATGCAATGCATGATGTTGTCTGCGAGATTGATTTGTTGCGGGGCCTGATGAAAGTGTTCGGATTTAACTACATATTCAGAAAGGCAATTCTGTGCAGTAATTGTTCATGTAGGAAAATTATGCGTAAAAGATTTATGTTTTAAGCATGAAACGCTTTTAGCACCCGTTGTCGGCAGTGTGGTGACGTCACGCCGAGACGGAGAGTCATCATCCGGGCACTGAATTCCACTCATCCGGGCTCTGAAACGAGAACATCCGGGCACCGTACGAGACTTAACGAGATTTAACGAGACTCTCTAAGCCCTCCTACGGGACTGGCATACAAGCGCCGGTTGCTCTCCAAACGAGTCACAAAAATAACTGCTGCCAGTGTCTTCTCAATGTTTATCAAGATATCAGTCGAGCTGTGCATTTGATAGTGCACGGAATTATAATTTCCGATTTCTAATAACGCGTGCAAAAAGCACATACATGCCACAATACACTTCGTTGTCATACGTGATCTGTTAGGGGCTTTGAGAGAAGGCCGTTTAGAGAAAGAGGGGAGCTCCAGGGCGAGAAGGGCTTTCGGCTGAAAAACTGCTTTCGCGTGCTCCCCAAGGATGGCGCTGCGGTTCTACACACACGCATGTAAAAGACCGGCCGCAGGGCCTTCATGCCCTTTCCCCCCTCTGGCAGGCATATGTATACACGCTCGCGGAGTATTCGAACGCGCTGCATATACATTCGTGTCAGGCCTGCGTCTCGTCGTGTCCGCGTACGCTTCTGCATCGTCCTGGATTTCAATGCCGCCACCCTCACAGCTGCTTAAGCCGAGGAATGTTTCGAACGCACTGCATATACATTCTTGTCAGGCCTGCGTCTCGTCGTGTCCGCGTACGCTTCTGCATCGTCTTGGATTTCAATGCCGCCACCGTCACAGCTGCTTAAGCCGAGCAATGGAGCCTGTGTTAGCCCCGTAAACATTTCATGCTTACTCTACTCTTGGTTACGGGAGAGGCATTTTTTCAAAAATCATTTGAAGCGAATGATTTCGGCTACAGTGTTCAGCAATTTTAGACGTGGCGGACAGCTGAGGGTAACCTGTTGTCTGTTCTTAAATTATACGTTTAAAGTGAAACTGATTGACCTTCCATCACGGTTCTAAGGGCGGAATATGGTTGGTGGTTATAAGGTTAGTGTGAGAATCTATTATTTTATATTCACCGCAAATGAACATTACTGCTTTTCAGTGTACCTACTCTAGTCGATTAATATCTTTCTTTGTGCGATAGTCCCAGACGACCAAAGAATAATCAAGTTTAGATGTGATTTATGCGTTGGAAACCAGAGGTTTAAGACGGGATGGAACCTTTTTCAATTTGCATTGGAGAAACAATGCTTTTGAAAAGATGACAAATCTACACAACTCTTCTGTTTCAATAAAAATTAGATTATTGTAATAGGTTTTGGTCATTGATTAAGTTACACATTTATAAAGAATGGAATCATCTCCATGAAGTCGAGCGGAAACTTGGGTTCAATCATTATAATATAATATAAAGAGCGCAGGGGCGCTACGCCACCTTGGAGGTTGCAGAGAGGACGTCGGAAAAATTGCCATGATATTTATACGAATTGATCTCCATTCTTAAGGCAAGGACATTTCCACTTAAGAAAATTAGGGAGTCCAGTGCATTCTAGTTATCAAGTATTTTCTGTGCTCAACATATACCGAATTCACTGCGGTAGCTCAGAGGCTATGATGCCCGTAATGCTGACCCGAAAGACGCGGGTTCGATCCCGGCCGCGGCGCTTGAATTTCGATGGGGGGAAATTCTGGAGGCCCGTGCACTGTGCGATGCCAGTGAGCGTTAAAGAACCACAGGTGGTCGAAATTTGCGCAGCCCTTCACTAAGACGTCTCCCATAGCCAGAGTCGTTTTCTGACGTTAAATCCTGTAAACCAACCAACTTTTGTTGAATGCTTCACAGAAGTCCAAGACTAGCATGTTTACGCGCTCAGAGTCATTAAGTGTCAGTGCTTAAGTGTTCCAAAACACACTAAGAACACCTTCTCTACTTGGGCTTTTGGTTTTGTACAGTGTACAAAACAAAATTAAGACCCGTTCAGCCGCTATGACAATTACAACCTCAAGATTGTTCTGAGATTTTGCGAGTTTATTTTCACTGCAAGATGAGAACGCACTTTGAGAGTACTCATTGAGGGCCGTGCGATTTCTTCATTTTCCATTACTGATCTACCATTTAACCTAAGTTCCCTAATATCGCCTATGTTCCATGGCTTGATAAGTTCTACCACAAATGCCACGGCTACAGTATGCGCAGTATGGGCACTACGTCAGCCTGGTTGAGGTTTGTTGCGGTCCCCAGACATGCTGGTGATAACTTGCAGGGGTGCCAGACCGGTTTGATGCGTTCTCTTGTGCACGTTACAGCGTCCCGAGCTAGAATAATCTATACACCAGACTGGTATGAGACAATCACGTGAACTTTTGCCAAAGCAAGTTGCAGTGAATTGTACTTTGCCGAATAAAGAATCTTACGAGAGTGCAGCCAGTTGAACTTATGGAGTGCTCAATCTGTGGCCATTGAACACTCAGTGTTGCTGGCTTTTTCTTGGAAGTATGTTTTAGTTGCAACACTGACTGCAGCGGTGGTATTCCTTTTTTAGCCTCCGCTTGATATGCGGACATTGGGGACTCGTGGGAGAGTCCAGGATACTCATCTACCATATTTTGTATTCAAGATCTTCCCTCTAGTCGTACTGACTTCACTGAAGTTCTTGGGAAAATCTCGCATGTATAAAAAACATGTTGGGCTTAACGCAAATTTTCCAAGCTGACCTTGCGCGATTGAACTGATTCATCGTTATAGAGGCACACTCCCAGAAAACGAAGCTCCTCAAATAGAAAATTATAAGATTGCGCCCCTCGCTCAGAGCGTGCCACATACTGCGGCATTGGCTAGAAAGAACAGTAAAAATTAGATTTTTGTAAAAGGCTCACGTCAGCTTTCAGAGCAGCTAAGGTGCTTTTTTCTGGTCAGGTCAGAACTTCTAGGCTGTATTTACTAGCCTAGACTTCAGACTAATAATATAAACGTGAAGAGCCTTTCTCAGATGTAAAGAAACTCCATGGCTAGCTTCAATCCCTTTTAATTCGGTGTTGCGGGATCGGTGCCAGCATTTAGATTGCGAGGGGTGATAACGAGCTTTCCTGTCACATCCCGAAATTTTTCGCACTGCCTATGGCTAACTATGCACACGCCACTACCCTGAACGAAACCCCCTTAGCACTTTACTTTTGACAGCTGCTGCACATCAGAGTACACAAGGCCGGTTACACGATACGTAAAACACCAACGGATTTACAGCCTTGTGTTAATAGGAGAACTGCGTGGAATTCCTGTTCACAGTACAAGTGATTAATTGTTTCTTTATGGCAATGTTTACTTCGCAATAGAAAACGATTTTCTTCGATAGAAAATTGGCTTTATAAATATTGTCTTCGGTCCATTCAAGTACGCGACGTCATTAACGAGGTTAACGGGTTGCAATCGTGTGAAAGTGAATGGCGGTGAAGGGTAGCCACTTACAGTGAAGCCCAAAAATCGCTGTCTAAGCACGCATTATTCTTTCGAAATCGACTGCTGACGCCGACGCCTGCCTCTAATTTATTGTTCTTTCATAGCTTCTAAAAGTCTGCCATTTCTGTTACAATGGTCCCTTTACACAAAAAAAAAAAAACACGGCGCCATATCGACCCTGACAAACCTCAATTCCTCAGGGCGTCTTTAATACAATGCATAGGTTGGTGCATTTTTCGTCCTGATTCAGTGGAATTAAGTTTTGAAATTCAGTCGTATGCTGCTTCTTGAGAACAAAGGCGCGAAAATGTATTGAGAATGTTTATGAAAGTTCTTTTCTCTGTGCGGTAAGATGCTAGTTCAAAAAAACCTCGAATCTGCTCTAAACAGAAATACTTTAATCAGGCGGCATGCACAAGGTTTTCTTCATTGCAGGCAAAACATTTGTGATTGCAGGTTTTCAACCTTCCTAACACGCCCAACATCTCCCACTCCAACATAAATGAAATAATACATGTATCTAATCTCGATGTCATCGACATTTGCACAGTGAGTCACTGATACGAGAAGTGCGTGCGCTACGGGGCATTTTGAATGTGTAGCTTGATAGAGCAATATAGGTTAGCTATGTTTGTGCGAATAATGGCGGATCAGGCACTCGCCCGCCACTCGCACCGAGCCAAAAGATTTTAGCGAGAAATAATGTGAGCCGCCAGGGAAGACGAAGAGCCATCGGCGCACTCGTCACACCGGTCGGCAAAGACAACGAAGGCCAAAAGGTCTTCCGGATCGGCAGAAGAGAGGGCGATGGAGAGATGATGGCACAAAGCGAGGTCCCCAAGCGGAACAACTACCTTTTCGACGCCCGTGGCAACGAAAAATATCATTTGAAAATGCCTTCATCGCAAAGCAGTAGGCAAAAATGATCATTCCTCGCACCCCCTGTACGCATCACATTTCCTAATCATCTGTCTAACCTTTATTTGTGGCCGGCATTGTCGAATTTTTTCCACCCATGGAAAATACAAATAATGGTTTTTTTTCGACTGCCGTCTAGAACACCTCGAATATAAACTTCCGCCGGCGCTACAACTTTCCTGTACACTAAGAATAAACGAAGATTACTGCTTCCTTGCTGACTGCGTATCAGGCTAAGCACATTTGTTAAGCGAGTTTCGGCACGTAACTCAAAAATCTCTCAGCAGGCAACATCGGACACGCACTCATCTCTGCGACAAGCGATGCAAGGCAAGGAGCTAGAGAGAAAATATTGGCCGAGGTTCAACACGCCAGAACCTAGTAGACATGCGAAAGCAAAGCCGGCTGTCTGTATACCGGATAATCATGTGACGTCATTGCCTCATTATTGCACGGCGTCAGATACGCAATTTGAGTGGTCAGTGTTGATGGGCAACCTAAAGGTCAAGCGACCACTGGCCTTCGGTCACGTAGTTGCTCGTCATTAGCTATGATCACACACTACAGGCATTCTCGCGGCTACGCGCCGCAAGGCGCATATACATGGATTTATATTCTTAAGGGTGCGTGCTGGTTTGACCTTGGTCGGACTTCAAGTAGGAACGAGCAAAGCCAGGCGAAACCTAGAGTAGGAAAGTTTTCGCTTTAAAAGCGCAAAATTCTGCTGTGGCTGATCTATCAATGCGCTTTTTGTGGAGCGTTGTAACGCCTGACACTGACACATACCTGGTTTGCACGAGGGCGATCTCCTACAATGGCACACTGCGCCGCTTGCTTCTTCGACTTCAGCCATCAAAAAGAACACGCCGTCAGATCTATTTGAAGGCGCTCGTAATCAGCTGTTATGTGTTGCCGTTCAGGCCTTCGTCCAATTATTCAACGGGCAGCCGTCTGCTACAAGCCAATTCATAATTTTCCGCCTTTTTTATGTCCAAAAATACATCTCTGAGCGTTGTGAAATGCCATTCCAGGAGAGCATATTGGTTTATGGCACCTCGGGTGCTCAAACAAACACGACATAAAGAGACTCGTTTGCTTTACTTTGCAAATGAGGGGCCTCCGCAGTCCGGAATTCAACTGTGTACTTCATTCTTATTAAATTGGAATACAAACCAAAAGCATCATTAAGAAACTTCAAATAGGAAAAGTTCATAGTCGCATGCATGCAACTCTACTGATTTATCTCTCGCAACTCTGCTTAATCATAGTGAACAGCACCGTTTTGTAATGCAGACGGGGTTAGCTTGCGTCATATCACCATCCTTTTGTGTTCGCAAAGCGAGTTATTTGAAATGTTATTGCGATTCAGCACATTTGCTGGCGACTTCTTCAGTTGTGTAGCAGGATACCACATTGAGTCAGCAATCAATTTACCTCCTACGCTGCTTTGGGACCCGGTACTGATGCCGGCCGAGCTGAGCGGTCCCGGCCCAGGCTGAGTACAGGGACACTGCAGCGGGGTCGTGCCTGGCCTGGGCTTGAAGCCACGGGCGTGAGTTATATGCGCCTGTGCTTCGTATGTGGGGTTCGGGCCGGACTCGATTTTGACAATTCGGGGTCGTTTAGTTCGGGAGAACATTTTTTTTTGTCCTCATAGCTGGTCGGTAAGGGATTTATATTGATGACTGTAAGAAGTTAACTTATGCCAGAAGCCACATTCAAGCGTAAGCCATAGTCGGTGGAGGTATGTGCATGATATTGAGTTTAAGCAGCCACGAAATGCAATCGATGTCCTGTTTGGTTCATTTTAATTTGACATCTTTTTCAACATCCATGGCTTCCCATAATCCATCAAAGGATGAACTCTGGCGCCGTCAACAGTATTCACATCATTGGTCGGTGTCTTCAATTCTCTCCTAAGCGGCGTCGCCAAGAATGCTTCGACGAAAACGGATGTTATCGTTTACAGCCGTATGAGCACCAGTAATAATGACCGCTGCGAAATAAATGCGAGAGAAAGGAACGGATTAAATTTTTCAGTAGATGAGTGAAGCGTGCAGGTCACTATATCCGACACTTGGGTCGAGAAAACGATAGGCAATACGTGGCACGTACACAACTTAGAAAGGAATTCAGGTCAAGTGGACTAGTTTAAGACGTGGAGCGTGTAGTAATGGCTAACGACAACTTATTACTTCCGTAGCTTAACAAGAACCATCTACGTGAATTTTGAAAGTGTATTTGGCGTTTAGCTAAAATAGTTTTGCTTCAGTATGCGAGTTAGAGCTAAATGAGGGACTTTAAGTGCTTTCAACTTAAGTTCTCTTTATAGCATCCACCCTGTTTTCTCAATTCTTTTATTTATCTTACTTGTTGATTGTGCTGATCCATTCATTGAAAACTACTTCGTATTATTGCTCAGGTAAAGCTAACGTAATGCGTGAAAGCTGCTAAGGAATTCTCACGGCACGCATTTTATATTTAGAATGCCCTGCCTTCGCAAGGGCCAGATCAGCAGTGGTTCGTCCTCCTTCTCTTTACCCGCGACAGAATGCGATATTTTGCCATACCGACTTGACGAAAGTATGAGCAATGCACACGTAAGAACCCACAGAGAAGGACTGCTTGCTGCGCAAGAACGGCGCAGTGTTAGCACCTTCCCGATATGCCCTGCTCCATTATTCTGGTGTCCATCGTAAGCGATCTTTCCTTAGTTCTACCGTATGTTGGCATTTTTTCCAGAATATTAGACTGTTTTGCACGATCATTTCATCTCGAAAATAGTGTATGTGCGTTGCTGCTCTCAACTAAAATTCGTACCTATGAAAGCAGCCGCCCGAAGACGATGAGACTTGACAGGTTTGTCATATTTCTTGAGCACTGTAAGCAGTCAATAGGAAACATTTCAGTATTTTGACATCTGTTGGGAATGCGAAACGTTCAAAAAGCTTCGTCAGCAGTAAAGGCCCAAAGAAACATGACAGACGCTGTTTAAACTTTCAGTACCCTCCAGGTGTGTATATTTCAGCAATAACTATATAGACAACATGGCTCCACGTTAAAACGAGTGAAATAATTCCGAGAAAATGAGGAAAATAAACCCTCACCTCGTGGAAGAATCTCGTGTGGTATAGTGCCGTAATCACAAAATAATTTAATGCATGTTTTTTGTTGCTTTTCGTGAATAGCATGTAAGGCTCATGAAGTGATAGCTGCACGCAGCAACGGGTAAGAAGATAATGTATATAATGAGACCAAGCAGCAGAAAGTATGAAAGGTGGCCAAGAGAGCAGTTTTTGTATAAACAATCAAATGGCCAGAAATAATTGTGGGTACAATTCGGGGCAAGAGATCTAACCCCCAGGAGATCTAAACTCTCAACCCTCATTATGGCATACCTAATACCCTCATTAGAGCCTTTGTTAGTCGGTTGCCTATTCGGATTCATCTTTTATATCTGACCGCGAAGATAAAAAAAAACACATAAAAGTTAAATGAGGCAGACAGTGAACAACAATCTTCGCATGATTGCTCCCCTTAACACCGCTAGAGTCACTTTCGAGGAGAACAGCTAAGAGCATCATTACGTTGGAGCCTCATAAATAACATGCAACGGGCTGATTAGATTTTAGATATTTTTTCAAATATGTGTGCTTTAAAAAATTGGGTTAATAATATGCTCAATATTTGCCATGGTTCCAAAAGCGTAAGCCAATGAGATCGTCTGGACACGGAGAAAGTAGCTTGCACAAGTGCCTTGCTGTGTCAGAGAACAGGCGCCATCTTTGTCGAATATAACGAAACCGTTAAGCTTCTTGGAAGCATGAAAGCTTAAACAAGGCGTTCGCAGAGTTATTTAACACACCAGATTATTATTATAATGAATGAAGGTTCCCAGGTTCATTGTCGAAATTACTGACCCAAATCCCTTTAAGAATGCCGTATGTAATCTCTATTTATAGATTATAGTAAATTTTCTTTGCGTTGGTTTTCGCTGTCATATTGCTGTCTGCCGGAAATGTTCTTTCTTTTTGCCTCACTTGTTCTTTTTCCTCTTTTATTTTTTGCTTTTTTTTCTCTCTCTCACTTTTCGCCGCGTTGTAATTTCTTCTACTTTGTTTTTCTGCTGCACTGTACCTTTTACAACGTACATATTTCCCACTCCCCTCTTTAATGCTTTCGGTCCCTGAGGGTATTTAAATAAATAAGTAAATGAAGATTGTAGTTTTGCACCAAAGTGGCATACACACCGTTCTTCTGAAGCAAGGGCCACGGCAGAGCTGGTCGGGAGGATGTGAACGTCGAACCGAAGGCGCGCTTTTAGAGCGCAGCTCTTTGGCGTCCGTTCCTGGGTTTCGCGTCGTCGTCGGCGTCGGCCTCGTAACCAGCTCCGCCCCCCTTTCATCCCCCCAGCGCTATCGGCGTCAGCGGCATCAGTCAGTCGCTGCTATCTCTTCCCTCCTCCCTTTATCGTGTTGTCCGCTTGCTGCGCGCGCTTCTACCCCCATCGTTTGCCGCTGGGTATACACGCCGCCCCCCTCCCCCCTCTTCCTGCGAGTCTCCGGTTGTCAAAGCGCCGGCTCGAACTTAATTCCTTTCTTCGCTCCTCCTCCAATGCAACCCCTGTGCGGTGGCAATCAGAGAGCCAGATCGGTGGCGGCGGATCTGTATATGTGCACCGCCCGAGCCGAAATTGCGAATACGTGTGAAAAATAAAAAAAAAATTCTGTGATAGCGCATACATGTGTTGCTCGATTTCTTTGCCTCAATCTATCGAAAAGGTGAAACAGCTTATTTGCTGCGCTCAAATTTCGCATTAGGAAGTAAAGCAATCGTCGGTAATTTTTTTATCCGCTTTTCGCTGAAGGTGAATGCATGAGTCAGCTTGAAAGAAGTATACAAAAACTTAACATTACAACGAATTCGGATGACAAAAAAAACTTGTCTGCCTAATAGGGTATGGGCATATTTTTAGGACGTTGTGACAGGTGTGAAATTTATGGAGTTGTATGACAAGTCCCCTTTGTGAGCTTTAAGTAGAATGAGTTTTTGCAACATGGAGCATGCATACTTTTGCGTGGGTGGAAACCAACCATTGTAAATGAAAACTTTTTATCTGACTTTGCCTGACACACATAAAACCAAAGCACTGGTGCAATTATGCTCGGGCTGGCTCAAAATAAAAAGTAGTTGCCTGCATTCATCCTGTCAAATCAGTGACACCCTACATATCCGTACATCCACTTATTCATCTCACTGCACTCTTGCATATAGAACGTTTCAGTGTTTTTATATTTCAGCTGTTTATTTATTTTTCCTAATATTGCTTTAGTTTTCCTATTTTGAAGATCGTCATTGCCTGTCCAGATTCAAGCTACCCACTGAATTAAAGGTAGAGGAATAATGTGAACGGGGCGATTTCAAGTTCTGCATGAAATCGTCCCGTCCAGGATAGCAGGATAGGCAAAGGGGCAAGCATTATGGACAAACGCGCTTGTTTTATAGCAAAGTCTGGATCAACGAACACACCAAAATCAGTACGCACGAACAACACAACTATTTCGAGAAATTCACAAACCACAATTAATCAAAACCCATCACTCTAGGTCACCTGAGCTCCTACCTAAGGCGTTCCGCATCGATGAGCTGCCGAAGACTGGTTTGTCGGGGTTGCCTGTCGGTCTTGTCGCAGTGGTTGCTCTAGCCTGAGCTGTTATGTCGAATAAAACTCTGTGGGTCAGTGGATGCAGTGGAACTCAGAAATTATGCCTTTCCTGCTCTAGCCAAAAGCACGAAATCCTTCCACAGCTTTGCGCGCGTGAATTTCCTTTTGCTGAATGCCAGAGCATACCCGACCTTAAGCACAAACTTGGTAGAAGTCATAAATGTTGAGCTCATGCACGCAAAAGAATACGAATTTAAGGGGCCGTGCGAAAAGAGTATCCCTACAATTCGAAGGACCTCCTCACCGTGGGCGGTGAAGAAGGAGAGACATCTTCACCTTGATTACTTTCTATAGTAAATAAATTGAAACAGCTATTGACCGACAAGGTTAAATGAGACACAAAAATATTATATTTAAAGGACCGGGCGGGAACAACTTATTCACTTTTGGTTTCTCACCGTATTCTCTTTTAGTGCACATCTTTTAGTCCCCCTCATTCTTGCGACTTGCATTAAACGTGACGTGTGCTTATTGATAAAATTATTTTCGTGTTCTTGTGCTGCCGTTTTCTACCTCAAAACTCCTCATTAATCGCACCGGTAGCCGTTGTAGGGCATAAAGTACAAGAGCTCTTGTAATGCAGTTCATTTCTTTAGAACACAGTTTTCGATAGTGCGATTAAGCACAACGTTCGATCAGAGATGAAACTCTGGATGGTGTATTTGATAGTCTTGACGATCTCCAATCATCATTTTGTATGGCCACGGAAGACACCTCAATCCACCAGGCCCATATATTTTTCACATGAAATAGCCGCCCCATTAAGGTATGCAGACAGCCGTCATTTTGCTTAGAGATTTGGTACAAAATTCCAGAAAAATTATTGTGTGTGTCACTACTCTACGCTTCTAAAAGATCTGGACGGAGCATGTAATAAATCAGGCATATTCAACGGAGTTGCCGAGATATTGTTTATGCAAGCTATGACTGACTATTTTCTATTTAGCACAAGCACAGGAAAAGAAGCAAAAAAGAGCGCGAGCCAGTTTTTCCCTGGTGATAATTTGACGCAGAACACCCACTCTCAGAATGCGTAGTGCGGTACCAAGTTCCAAATTACCCTTCATGTGAGCACAAGGAAGCCCAGGTATTAGCTCTAGAACATACAATGCCATCCTATAAGATTTTTACAAATGGAACGGAAACCTCTTTTTCATTCGTCTTCGAGAACTAAGAGCTGTTGGCTGCTTATTCACGTTGATCGCATTATTTTCGTGCATTTGCTGCTGCTATGCTCTTTATAAGTTAGCATGGAAACCCACTTTAAAATGCTCTATCCTCCGCGCCACGTTGCTCTCCGTCAAAGCTTCAACACGAGCCCTCGTGTTTAATGGGGCCCTGCAGATTGGAGTATATTGGCAATGAAATAAGCAGCACATTTTGTTTTAACAATCCAAAGGCGAATGCTATGAAACTCTCCTGTTTATATCGAATCTAGCTCACAGGAGTATCGTAAGCGACTTTGATAACCAATCCTTTTCCTTTAAGAAGTGCTACACTTGCTGAGCATTTCTGGACATCATTATATGCGCTCGTAGTGACTTCAGTGAGGTATGTGCACGCCCGAGTGAAATTCTATCTTCAAGTCGACATGACACTTTTCGATGAGAAAGAAGAGCCGTCTTTGGCACCTGGATGTCACATCGTGTAAGTGAAAAGAAAAGCAGTGATTCTTGGCAGTTTACCGCGATGTTTTCAGCTCCTTACGAATCCTTTTCTTTGAGCTCGATTAACAAACACGCAATTGCATGTGCACTACTGCAGCTGTTTTCCCCTGCGAGCTGTAACACACCCCAAAGAAACTAATGCCTGCCCTCGTACCTTGGACGCATAATGATTCAGGGTAGTCACTTCTGTGGTCAGTTAATGTAGTCACTGGGGTTGCGTGCCCACTCAGGAACAAAAGCGGGTGTATTATTTCTGTGAAAAATTCAGCAGTCCCGATACGTTCTGCTTCAATATTCCAGGCTCGAACACCGTTTAGACTGCATGGTTATCGCACTGACTAGGCCGGAGTAGTCCTGCCCTGGAAAATACAAGTTCGCCTTTCAATTCCCTTGTTCTCTGCCTAAAGTACGTCTTTTCAAGCTGAAGGTAGTCAGTATCATTCGTGGCAGCGTGAAATGATATCATAGAAATTGCTGTAGCGACTGGAATGCTTTATAGAGAAGTGCTCATTACAGACTGCAGTTTCATGTGGTCTTTACTGAAAAAAGAATAACAAGAACAATGCTGTTTTCCCCTGCGGGCTGTGAAACACTCCAAAGAAACAAATGCGTCCCCTGGAACCTTGGGCGCATTATCATTCTTTGTAGTCACTTCTGTGGCCATTTAAGGTAGTCATAGGGGTTGCGTGCCCACCTCCGCACGAAAGACGGTGTCTTATTTCTGTGCAACATTTGGCACTGCTATAATAACTTCTGTTTCAATACTCCAGGCTCGAACACCGTTTCGTCTGCATGGTTATCGCAAGGAATAGGTCGGGGTAGTCCTGCACTGGATAACACAAACTCTGCTTTCAATTCCCTTGTTAGCTTCCTAACGTACGTGTTTTCAAGCTGAAGGAAGTCAATCTCATTCGTGGCAGTGTAAACTAATATAGAAATTGCTGTAGCGGCTGCAGCGCTTTATGGAGATGTGCTCATTACAGAATGCTGTTTTGCTGTGGTCTTTACTTACAATGAAATACAAAGAATCCAGACTGTGTGAAATGAAATGTCACTCAAATCTCGCTGGTCCCAGTATAGTCACGCTAACCAGTGTGACACAAATATCGTTTTCGTTTGTTCCTTCTCTTCTGCTCTCAAGACTGTGTGCCATATGAGAACTCCGTATGTTTATTTGTCCATCGCAGCCCTTCATTAAAACAAGAATGCTGAAATTAAGAGACTGATTTTGAATTCAACCATTATCCCCGTCACTTTTCGGTGTAGAGCAAAGGAAAGGAATTTGAATCTGCTGTTGGTAGTGTCAATCATGCAGGTCACCTTACAAACCCTCTCGCAAGTGTGATTAACGAAGGATAGCTGCCAGGATAAAGTGGAAATGCCTTCCTTCTGCGTGCCTGCAGCAACCACTGCAACCGACTTGCGCGCTTTTCTTGAAACGCCAGTAATTACAGAAAATGATTTGACTGATGTGCCGAGGTTTTCTGAATGGTATAGCCGTCACTGTATCCAACGAAAATGTCTACAAGGCTGTAGGTGACTCCTTCTTTTCTGTCACGAGTTTTGCAGCCATCAGGAGGCAACAGCTTCCGCAGTAAATGTGCTTTTGTGCGCAGAATGGAATAGCGGTATATGATTCCTGTATATGCGCAACGAGCAACCTCTGAAACACTGGAACGACCACTAGTATTTTCTGCGTGCGTAAAACGCTGGTGAAGCAAAAAAAGAAAGGTGTAACAGCAGACCACATTTGATTCAGTAAGCAAATTACTTCTACAGCTGCTGAGGGACCCGAGACCGAGCCCGGCTGGGCCTCGCGTTGAGCTAAGCGGTCCGGGCGTAGAGGAACACTACACCGGGGCCGTGCCCGGCCCGGTCTTGAAGACGTGGGACTTAGCTGGGTGGGCCTAAGTTTCGAATCACGAGCTGAGTCCGGGATCGGTGTTCAGATTTCGGGCAATGAAGGATCTAGTTCGGGATCACATTTTTTTGGGCCGTAGTCGAAGGTTGAGGGACTCATATAGATAATTGCAAGAAGTTAACTCTTCTCAGACCCACACATTCAACAGAAAATCATAGTTGCTGTATGGATGTGCATATCACTTGTTCAAGTATGCACGAAATGCGTATGGAGTCTTGACCTGTTCACTTTATTTTCACGTTTCTGCCAATGGCCGTGGCTTCCCACTTTCCATCAAGGCATACTTCAGGCGCCGTCAACAGGACTTTCCTCATTCATGGCTGTCTTCAGTTCTCTCCTCGGGGGCGTCGCCAGCAATGTCCCGGCCAAAAAGTCTGTAGTCTATACCCGCAGCTCCGCTTAGGACAGCCGCTGCGAAATAATGGCGGAGAAATGAACGTTTTTAAATCACAGCTGAATCCTTGAAACGTGCTTGTGGAGATATCCGACACTTGGGTCGAGAAAACGATACAAAGCGCGTGCTAAGTACACAACTGAAAAAAAAAGCATCGAAGTTGCAGGGCATATTTTTAAGACGTGCAGTGTGCAGTAATGACTAACGTCAAGATCACATCTCTCTAACTGGATGAGAAAAATATTCCTGAATTTTCGTTGAATTTCAGTTTGTGAATATGCTTTCTTTGCAACCGCCTCACAATCCTTCTGCTGTATTCGTAGATGTTATATGGTTATAGAGCTTCTCGAACACTTAAAAAATACCTCGTATCGAAACTGAGTTAAAGCCGACGTAGTAAGGAAAAACTCCTCAGCAAATCTCACTGGCCATATTTTATTTTCAGCATATCCTGCCTAGGCAGGAACTTGATGCGCAGCGGTTCACCCTGGCCTCCCATACTCGCAACAGAATACGATTTTTTTCATACCAGCATAACAAAACGGGGGGTAATCCGGACATAACAACACTCAGATCGGCAAAGAAGGCGTGCTAGCTACGGAGGGACGACGCAATGTTAGCTGCTTCCTGGTAAACGCTGCTTCAATATTCTGGTATCTGTCGTTGGGGATCTATGCCGAGTTGCACCTCTTGGCGGCCATTTTTCCTTCTATGGCAATATTTCGTACGATCATATGAGTTTTTAAAACACTGTGCGTTTCTGCGCGCAACTAAAAGTTCGTACCGATAAAAGCCGCCCCGAAGACGATGAGAGTTGACAGGTTTGCCATGTTTCTCGAGAGCTGTAAGAAGTCAACGGAAAGCATTTCAGTAATTTTTCCTGTGTTGAAAATAAAAATGTCGTTCAAATAGCGACGTCTGCAGGAGAAGGCAGAACTAGACATATCAGCCGCAATTTTTCTATTCAGTACCCGCGAAGAGTTCAAATTTTCCCAAGCATGGAATAGTCATCAACTCGCTTAACGTTAAAAAGGGATGAAATAAGGCTGAGAGAATAAAGAAACATTTCTTTTTCTCTCTGCAAAGACCCATAAACCCAACTGGCCGTTTCGTGCAATAGTTTCAGAGGCAGGGACATGGCAGGAGCATGTCACAAGATACTTGCAACAGAAACTCAACGTTTTAACGATCGATGACCTTAGAATAAAAAAGTCTGACAAAAATCACCTTCCTAATATGATGGGATCACAATAAAAAAACTGCAGAGATTTTCAGTCGACATAAAAGATTTGTATTACAAGATTGCCCAGGCGGAAATCTTGTCAGCTGTGAATAAGCACATCGAAAAACCATGGTGTTACAGCCTTCCAAAACGAGTGCGGAATTTCTGCCGATGCCTCCCTAGAATTGTTATAATTTTATCTTAGTGCGGCTTTTGTACAATAGAATGGGGATATGTACACTCAGAAAGACGGGATATGTATTGGTGCGTGCCTAGCCCCGATTCTTAGCGGTATGTTTTTGACCTTGCGTGACAAAACACTGCAAGATCGTTTAGAAGGGTTCGCTGGGTGCCGCATTTTTAGATTTGCTGACGATGACTTTGTATTGCTAGAGAACGACAACCTCGGTTTTGAGCAGCAGTTCCTAAAGATTCATTCAGTGTTCACAGAATGTCTTGAACCATTGGTTTTAACACATGAAACCCAACTTAACGATTCTATCAGGATCTTAGATTTCGCCCTTCATTTCACTCCGTTCCATGTGTGTTGGTCGTACGACCCTCGAGCAAAAAAACTCATCCTGCCATAAGCATCAGCTCATTCGAAACTTGTAAAAAGGGCCATTATTCATTCTGTTTTTAATAATGTTTTCAAGAAGTGTTGCCAGCATAGTATGGGACAAAGCTTTGCGAAACAAGTTGATCGCCTTACGATGGCTGGTTATCCGTCCGATGTCCTAGTGTCAGTGGCAGAAAAGCAGCTGGAAAACATGAGACCTCGCCACCCTAGCGAACCGGTTAGGCAAAGGGAAAGAAGAAAGGTTGTTGTTTTGCTTTATCTCCATGATATGTCGCACAACCTCCGGCAAATTGGAAGTAGGGCAGGGGTTTACGTAGTATTTTCAGCGCCGGAAAAACTTTCCAGGTTGTGCAAAAAAGTTTACTGCACGACCAACGAAACGCGCAGGTGTAGAGTTAAACACGGGGAGCGTTTTGTCCCGTGTCAAGAAGATGTGATGTATTCACTGTCCATGTCCTGTGGGAAAAATACATCGGGCAGAGTGGCTGCTATCTCAACAAAAGGCTAAAACAGCACAGTGACAATGTCGTACGTTTTGCTACCACAGGCCACGTAGCAAAACATTGCAGGGACTGCAGCGCAGAAGATGACAGCGACGATAAATATGAACCTATGTACTGTACAGGCAATGCAGTGTCATAGGGAAACACCGAGACGCATTAACAAGAGAAATAATAGAAGCTTGCACGATTATAAGATTCCAGGACGAGTGCATAAGCGCACCATCAGTGGCGTTGTCCCAGAAAGAGATCAAATATCTAGAATGTGAAATCTGACACGTGCCGGTTAACCGCCGTTCTTGCACCCTTGCGCGTGCCTGCAGCTATTCTTGTATGTTTTTTCCTGTTCTGATCACCAGGTGGTATAAAAACCCTACTGGACTCGAATAAAATTTAGTTGACAGTACAGCGCTGTTGTGTCCCCCTCTGGTTCTGTGCCGTCGTTGCGCTGTAATAATGAACCAACGAACCAAATAAATGGTTTACTTATAGAAAAAGCTTCTGTGGTATAATCCACTCACCAAATTCAAAACTGAATCTATATTTTGCCGTTGAGCTGATACCCTTAATGACTCTCGAACTGATAGCTGTAGGCAGCCACTGGTAAGTGGAGAAGTATATACTAAGGGCAAAGCGAACAAACGCCCAATGAAGAACAAGAAACAGCTTTTGTATAAACTCACACCCCAGAAAGCGTTGCGTGGAGAACTCGGAACAAAAATACCGCCAGTAGATGTAAACTCACCCGACCCTCGTTATGGCGTGCCTTAAAACCCCTACTAATAGCTCTCCTTTGTCGGCTATCTTTTCGCATTCGTCGTTATCTTATCTGGCCACAAAGAAAAAAACATCAATGTTCACATGATTGCTGCCCTTAATCCCAATAGCTTTATATTTGAGGAGAAAAGCTTGGAGGGTTTGGAAACTCGCGTCTACTGTCCAGCGCGTTAATTAGATTTGATAGGTTCTCGAAGATACGAGTATGTGCATTTTAAGTAATGCGTTAATAGCGTTCTGATTATTTATTGCGGGACCAAAAGCTTAAGCAAGGCAGACTGTGAGGACACGGAGCTATAGCTATCAATGGCGCTTTGGTACGACAGAGAATAGGGGTCATCTTAGTCAAATATAACGAAACCCTTTAGCTTCTCGGGAACGTGAAAGACTTAACAAGGCATGGAGACAGCTGTTTGACCCAGCGGAAACATATTACAATAAATGAAGACTCTAGTTTTGCGATGAAGTGGAATACATACCGGTGCACTGAAGCTTAGGCGACTGCAGGGCGATCCGAGAGGATGTGATCTTGCCTGTGAACCGCCGCTTTTTATACACTTTTCGCTGAAGGCGAATGTACGAATCTGACAAACAAGAACAATGCAAACACATCGATGAGGTTTTAATCATCGATAAAGTGGAATATAAAAAGAAATCGTCTGCCTTTTGGCAATTGGTCATGCACGTTTGAAACGCTGCGACAGGTTTTAAATTGACTCCGCCGTTTGAAAAGTCCATTTTCCTAGCTGTAATTAAAAAAGTGTTTCAACATAATTGCGTTTCCTACTTTAGCGCGGGGCGAAATCAACCATTTTAATTGAAAACTTTGTTACTTTGCGCCGCTTGACACACGTCAAGTCATTGGTGTGAGGGAGTCCTGCCCGGACTGGATCAAAACCAAAGAAACTATTCCCTCAATTTATCTCGTCAAATTACTGAGAGGCTTGTTATCCATTGTTAAATCTGAATATCAACTCGATCACATTCCTGAAAACTTGGTTAATATACATCGCACTCTATTTAAAGTCACCATAAAGAAAACGATCACAACGTCCAGCTCAACGAAATTTTCGTAACAGTCCGTTATCATTTCATTCTAGAACGTTTTTTTTTAAATATTTCCTACGGAAAATTATATTTCTCATTTTTTCTGATAATTTCTTAAACTGAAACACTACTTCTCTAGACGTCGAATTTCAAATGCGGCTGACCCTCGCAGGTTTTAAGGTTGCCAATGACTTGATGGTAAAAAGGAAGAACCTGAACAGAATGATTTCAAGGCTTCGACCTTCGGGCTCTGCTATAAAATTTAAGCGTGGGAGGAGAAGCAGATGAGGAAGCTTTACGAACATGAAGACGCGTGTTTTATAGCACAGGCTGTATAAACGAACACACCAAAATCAGCACACATGCAGAACGAAATTGTCGCAAAAATTCCCAAGCCACAAGTGACCAAAATGCCCACTCTAGTCATCGGTACATCTCCCCAATGCGTTCCGCATCGGTGTGCTCCAGAAAAGTTGTTTGGCAAGGAGCATGGCCGTCACGTTGCAGCGTTTGCTTCAGTCCCATGTGATATGTCGTATAAGATTCCGTGGGTCAGTGGATACAGTGCAAGGCAGAAAGTGCGCCTTTCGAGCTTTGGCCAAAAGTGCGAACAGCTTCCACAGATTTGTGCGCAGCTGGTCGCGCCTTCTCGCACCCGCTTCACTTAAAGCACATTATCTACTACATTACAATCTCGTTGCCTAGCCAGCCACTCCCACTGCGAGAGTTAATGACATCCTAGTCGAAATGAAAAGGAAGAAATCGGCTTGTCCAGAACACGTGCCATGTATGTAATGCTAGGGCGGGATAACCGCTGGTCCTTAACGCTAACGGATCGGAGAGACATGGGAGAGGCCTCTGCCTTGCAGTGGACGTAGTCAGGCTGTTTATGATGGCTCTTTACCAATAAAGGTGAAATAAGATTAGGGTGGGAATTCAGTGCAGGCACACTCGATTCCTGTTAATGCAGTATGAATGAAGATCAGAGCTGCACTCGCTGCAGTAGACATTCAACATTACTGTGATGCCAGTTAGTGTTTTCCCCTTTTTTCCTTGCATTTTTTAGCATGACAAAACATGGCCAATGCAAATGCACCATGCGACATTAATTACTAGCAAGGAATCCACGAAGTCTTCTGGAGGTTTCTTAAGAACTACCGAGGCCGGCATCAGTACTTTGGCTGCTTTGACACCGAATCGAGGCGTAAGAGTGGAGGGCTCGCAAGCTGTGCTGCTGCAGACTGTTTTATCGAGAATGAAGTCAAGCATTGATCAACCAGTCTCTATTACGTACCGCCAGTTGTATGATGTTAGTGGCCTACAAATCACCGTGAACGTGTGAACTACTTGGCGGCATTGAAGTGGGGCCGTTAAGTATTGAGGTGTGAAAATGAGGTTTTTATTTTTGAAACCGTGAGGCGTTCTTGTGTACTGCGCGGAAGTACTTTATGATTTTCTTTGACATATGGGACGTGTCGCCGATTCCTGTGAGCTAAGCACGTTTACCGAGCGTAGCTCACGTCAGGTTGTCTCGACAAGTATTTCCTCTGAGTGCCCATTCTCGACACGTGAGAAACATGCGACTTCTTGGGATGATGTGTCAAATTTTGTTTGCTGAATTGCTCCATGGTTGCTTACTACACTTGCCTTCACTTTCAATCCAATCCGTTACTCTTAACGCCCAGCTGTTATGTTGTCTTCGCATTACATGCCCTGCCCAATTCCATTTATTCTTGATTTCGACTGGGATGTCATTAATCTGCGTTTGTTTTCTCACGCACTCCACCCTCTTCCGGTCACCTAATGCATATCGTGTTCGAAGCTCATAGAATGTCTCATATTGAGAATAGCAAGACGAACAAGCTTTGTTCTTTACCTTAGAGCAGTCTACCGCAGCTAAACTTTCGAACCCTCCACTCTTACGCCTTGCTACGGTGTCAGAGCAGCTAAGATACTCAGGGGGGGAGGGGGGGGGGAGCTCGGTTGTTCTTAAGGAACCCCAACAAGACTTCATCGACTCTTTGGTATTTGGTAGTAATTAATGTCGCACAGTGCTTTTGCATTGGCCATATGTGTTGCCATGCTAAACAAATGCAGTGTAAAGGGGAAAAACACTAACTGGCATCAAAGTGATGGTGAATGTGTACTACAGCGACTGCAGCTCTGGTCTTCATTCATACTGCATTAACAGGAAACGATTGTCCATGCACCGAATTCGGAACCTAGTCTTATTTCACTCTTAATGGTAAAGCGTCATCATCATCAGCCTGATTCCGTCCACTGCAGGGCAGAGGCCTCTCCCACCTCTCTCCACTCCGTTGCCTTTAAGGACCAGCGGTTATCCTGCCTTCGCATTACAGACGTTGCACGTGTTCTGACTCTTCCTTTTGATTTCGACTAGGCTGTCACTAACTCCCGTAGTGGGAGTGGCTGGCAAGGCAACGAGATTGCAATATAGCAGATAATGTGCTTTAAGTGAAGCGGGTGGGGGAAGGCGCCACTAGCTGCGCACAAATAATTAGAAGCCCTTCGCGCTTTTTTTGCCATAGCTGGAAAGGCGCATTTTCTGCCTTGCACTGCATACACGGACCCCTGGAATTTTATAGGACATAGCACATGAGACTCAAGCAACCGCAGCAACACGACGCTAGGCTCCTTGCCAAACGGCTTTTCCGGAGCACATCAATGCGGAACGCATTAGGGACATTTACCGATGACTAGAGTGGCCATTTTGGTCACTTGTGGCTTTTCATTTTTTCCGACAGTTGCGTTCTGCATGTGTGTTTATTTTGCTGCGCTCGTTGATCCACCCTGTGCTATAAGACACGCGTTTTCTGTTTGTAATGTTTCTCTGTCTCCCTCTCGTGCCACGCGAAAGTTTTATAGCAGAGCCCGAAGGTGGAAGCCTGGAATACATCCTGAAATCACGCTGTTCAGGTTCTTCCTCTTTACCATCAAATCATTGGAAACGCTTAGTTCCGGCGAGGCTCTGCCGCAATTGTAATTATGCGTATAAAGAGTTAGTGTTTCAGTTTAAGAATTCAGCAGAAAAATAACACATTTAAAAAACATAAGAAATATTCAAAATTCTCAAACGTTCTAGAATGAAATAACAAAGTATCGTTATCAAAACTCTGCTGAGCTGAACGTTGTCAATATTTTCTTCATAGTGGATTTACGGAGAATGCGATGTATATTAAGCAGGTGTGCAGAATTATGATGGACGGGATATTCATATTTAACAATGGATAGCAAGCTTATCAGTCATTTCACCAGATAAATTCAGGGAAAAGTTTGGTTTCTGAGCCAGCCCGGGCAGGAGTCCATCGCTGTATTGATTTGACATGTGTCAAGCGGCGCGGAAAAAGAAAGTTTTCGATTAAAATGCTTGATTTCGCCCCACGCTAAAGTAGGACGCAGTATTATGTAGAAAGCCATTTTTTAATTACAGCTAGCAAAGGAGATTTTTCAAACGGCGGAATCAATTTAAAGCCTGCCACAGCGTTTCAAACATGAATGACCAGTTGCTAAAAGGCAGACTATTTGTTTTTATCATCCCAATTTGTTGATGAATGAAACCTCATGGATATGTTTGCATTGTTTTTCTTTGGCTGATTCGTACATTCGCTTTCAGCGAGAAGTGTATAAAAAGCGGCGCTTCACATCGATGTTCACATCCTCCCGGATCTCCCTGCAGTGGCCTCAGCTTCAGTGCAACGGTACGTATTCCACTTCATCGTATAAGTAGAGTCTTCATTTATTATAGTATGTTTCCGCTCGATTAAACTTCTCCATGCATTCCTTGTTAAAACTTTCATGTTCCCGAGAAGCTAAAGGGGTCCGTTATATTCGACTAAGATGACCCCTGTTCCCTGCCGTATCAAAGCGGCAGTGCAAGCTAGATTTTCCGTCTCCTCACGGTCTGCCGTGCTTAAGCTTTTGATACCGCGATAAAGAATCAGAATGCCATTAACGCATTACCTAAAATGCGCATCTTTATCAAATCTATGTAACACGCTGAACATTAGACGCGAGGCTCTAAAGCCACGCTGCTTTTAGCTTCTCTCCTCAAATATAAAGCTATTGGGATTAAGGGCAGCAATCATGTGAACATTGATTTTCATTGTCTGTGTCCTCTAGTTTTTACGCGTTTTCTGATTTTTCTGTTAGTGGTCAGATATGATAACGACGAATGCGAAAAGATATCCGTTAAACAGGAGCTGTTAGTGGGGCTTACAAGGTACGACATAATAAGGGTCGACTGAGTTCACATCTCCTGGCGGTATTTTGGTTACGAGTCCTCCACGCAACGCTTTCTGGCATTTAAGTTTATACAAAAGCTGTTTATTGGTCGTCATTGGGTGTTTGTTCAATTTTCCCTTATTATATACTTCTCCACTTACCAGTGGCCGCGTACAGCTATCGCTTCGTGAGTCATTCAGGGTATCAAGACAACGAAAAAATATACATTCAGTTTTGAATGTGATGAGTGGATTCTCCCACAGTAGCTTCATCCACGAGTAATACATTTATTTGGTTTCTTTTTTCTCTCAGCCTTATTTCTTCTCTTTTAACGCTGAAGCCTGTTGATGACTATTGCGTGCTTGGAGAATGTTAAACTCTTCGCGTATACTGAATAGGAAAGTGCGGCTTACATTTTTAGCTCTGAATTCTTCTGCAGACGTCGCTGTTTGAACGACATTTTCATTCGCAACAGTGGACAAATTACTGAATTGTTTAATCTTGACTTTTACAGTTCTCGAGAAACATGGCAAAGCTGTCAACTCTCATCGTCTTCGGGGCTGCTTTTATAGGTAAGAACTTTTATTTGTGAGCAGAAACGCAACACACTGTTTAAAAAAAATTGAATTATCGTGTGAAATAATGCTATAAAAGCAAGAATTGCCTCCATGAGGCGGAACTCGGCAGAGAGCACCTACGACGGATACCAGAATATTGCAGCTGTGCATAACCGGAAGCAGCTAAGATTTCGTAGTCCCTCCGTAGCCAGAAAGTTTTCTTTGCCCATATGTGTTTTCTTAAGTCGTTATGAAGTCGTTGTTTCGTTATGAAAAAAAATAGTTTTCTTTTGCGCGAAAGGCAGAAGAGCACGAACCACTGCACATCATGTTCTTGCAAATGCAGGACATGCTGAAAATACAATGCGGCCAGTCACATTTTCTGGGAAGTTTTTACTTCCTACGTTGGCTTTAACTCAGTTTTAATACGGGGTATATTCAAAGAATGAAGTAGCCCCATCTGCATAGAAGATTTTCAAATTGAGCAAAGGATTTTGATCTACGTGCGAAGAAAGAATATTCTCATCCGGTAATAGAACCAAAATTCACGAAGATGGTTCTCATCAAGCTAAACGAATATGAAGTTGACGTTAGTCATTACTGCACACTCCGCGTCTAAAAAATAAACAGCGCAACTTCAATGCTTCTTGTTTTTCAAATCTGTACTTACCATGCGTTGTGCATCCTTTTATCGACCGAAGTTTCGGATAACGCCACATGCATGTTCCAGTTATGAATTAAATCCTTTCATTCATGTGGCATTTCTTTTCGCAGCGGCTGTCCTAAGCGGAGCTGCGGGTATAGACTACAGACTTTTTGGCCGGGACATTGCTGGCGACGCCCCCGAGGAGAGAATTGAAGACAGCCATGAATGAGGGAAGTCCTGTTGACGGCGCCAGAAGTATGCCTTGATGGAAAGTGGGAAGCCACGGCCATTGGCAGAAACGAGAAAATAAAGTGGACAGTTCAAGACTCCATATCCATTTCGTGCCTACTTGACCAAATGACATGCACATCCCTACAGCAACTACGATTTTCATTTGAATATATAGGTTTGGGATCAGTTAACTTCTTGCAATCATGAATATAAATCCCGCACCCATTGGCTACGGCCGAAAAAAAGGCTCTGTTCCCGAACTTGACCCGTCGTTGCCCGAATTTCGAAGATCGAGCACGGCCTCAGCTCGAGATAAATAGCATAAGCCCACCCAGCCTTGTCCCGCGTGTTCAAGCCCCTCTCCGTAGCCTGGGCCCGGACCCCTTAGCTCGAAGAGAGCTCCAGCCGGGTTCAATCCCGGGTCGCACAGCAGATGAAGAGGTAAATTGCTTACTAACTCAAAGATGTCTCCCGTTACACAATTAAGGAAGTAGCCTGCAAAGACGGTGGAACCGCAACACTTGAAGTAACTGGTTGCGTGAACACAGAAGGAAATTGATATGACGCGGGCTAACGCCGTCTGCTTTTGAAACAGTGATCTTTTCTCTCAGAAGCCCGAGTTTCGGTAAACATTGGAGTACAGATGCATTCTTGCGCATTAAACTTTGTGTTACCTCTGGAATTTTTAATGTACATTTTTATGAGTATTTCGTTTCCTAATGTGGTTCAATTCCTGACCACACAGGCACCAGTATTACAAAGAAGAAAAGTAAAATTGTGCCCTTGTTTCATGATGTGCGTCCGAAATTTCAAAGTGCTATAAAAACTATGCTCACCTTTATTGCGGAATTTCATCGCTCAGAAATGTCTTTTCGGGAATCGAAGGCAGACAGTTATGAATTGGCTTGGAACGGACGGCTGCCCTTCGGCCAATATAATGAAGGCCTTTCTCTCGAAGTTCTTGGCTACATTCAAACGCCGAGCCGTGGGCGCTAACACAAAACAGGAGATGCAGAGCGGTTTTTCTTAAATCTGACCACGTGTTCTCGTTGATGGCTCAAATCGCCGAAGCATGCGGTGCAGTGTGCTTTAGTAGGCGGACGGACTCCTGCAAACCAACCATGTGTGAGGCGTCACAACCCGTCACTTCGAACGGCGCGTAGGAGCAGCCATTGCGGGATTTTTCGCTTTCAGAGATGATCCTCTGCTACTTTAGGTACTACTCTCAACTTCTCCTGGTTTTGCGCACCAGACCTTGAAGCCGTACTAAGGTCAAACCAAGCACAGCCCCGAGACTAACAATGTGCGACTATAAATCTTGCTGCGCATAGTGATGGTATGCCTGTATGGTATAGTCTTAGCTAATGACCAGCAAACACGTGACGTATCACCAGTTGTTATTTGGCCCTTGACCTTTCTGCTATAAAATTTAACCTTGACTTTTGAGTGTGACCTCTAGAGGTGTGATTCTCATTGCCTGAGGTGACATCAAGCAATGACGTAGCATTCTTTGCTATAAGTATGCTGGCTTTGTATTCGCTCGTCTGCTAGGTTCAGCCGGGTTGGAGCTGGGCGATTTTTTTCTGTTCAATGAACTTCTTGCCTTTCATCGCTTATCGCAGCGAGGCGTGAGTGTCCCTAGCTTATTCATAGCACTGTGACTGACGATGCCGCTGCCTTAACTAGGTCTACTACTGTGCTTTTTCTGATTCCGCGTCAGAGAAGTGGCACTAATGATTTATTAATTATGCAAAGAAAATATTTTAGCGCCGGCAGTTTTTTATTTTCAGGACGTTCAAGGCAGGAGTCCAAAAAAATATCATTGCCATTAGTTTCCGCGGGTGCGGAAAATGTGAATATAGTAGACCCCTATAAAACAAAGGACACTCGGTCAGACAATGTGATGTGAACAGCGTGTGCGAGCCGTTATAATTTTCCCTTAGTGCCTTACGATGCAAGCATTTTCAAATGATGCTTCTCGTTGCCACTGACGTCGAATACGTAGTTTGGCTTCCGACCTCGCATTACTGCATCAGCTCTCACTATCCCTCTCCTCTGGCGAGCCAGACGACGTCGTCGCCTCCGTTGTCTTTGCTGTCCGGCGCGACGAGGATGCCAATGCGAGGCTTTGTCTTCGCTGGTGGCCCACATCGTTTCTGGGTAGAATCCTTTTCTTCGACCCGGGTGGCGGGAGCTAACAGCCGGGAACGTGGTGAGCAACTACTCGTAGATCAGCGGCAAAGTTTGCAAATGTCGGTGACACTAGATTGTGTACAACTTACTTATTTCATTTCATTTTCTTTTGACAGGGAGGTATTGCGCGGGTTTCGAAGATTACGAAATGCACAATTGCAATTGTTTACCTTGAATAAAGAGAACATCCAGCGAACCGCTTGATTAAAGTATTTCTGTTTACAACCGATTCCAGGATTTCTGTTAACTGACACAATATCTCAGGGAGAAAAAAATTTAGCTTCGATGTTCTGTATATATGCTCGCTTATACGCGCGAGAAGCATCCTATTAGTTAAATTCAGAATTTTATACCACCGAACCAAGTCAGAAAAAGAACAAGCTTATGCATTCTATTAAACTGACGTTGAGGACGAATTGAAGTTTGTCTACGTCGACAAGAAGGCGCTTCTTTGCTCAAACAGACCTTTTTAACAGACATGGCAGCCTTTTGTAAGGTAGGAAAGAACAAAAATATACAGGCAGGTGTCGATTTAGCAAGTTTAATGGATACTTCGAAGCCGATTTTTTGGCTTCGATATGAGTCGGTACGCTTCATAGACATTCATTGGAAAATGAATGCATCCCGTTCATCCCGTTAATGACATCGAGCGCTTGAATCGAATAGCGGGAGTATTTTGAAGTCTAGCTTTTTTCCAAATTATTGCGTTTATTTTTTCCAGGGCGAAGTAAACATAGCCACAAAGAACCACTGAAGAACTTTACCTGACAACCGGAATTGCATGCAGTCGTCCTCAATGTGCTTTTAACACAAGGATGGAATACCAGGCTCTCTGTTGCTGTTTTGCAGCGCGAGCGCCAGGCCTTGTGGAGTCTGATGTGCAGTTGTAAAAAGTAAACAGCCAAGGGGGTTTCGGTGTTAGTCTGAATGGCAGGTTAGTAAAAGCAGCCATAAAGTCCCAAAAATCCGCTTACACTCTATTAAAGGAGTATTTCAAGACACAGTAGTCCACTACACGCACTACATGCAAAAAATGTTGCCCAGGAAAGAGCACGTTAGCTTCACTGAAAGCATTCGCGAAATTTAATCTTTACTGACATTTCTGGGTTCTGCCGCAGTATTTGACATTCTTTGAGCTAGTGGCACAATCTAATAGTCTTGGATGATTCCTGGAGTTCCTCTTGCGAGGACCTCTCTTTGCTGGCACTGTGGCTCTAGAATTATATCAGTTCCCTTGTGCAAGGCCAGCTTGCCATATGTGTTTTAAGCCTAACATATTTTTCGTCTGCGAGATATTTTCCTAACCTTTTCAGGGAAGGCAGTACGACGGCTGGGGAAGTTGTGAACGCAAGTTATCGCAGGTGCCTACCCCGAAGCACTGTCGATCGAGTTGCACAATTTCCCCACATCAAGTGAACCCTAAAATTAGTATACCAACGCTGCGCTGCAAGGGCCAGTTCGCTGTGACTTGCATTGGGACAGAGCAGTCTTGCTCGGACCAATGTGGTGCGCACAATAGAACACGAAAAACCGATTCGGTGCACCTCAGCGTTAACATCAGACCAGCCGTGGAGGCCGCATTACACTGCAAGCAGGCCGGCGTAGAACCCACATAGGTACACTTAATCCATGCCAGTAATGAGATATCATATTAGACCACGAAAAAGTTAAAACGACTCAATATATTTGTGATACTCTAACAATAATGACACACCAGCCACTTCAGATCTAGAGCAGACATACAACAGATGTCATAAAGCAGTCATCATAATGAATGTCATACACGCCACAAAAAAGAAGGCGTCACCTACAGCCATCTGCACTTTATCATAGAACATAGTGACGGCTTTAATTTTTGGAAAACTGCATCAATTCAGTTGAAAATTGTGTTCAATTACTTCTGTCACCTTACATTACATTTCATGTACGATTTCATGTACATCTGATTTCATGTGCGTGCGAAGCTAATGTTTAGCACGGGCTGCATTCAAATAAATGCCGGAAATCACGTGGAGCCAGGTGCCGGTTCCTGGCTGCAGGCTGAGCTTTAGAAGTTATTACATTTATACAAGAGCTGTAACATCGCTTTCTGAGCAATCTGTATGATTACTTTGTCTATGAACACATTCAAGTAGTTTCTCTCTCATCGACACCTAAAATATACCAGGGACAATATTAGGATGTCATTCCGTCTGGTCTTTCTCGGCTTTCCTCGTTTATAAAGGGCTCTTATGGCTCCGTAATTGCTAGGGGGTGTGAGCTGGCGGGCGTCCTCAGTGGCATAAAAACAAAGTGAATGAAAAGAACGGTTGTATGGCACCGGTCTGTATGACTTTCCGGCGGCCAGCAAAATTTGTGTGGCATTTAAAGCATGCAATCTCGGTTAGTTGCGGTATGACCGAAAACCAGATTGGAACAGCTGTTTCTTATGAACACTTCTCGATAATGCACTGCAGTCCCTTCAGATCTGCCGTCAAAAAATTAGCGAAGACTTTTTGGAAATTCTAAAGTGTGCTTGACGAAACCCTTGTGGTCAACCCACCGCCGCTTTCCCGAACCGCTATTTTAGAGCGAGCTCTTTGGTGGTGGTAGTGGAAAATATTTAATGTACGCATACACTTCAGGAGGTTACGTATGAGCTGACCCAGAGGGGGCCAGCCCTTACAAGTACTAGGTGGAGGTCCCTATTTCGGGCCCCCAGTGGCGTCCGCCGCCGGCCGGGCTCGCGCGACCAAAGTCCGTTGGGCATGCAGGTCAGAGCAGCCGAGCAGGGTCGCCTCCCAGTCCTCCCGGGTTGGGTTGGGGTGAGGGGGGATAGCAGGGTTGGAGGGGCAGGCCCACACCATGTGGTAGATGTCCGAAGACTTCTCCGCACAATGCGGACAGCTGTCCGAGAAAGAAGGGTCGAAGTCTTTCATGGCTGCCGGGCGCAGCAAAGTATTAGTGTACAGGCGAAGCAGAAGCCGCTCCTCCGCCTTTGAGAGGCCTTTGAGAGAGAGCACGGACGGACACCGGGAGCACGAACGGACGCCGCGAGCACGGACGGACGCCGCGAGCATGGACGGACACCGCGAGCATGAACGGACACCGCGAGCACGAACGGACGCCGCGAGCACGGACGGACACCGCGAGCATGGAGGGACACCGCGACAATGAGCCATTTCGCCTTAATATTCCTGTGATGTCAAGAACTCTTTTTTTAAGAGCGTAGTTCATTGCGTGTCTGCGTTTTAAGGCGTCGCCGTCGCCGTTGCGGTCGCCGTCGCTGTTGCCCGCTGTAGCCAGCAGTGGACACCTTAGTCACGCTTTAAGTTGCGGAACCAATGGAGCTGGACCTTGGAAAGCAAAGGAACTACGCATAACTGCCCTCTTGGAAGAGTGGACATCTCAATCATGCTAAATTTAAGCTACGTGGCGGCAGTTACAGATATGCGCTGCATGCGCGTACATTGAAAACGTTGTACCATTTTAAGGAAAGGAAGTGCGAATAATTGGCTCCCTGGGCATGTGGACGCCTGAATACGGGAGGGATGAGAAAGAGATGTGGGCTGCAGGCATTGACAACGTTGTGAAAGAAAGGCGGCGCTGAAGGCGTAGGCCATCAGCGTTCATTGTGTTCATTGGCGCCGGCGTGCGTTGACAACGTTTTACACTGATCATTTTAAGGAAAGAAAGCGCGCATAACTGGCTCCCTGGGTCAGTGGACACGTGAATACGGTGGGGGGGGGGGGGATGAGAAAGAGATGTGGGCTGCACGCATTGACAACGTTGTGCAAGAAACGCGGCGCTGAAGGCGTAGGCCGTCAGCGTTCATTGTGTTCATTGGCGCCGGCGTTGACAACGTTTTACAATCTGATCACTTTAAGGAAATAAAGTGCGCATAACTGGCTCCCTGGGTCAGTGGACGCGTGAATACGGGGGGGGGGGAATGAGAAAGAGATGTGGGCTGCAGGCATTGACAACATTGTGCAAGAAACGCGGCGCTCAAGGCGTAGGCCGTCAGCGTTCATTGTGTTCATTGGCGCCGGCGTTGACAACTTTTTACACTCTGAAAATTTTAAGGAAAGAAAGTGCGCATAACTGGCTCCCTGGGTCAGTGGACACGTGAATACGGGGGGGGGGGGATGAAAAGAGATGTGGTCTGCAGGCATTGACAACGTTGTGCAAGAAACGCGGCGCTGAAGGCGTAGGCCGTCAGCGTTCATTGTGTTCATTGGCGCCGGCGTTGACAACGTTTTACACTCTGAAAATTTTAAGGAAAGTGCGCATAACTGGCTCCCTGGGTCAGTGGACGCGCGAATACGGGAAGGGGGGGATGAGAAAGAGATGTGGGCTGCAGGCATTGACAACGTTTTGGAAGAAACGCGGCGCTGAAGGCGTAGGCCCTCAGCGTTCATTGTGTTCATTGGCGCCGGCGTTGACAACGTTTTACGCTCTGAAAATTTTAAGGAAAGAAAGTGCGCATAACTGGCTCCCTGGGTCAGTGGACGCGTGAATACGGGGGGGGGGGGGGATGGATGCTTTTACCAACGTCGTTGGTAAAATCAGCGGCTTTTACCAACGCTGTTGGTAAAAGCCGCTGCCCGTGCTCTGGCGACGAGGGCTCGTTGTTCCTCTGGGGCCGAGCTCCGCCGAGCCGCCTCCCAGCCCTCCCGCGTTGGCTGATTTATGATGCAATACTGTTGTTTGCCTGAAAAGCCCATACCATATGGTATAAGTTTGCCTTCTGGCCACAAAATTTCCACTGTTGGGAAAAGTACTCGGGCTCAATGGCGTGAAACGTAGCTGGATTATTGAAAGACATAGTCTGTAGCCTGCGAAGGTGACATTTTTCTCATTTACTAAGACCCTTAGCGGGCCTCGGGACCCGAGTGTTTGCCTTTCAAGGCGCAAATGCTCTAATATCTCAGAATATGTTGTTAACGGAGAGGGGGAGCCTGGATCAGTAAGGGAGGACGCGGAAGGCTTCCGGGGAAGAAAAGCTCGGGCCGAAGCCTGTACGCGTTCGTTTCCGTCAACTCCCTGGTGACCTGGTACCCATATTAATTCCTTCCGTTCAGCTGAAGTACTACATTAACTGAGAATTTTGCAGGCTAGCGGCGTGATTCTGCCACGCCTTTAGTTTCTATAAGCCGCCACGGAATCTGCAACCATGTAATTCGATGCGGAGTGCGCGGCGGCTAGGGCTGTCGTTACTCCATAGCCTGTGTATCCCCGTTACGAACTGAAAGCCCGTCCGCGGCCTGCATTTGCTGCACCAGTGAGATTGTTGATATTCCTTGTACAGGACCCGCTGCGTCCACGAAGAAGGCTCTTTCTTCTCTTGAATAGCACTCCTTCATATACTTGCTCCTCGCCACTCGTTTAGAATGATGATACTCCGGGTGCATGTATTTGGGAAGCGGAAGCGTAAGGAATTTGTTCTTTCACACTTTAGGCCTATCTTGTCTCCCAGCCACTTGCTGTGGAAAGCTGATTTTTAATCTTCTAAGACCCTGCAGCCGGTCGTAGTTGTGGCCAGTCGCATTACCTGGCTTGAAAGATGGGCGCTAATCAATTCATAAGCCGTATTGTGTACCCCTAGTTTTAGCAGACGCCGTAGGTACAGGAGGGGCACAGTCAACATGAAGCATCGCATGATTGCTCCTCTTAATCTCACTAGCTTTATATTTGAGGACAGCAACTAAAAGCAGCATGGCTTTGAAGATTCGCATTTCAAACCGATACGCGTTAATTATAATTGATAGGTTTTCGAAGATATGTGCCTTTTTAGTAAGGTGTTAATAGCATTTTGATTATCGTGGTACCAAAAGCATATGCCCGGCCTACCGCGAGGACATGGAGAAAGTAGCTTCTACTAGCGCATTGATACGGCAGGGAACAGGGGTCACCTGAGTGTACTATAACAAAACCTTTAAGCTTCTCATGAACATCAGAGTTTAATCAAAGCGTTCGCCTAGCTGTTTAATCCAGCAGAAACATACTATTATGAATAAAGTCTGTTGTTTAGCAGTGAAGTGGTATACACACCATTGCACTGAAGCTGAGGTGACCGCAGGGATGGCTGGGAGGATGTGAACTCTGATGCGAAGTATCGCTTTTTATTTGCTCGCCGCTGAAGGTGAACGTACTAATCAGCCAAACAAATAGAATACAAAAACATCCATGAGGTTTGAATCATAATCTAATCGGGATGATAAAAATAACTCCTCTGCCTTTTTGCGACTGGCCATGCATGTTTGAAACGCTGTGACAGGTTTTAAGCTTATTGAGCTGTATAGAAAGTCTCCTTTGCTTGCTTGGATTTAAAAAAAAAAAAAAAACTTTTTTTTTCAACATAACAGCGTGCATACTTTCAAGCGGGATGAAAACAAGCGTTGTAATTGAAAACCTTCTCCGTTTGGACCGCGTGAGACAGGTCAAATCAATGCAGGGTTGGAATGTTGCCAGTGCTGGCTCAAAACCTAAAAAACTGTTCCCCGCATTTATCCCGTCAAATTACTGATGAGCTAGTTATCTATCGTTAAGTCTATATATATATCCCTCGACCCCTGCACACTATTGCTTATTATACATCGCACTCTGCGTAAAGCCATCATGAAGAAAAAATGAGCACGTGCAGCTCAACGAAATTTTGATTACATTACTTTGATTCCAGAACGTTTGAGCATTTTTAATTATTTTAATGTTTATTTTCCTGCTGCTTTCCTAATTTGCAAAACTACTTCCCCGGATGCATAATTTGTAATGCGGTAGAGCCTCACCGGACTGAAGGCTTCCATTGATTTGATGGTAAAGATGAAGAATCGGAACAGAATGGTTTCAAGGTGTAGGCCAGGCTTCGACCTTCGGGCTCTGCTGTAAATTTTCCCCTTGGTAGTAGAGGCAGACGGGGAAGCATTACGAAGAAAATACAAAAACATCACCTTGACCTTCTTCTACAAGTCTATACAGCCGTATTTCTGCATCAAAAAATTCGTGAAAGTATTAGACACGACATCCCAAAGGTCGCATGTTGCTCAAGTGTCGAGAATGGACATTCAGAGGGAATGCTTGTCGAGACAACCTAACGTGGGTTACTCACGAACAGCGTGCTTAGCCTACAGTGAACAGGCACATGTCGATTTTGCCATACGAAATCACAGAAGTCCAACCACGCAGCACAAAAGAACGCCTTATGCCTTCAAAAATTAAAAGCTCATTTTCACGCCCGATTACTCAGCGCCACCACTTGAATACCACTAGATAGCTCACACGGGCTCTTGCGAGACATCAAGATTTGCCGCAGGATCCATTGCAGTCCACAGACGTCAGATAACTGGCGGCACGTAGCACAGACTGGTTGATGTATTCTTGGCGTCATTCGCCGTAAAAGAGTCGGCGGCAGCTAAACTTTCTAACGCTCGATTCTTACGCCTCGCTTCGGTGTCAGAGCAGACAAAATACTGGTGTGGGCCTCGGTCGTTCTTAAAGAACCTCAGCCCGACTCCGTGGATTTTTTTGTAGTAATTAAGGTATCCTAGCCCATTTGCATTGGACATGTGTTGTCATGATAAAGGATGTAGCGTAAAGGGGAAAAAGTGTACCGGTGTGACAGTACTGTTTGTAAAGAGATTATCTACTGCAGGAAATGCAGTATGATATGCAGCAGTTCTCATTACGGACACCTGTTCAGCTCCAGTTTGCAGTCATACTGCATTAACAGCAAATGAGTTTGCATGCACCGAAATATCACGCTAATCTTGTTTCACTCCGGATAGTAAATCGTCATCATCATCAGCCTGACAACATCTACTGCAAGGCATAAGCCTCTCCCATTTCTTTCCAATTAACCTTGCCTTTCAAGTGCTGCGGCCATCCAATCCCGGAAAACTTCTCTCATCCGACCACATAATTTTCTGCCGCAACCTGCTATGCTTGCCTTATCTTGGTGTCCAGTCTGTTACCCTTAAGGACAGGTGTTATGCTTCTTTCACGTTACATGCCCTGCACAAGCCCATTCCTTCCTCTTGATTTCGACTACGATGTCATTTACTCGCAGTTTGTTTCTCACCCACTCTGACCGCTTCTGGACTCTTAACGTTACAACTATCAGTATTCTTTCCATAGCTCGCTGCGTTGTCCCCAACTTCAGCTGAACCCTTTTCGTTATCCTCCGCGGGTCTGACCCATAGGTGAGTACTGGTAAGATAGAGCTGTTGTATACTTTTCTCTTGAGGGGTATCGGTAAAGTGCCATTAATGATCTGAGATAACCTGCCATAGGCGCTCCATCCCATTGTTATTCTTCTAGTTGTTCTCATTTTATGATGAGTTAGTTTAGTTTATGGTGTTTAATGTCCCAAAGCGACTAAGGCTATAAGAGACGCCGTAGTGGAGGGCTCCGGAAATTTCGACCACCTGGGGTTCTTTAACGTGCACTGACATCGCACAGTACACGGGCCTCTAAATTTCTCCTCCAAAGAAATTCATCCGCCGCGGCCGGGATCGAACCCGCGTCTTTCGGGTCAGCAGCCGAGCACCATGATGAGGATCAGCGGCCGCTACCTGCCCTAAGTCGACGTATTCCCTTAATACTTCAAGCAGCGTGGTACCTGTTGCATTTAAGGAAAGCCTGGAAGTTTCTCGCTGCCAGACTAGTTCGCATAACTGATATGTCTTGAGAAGGCTTTTTTCTTACATAAGCTGAACAGCTCGGTTATTCATGATGCTGTATCTTATGCACAGTGATCTGTAGGATTAGTTTGCCTAGTAGCCGATTAAAACGGTTTCGTTCACCTTCACTCGTGAAATGTGTGAAGTTTCAGTTTGTTTTTCTAGGCATCCCACTTTTAATGAATGGATCCCGGTGACCTGTAGTCACTGTTGGCGACGAGTTGGAGCGCAGCCTTAGCTGAAGGAGAAAAATGATATAAAAGATGTTACCTATTACAACGCTCTGCGTGCCAGTTAAGCGGTCGTGAATATTTGTGAGGCATAACTTTGTACGCAATCTCGATTGTTGTTATTTAGATATGAAAAGAAGAAAGAAGTGAAGCATCGGTTCTCACTGGTGTATATAATATATTATAGTCTCTGCAAGTGGTCCACTCTAAACAGATATCCCAGTAATATCAATTTGTTTGACCAAATGTTTAGGGGACTCAAGCAGCTCTGAAACACTTCAACCCTTCTTTCTCGTTCAGCTGACCGCACTGTGCGGAGAAGTCTTCGGACATCTATCACATGATGTGGGCCTGCTCCTCCAACCCTGCTATCCCCCCTCACCCCAACCCAACCCGGGAGGACTGAGAGGCGACCCTGCTCGGCTGCTCTGACCTGCAGACCCAAAGGGCCTTGGTCGCGTGAGCCCGGGCGGCGGCCGACCCCACTGGGGTCCCGAACTACGGACCTCCACCTAGTACTTCTAAGGGCTGGCCCCCTCTATGTCAGCTAATACATAACCTCCTGAAGTGTATGTGTACATAAATATTTTACACCACCACCACCAAGAGCTCGCTCTAAAATAGCGGTTCGGGAAAGCGGCGGTTGGTTGACCACAATGCTTTCGCCAAGCACACTTTAAGATTTCCAAAATGTCTTCGCTAATTTTTTGACGGCAGATCTGAAGTGACTGCAGGGTATTATCGAAAAGTGTTCATAAGAAACAGCTGTTTCAATCTGGTTTTCGCTCATTCCGCAAATAACCGAGATTGCATGCTTTAAATGCCACAAAAAATTTGCTGGCCGCTGGAAAGTCATGCAGACCGTTTTCATACAGCCTTTCTTTTCGTTCACTTTGTTTTTATGCCAATGAGGACGCCCGCCAGCTCACACCCCCCGGCAATTATGGGGTCATAAGAGCCCTTTATAAACGAGGAAAGCCGAGAAGGACCAGAAGGAAGGAAATCCTAATATTGTCCCTGGTATATTTTAGGTGTGGATGAGAGAGAAACTGCTTGAATGCGTTCATAGACAAAGTAATCATACAGATTGCTCAGAGAGCGATGTTGCAGCTATTGTAGAAAGGTAATAACTTCTAGAGCTCAGCCTGAAGCCAGGAACCGGCGCCTGGCTCCAAGTGATTTCCGGCCTTTTAGTGAATGCAGCTCGTGCTAAGCATTAGCTTCGCACGTACATGAAATCAGATGAACATGAAATCTAATGTAAGGTGACAGAAGTAACTGAACACAATTTTCAGCTGAATTGATGAAGTTTTCCAAAAACTAAAGCCGTCACTATGTTCCATGATAAAGTGCAGATGGCTATAGGTGACGCCTTCTTTTTTGTGGCGTGTATGACATTCATTACGATAACTGCTTTATGACATCGATTGTATGACTGCTCTAGATCTGAAGTTGCTGATGTGTCATCATTTTTAGATTATCACAAATATATTGAGTGGTTTTAACTTTTTTGTGGTCTAATATGATATCTCATTACTGGCATGGATTAAGTGTACCTATGTGGGTTCTACGCCGGCCTGCTTGCAGTGTAATGCGGCCTCCACGGCTGGTCTGATGTTAACGCTGAGGTGCACCGAATCGGTTTTTCGTGTTCTATTGTGCGCACCACATTGGTCCGAGCAAGACTGGTCTGTCCCAATGCAAGTCACAGTGAACTGGCCCTTGCAGCGCAGCGTTGGTATTCTAATTTTAGGATTCACTTGATGTGGGGAAATTGTGCAACTCGATCGACAGTGCTTCGGGGTAGGCACCTGCGATAACTTGTGTTCACAATTTTCCCAGCCGTCTTACTTCCTTCCCTGAAAAGGTTGGGAAAATATCTCGCAGATGAAAAATACGTTAGGCTAGGCTAAACGCACATATGGCAAGCTGGCCTTGCGCAATGGAACTGATATCATAATTCTAGAGCCACAGTGCCAGCAAAGAGAGCTCCTGGCAAGAGGAACTCCAGGAGTCATCCAAAACTATGAGATTGTGCCACTAGCTCAAAGAATGTCAAATACTGCGGCAGAACCCAGAACGGTCAGTAAAGTTTAAATTTCACGAATGTTTTCAGTGAAGCTAGCGTGCTGTTTCCTGGGCAACATTATTTGCATGTAGTGCGTGTAGTGGACTACTGTGTCTTGAAGTAGTCCTTTAAGAGAGTGTAAGCGGACACTTGGGACTTTATGGGTGCTTTTACTAACCAGCCATTCAGACTAACACCAAAACCCCTTTGGCTGTTTACTTTTGACAACAACTGCACATCAGACTACACAAGGCCTGTTGCTCGAGCTGCAAAACAGCAACGGAGAGCCTGGTATTCCATCCTTGTGTTAAAGGCACATTCAGGAAAACTGCATGCAATTCCGCTTCTCAGGTAAAGTCATCCACTGGCTCTTTGTGCCTATGTTTACTTCGCCCTTGAAAAAGTAAACGCCATAATTTCGAAAAAGCTAGACTTCAAAATATTCCCGCTATACGATTCATGCGCTCGATGTCATTCACGGGATGAACAGGATGCATTCAGTTTCTAGTGAATGCCGATGAAGCATACCGACTCATATCGAAGCCAAAAAATCGGCTTCGAAGTATCCATTAAACTTGCGAAATCGACACCCGCCTGTAAATTTTTGTTCTTTCCTAGCTTAAAAAAGGCTGCCATTTCTCTTAAAAAGGTCTGTTTGAGCAAAGAAGCGTCTCCTTGTCGACGTAGGCGAACCTCAATTCGTCCTCAGCGTCAGTTTCATAGAATGCATAAGCTGGTTCTTTTTTTGACTCGGTTCGGTGGAATAAAATTCTGAATTTAACTCACAGGCCTCTTCTCGCGCGTATAAGCGAGCATATATACAGAACCTCGAAGCTAAATTTTTTCTCCCTACGATATTGTGTCAGTTAACAGAAATCCTGGAATCTGTTCTAAACAGTTCGCTGGATGTTCTCTTTCTTCAAGGTAAACATTTGCACTTGTGCATTTCCTAACCTTCCTAGCCCGCACAATACCTCCCTGTCAAAAGAAAATGAAATGAAACAAGTAAGTTGTACACAAGCTCAGTGTCACCGAAATTTGCAATCTTTGCCGACGATCTACGAGTAGTTTGCTCACCACGTTCCCGGCTGTTATCTCCCGCCACCCGGGTCGAACAAAAGGATTCTACCCAGAAACGATGTGGGCCACCAGCGAAGACAAAGTCTCGCAGAGGCATCCTCGTCGCGCCGGACTGCAAAGACAGAGGCGACGATGTCGTCTAGCTCGTCAGAGTAGAGGGATAGCGAGAGCTGATGCAGTAATGCGAGGTCGGCAAGCCAAACTACGTATTCGACGAAAGTGGCAACGAGAAGTATCATTTGAAAATGCTTGCATCGCAAGGAACTAACGGCTCGCGCACCCTGTTCGCATCACATTCTCTGACCGAGTGTCCTTTGTTTTTTAGCGGTCTACTATATACACATTTTCCTCACCCGAGGAAAATAATGGCAATGATCTTTATTTGGACTGCTGCCTTGAACGTATTGAAAATAAAAAACTGCCGGCGCTAAAATATTTTCTTTGCGTAATTAATAAATCATTAGTACCACTTCTTTAACGGGGAATCAAGAAAAGCACAGTAGTAGACCTAGTTTAGGCTGCGGCATCGTCAGTCATAGTGCTATGAATAAGCAAGGGACGCTCACGCCTCGCCGCATAAGCGATGAAAGGCAAGAAGTTCACTGAAAAGAAAAAAATCGCCCAGCTCCAACCCGGCTGAACCTAGCAGACGAGCGAATACAAAGCCAGCATACTTATAGCAAAGAATGCTACGTCATTGCTTGACGTCACCTCAGGCAATGAGAATCACACCTCTAGAGGTCACGCTCAAAAGTCAAGGTTAAATTTTATAACAGAAAGGTCAAGGGCCAAATAACAACTGGTCATACGTCACGTGTTTGCTGGTAATTAGCTAAGACTATACATATAGGTACACCATCACTATGCGCAGCAAGATTTATATAGTCGCACATTGTTACTCTCGGGGGTGTCCTTGGTTTGACCTTGATACGGCTTCAAGGTCTAGTGCGCAAAACCAGTAGAAGTTGAGAGCAGTACCTAATGTAGCAGAGCATCATCTCTAAAAGCGAAAAATCCCGCAATGGCTGCTCCAACGCGCCGTTCGAAGTGACGCGTTGTAACCCCTCACACATGGTTGGTTTGCAGGAGTCCGTCCGCCTACTAAAGCACACTACTCCGCATGCTTCGGCGATTTGAGCCATCAACAAGAACACGTGGTCAGATCTAAGAAAAACCGCTCTGCACCTCCTGTTTTGTGTTAGCGCCCACGACTCGGCGTTTGAAGGTAGGCAAGAACTTCGAGGTGAAAAATCTTCATTATATCGGTCGACGGGCAGCCGTCCGTTCCAAGCCAATTCATAACTGTCTGCCTTCGATTCCCGAAAAGACATTTCTGAGCGATGAAATTCCGCAATAAAGGTGAGCATAGTTTCTATAGTTCTTAAAAATTTCAGACACACAGCATGAAACAAGGGCACAATTTTGCTTTTCTTTTTTGTGAGACTGGTGCCTGTGTGGTCAGGAATTGAACCCACTACACGATGTACATTAGGAAACGAAATACTCAGTAAAAATATGCATTAAAAATTCCAGAGGTAACACAAAGTTTAATGCGCAAAATGCAATTGTACTCCTATGTTTCCCGAAACTGGGGCTTCAAAAGCAGACGGCGTTAGCCCGCTTCATATCAATTCCCTTCTGTGTTCACGAAACCAGATATTTTAAGTCTTGTGGTTCCACCGCCCTTGCAGGCTACTTCCTGAATTGTGTAACGGGAGCCATCTTTGAGTTAGTAAGCAATTTACCTCTTGACCCGGGATCGAACCCGGCTGGACCTCTCGTCGAGCTAAGTGGTCCGGGTCCAGGCTACGGAGAGGGGCTTGAGCACGCGGGACAAAGTTGGGTGGGCTTATGCTATTTATATCGAGCTGAGGCCGTGCTCGAATTTCAAAATTCGGGCAACGACGGGTCAAGTTCGGGAACAGAGCCTTTTTTTTCGGCCGTAGCCAATGGGTGCGGGATTTATATTTATGATTGCAAGAAGTTAACTGATCCCAAACCTATATATTCAAATGAAAATCGTAGTTGCAGTAGGGATGTGCATGTCATTAATCAAGTAGGCACGAAATGGATATGGAGTCTTGAACCGTCCGCTTTATTTTCTCGTTTCTGCCAATGGCTGTGGCTGTCCACTTTCCATCAAGGCATACTTCTGGCGCCGTCAACAGGACTTCCCTCATTCATGGCTGTCTTCAATTCTCTCCTCGGGGGCGTCGCCAGCAATGTCCCGGCCAAAAAGTCTGTAGTCTATACCCGCAGCTCCGCTTAGGACAGCCGCTGCGAAAAGAAAAATGCCACAGAAATGAAAGGATTTAATTCATAACTGGAACGTGCATGTGGCGTTGTCCGAAACATCGGTCGATAAAACGATATACAACGCGTGGTAAGTACAGATTTGAAAAACAAGAAGCATTGAAGTTGCGCTGTCTACTTTTTAGACGCGCAGTGTGCAGTAATCACTAACGTCAAGCTCATATTTCTGTAGCTTGATGAGGACCATCGTCCTGAATTTTTGGTCTATTACCCGATGAGCATATTCTTTCTTTGCAACTGGCTCACAATCCTTCTGTTCTATTTGTAGATCTTATATGCTGATGGAGCTATTAGTTCCTTGAAAAATACCTTGTATTAGGACTAATTTAAAGTAAACGTTGCAAGTTAAAAGTTCCCAGCAAATGTCACTGAAGGCATTGTATTTTCAGCATGTCCTGCCTTTGCAAGAACATGATGTGCAGCGGTTCGTCCTCTTCTGCCTTTCGCGCGAAAGAAAACTATTTTTTTTTTCATAACGCACAACGACTTCATAACGACTTAAGGAAACACAGATGGGCAAAGAAGACTTTCTGGCTGCGAAGGGACTACGAAATCTTAGCTGCTTCCGGTTATGCACAGCTGCAACATTCTGGTATCCGTTGTAGGCGCTCTCTGTCAAGTTCCGCCTCATGGAGGCAATTCTTGCTTCTATAGCAATATCTCACGCGATCATTCGATCATATCTCACACGATCATTCGAGAAACACAACACAGTGTGTTGCGTTTCTGCTCACAAATAAAAGTTCTTACCTATAAAAGCAGCCCCGAAGACGATGAGAGTTGACAGGTTTGCCATGTTTCTCGAGAGCTGCAAGAAGCCAACAGGAAACATTTAAGTAATTTGCCCTCTCTTGGGAATGCAAAATGTGGTTCAAACAGCGACGTCTGCAGAGGAGGGCCGAACGAAAAATATTAGCCGCACTTTTCTATTCAGTATACGTAAAGAGTTTTAATTTCACCAAGCATGCAATAGTGATAAACAGGCTTCAGCGCTAAACGGGAAGAAATAAGGCTGAGACAATAAAGAAACCAAATAAATGTATTACTCGTAGAAGAAGCTTCTGTGGGAGAATCCGCTCATCACATTGTAAGCTGAATGTATGTTTTTTCGTTGTCTTGATTCCCTGCTGACTCACGAAGTGATAGCTGTACGGGGCCACTGGTAAGTGGAGAATTATATAATAAGGGCAAAGTGAACAAACACCCAATGACGACCAATAAACAGGTTTTGTATAAACTTAAATGCCAGAAAGCGTTGCGTGGAAAACTCTTAACAAAAATACCGCAAAGGAGATGTGAACTCACTAGACCCTTATTATGGCGTACCTTATAACCCCCACTAACAGGTCTCGTTTGGGGGCTATCTTTTCGCATTCGTTGCTATCGTATCTTACGACTAACAGAAAAATTAGAAAACGTGTAAAGGCTAGAGGAGGCAGACAATGAAAATCAATGTTCACATGATTGCTGCCCTAAATCCCAATAGCTTTGCCTTTGAGGAGAGAAGCTAAAAGCAGCGTGACTGTAGAGACTCGCGTCTAATGTTCAGCGTGTTACATAGATTTGATAGGTTCTCAAAAAGATGTGCATTTTAGGTAATGCATTAATAGCATTCTGATTATAATCGCGCTAACAAAAGCTTAAGCAAGGCAGACCGTGAGGAGACGGAAAATCTAGCTTGCACTGCCACTTTGATACGGCAGGGAACAGGGGTCATCTTAGTCGAATATAACGAACCCCTTTAGCTTCTCGGGAACATGAAAGTTTTAACAAAACTTGCAGGGAGAGGTTTAATCGAGCGGAAACGTACTATAATAAATGAAGACTCTACTTATACGATGAAGTGGAATACGTACCGTTGCACTCAAGCTGAGGCGACTGCAGGGAGGTCCGTGGGGATGTGAACTTGCATGTGAAGCGCCGCTTTTTATACGCTTCTCGCTGAAACGCGAATGTAGGACTCAGCCAAAGAAAAACAATGCAAACACATCCTTGAGGTTTCATTCATCAACAAATTGCGATGATAAAAACAAATAGTCTGCCTTTTAGCAACTGGTCCTTCATGTTTGAAACGCTGTGACAGGCTTTAAATTGATTCCGCCGTTTGAAAAATCCCCTTTGCTAGCTGTAATTAAAAAATGGCTTTCTACATAATACCGTGTCCTACTTTAGACTGGGGCGAAATCAAGCATTTTAATCGAAAACTTTCCTTTTCTGCGCCGCTTGACACATGTCAAATCAATACAGCGATGGAGTCCTGCCCGGGCTGGCTCAGAAACCAAACTTTTCCCTGAATTTATCTGGTGAAATTACTGATACGCTTGCTATCCATTGTTAAATATGAATATCCCGTCTATCACAATCCTGCACACCTCCTTATTATACATCGCATTCTCCGTGAAGCCAATATGAAGAAAATAATCACAACGTTCAGCTCAGCAGAGTTGTGATAACAATATGTTGTTATTTCATTCTAGAACGTCTGAGAATTTTGAATATTTCTTTTCTTTATTTATATCTGTTATTTTTCTGCTGAATTTTTAAATTGAAACACAAACTCTTTATATGTATAATTACAATTGCGGCAGAGCCTCGCCGGAATTAAGGGTTTCCAATAATTTGATGGTAAAGAGGAAGAATCTGAACAGCGTGGTTTCAGCATGTGTTCCAGGCTTCCACCTTCGTGCTCTGCTATAAAACTTTCGCGTGGCACGAGAGAAAAACGGAGAAACACGGGTGGATCAACGAGCACAGCAAAATAAACACACACGCAGAACGCAAGTGTCGGAAAAAATCAAAAGCCACAAGTGACCAAAATGCCCACTCTAGTCATCGGTACATGTCCCTAATGCGTTCCCCATCGATGTGCTCCAGAAAAGTCGTTTGGCAAGGAGCCTAGCGTCGTGTTGCAGTGGTTGCTTCAATCCCATGTGCTATGTCGTATAAAATTCCAGGGGTCCGTGTATGCAGTGCAAGGCAGAAAATGCGCCTTTCCAGCTATGGCCAAAAGCGCAAACGGCTTTTACATATTTGCGCGCAGCTGGTCGTGCCTTCTCGCACCCGCTTCACTTAACGCACATTATCTACTATATTACAATCTCGTTGCCTTGCCAGCCACTCCCACTGCGGGAGATAATGGCATCCTAGTCGAAATCAAAAGGAAGAGATTGGCTTGTCCAGAACACGTGCAATGTCTGTAAAGCGATGGCAGGATAACCGCTGGTCCTTAAAGGTAACGGAGTGGAGAGACGTGGGAGAGGCCTCTTCTTACAGTGGACGTAATCAGGCTGATGATGATGACGCTTTACCATTAATAGTGAAACTAGATTAGGGTGGCAATTCGCTGCATGCACACTCGATTCCTGTTAAAGCAGAATGAATGAAAACCAGAGCTGCAGTCGCTGCAGTAGACATTCAACATTACTGTGATGCCAGTTAGTGTTTTCCCCATTTTGCCTTGCATTTTTTTAGCATGACTACACGTGGCGAATGCAATAGCACTATGCGACACTAATTACCACCAAAGAATCGATTAAGTCTTGTAAGGGTTCCTTAAGAACGACCGAGCCCCCCCCCCCCCCCCAATATTTTAGCTGCTCTGACACAGAAGCGAGGCGTAAGAGTGGAGGGTTCGAAAGTTAAGCTGCGACAGACTACTCTAACGTAAAGAAGAAAGCTTGTTCGTCTTGCTATTCTCAATATGAGACTTTCTAAGAGTTTAGAACACGATATGCATTAGGAGACCGGAAGAGGGTGGAGTGGGTGAGAAAAGAAACGCAGATTAATGACACCCAGTCGAAATCAGGAGTAAATGGAATTGGGCAGCGCAAGTAATGCGAAGACAAGATAACAGCTGGTCAATAAAAGTAACGGATTGGATTCCAAGAGAAGGCAAGTGTAGTATTTTCTATGGAGCAACCATAGAGCAATTCAGCAAACAAAATTAGACACGTCATCCCAAGAAGTCGCATGTTGCTCACGTGTCGAGAATGGGCACTCAGAGGAAATACTTGTCGAGACAACCTAACGTGAGCTACGCACGGAAAACGTGCTTAGCTCACAGGAATCGGCGACACGTCCCATATGGCAAAGAAAATCATAAAGTTCTTCCGCGCAGTACACAGGAACGCCTCACGCTTTCAAAAATAAAAAGCTCATTTTCACACCTGAATACATAACGGCACCACTTCAATTCCGCCAAGTAGTTCACACGTTCATGGTTCTTTGTAGCCCACTTACATCATACAACTGGCGGTACGTAACACAGACTGGTTGATCAATGCTTTACTTCATTCCCGATAAAACAGTCTGCAGCAGCACAACTTTCGAGCGCCCGACTTCCACGCCTCGCTTCGGTGTCAGAGCAGCCAAACTACTGATGCCGGCCTCGGTCGTTCTTGAGAAACCTCCGCAAGACTTCGTGGATTCTTTGGTAGTAATTAATGTCGTATGGTGCATTTGCATTGGCCATGTTTTGTCATGCTAAAAAATGCAGGGCAAAAAGCGGAAAAACACTCACTGGCATCACAGTAATGTTGAACGTCGACTGCAGCGACTGCAGCTCTGGTCTTCATTCTTACTGCATTAACATGAACCGAGTGTGCATGCACCGAATTGCAATCCTAATCTTATTTCTCTCTTAATGGTAAAGCGCCATCATCAACAGCCTGACTACGTCCACTGCAGGGCAGAGGCCTCTCCCATGTCATTCCAATTCCTTAGCTTTAAGGACCCGCGGTTATCCCGCCCTCGCATTACATACATTGCACGTGTTCTCGACAAGCCAATCTCTTCCTTTTGATTTCGACTAGGATGCCATTATCTCCCGCAGTGGGAGTGGCTGGCAAGGCAACGAGATTGTAATATAGTAGATAATGTGCTTTAAATGAAGCGGATGTGAGAAGGCGCGACCAGCTGCGCACAAATCTGTGGAAGCCGTTCGCACTTTTGGCCAAAGCTGGAAAGGCGCACTTTCTGCCTTGCACTGCATCCGCTGATCCACGGAATCTTATACGACATAGCACATAGGACTGAAGCAACCACTGCAACGTGACGGCCATGCTGCTTGCCAAACAAATTTTCAGGAGCACACCGATGCGGAACGCATTGGGGAGATGTATCGATGACTAGAGTGGGCATTTTGGTCACTGGTGGCTGGGGAATTTTTGCGACAATTTCGTTCTGTGTGTGTGCTGATTTTGGTGTGTTCGTTGATACAGCCAGTGCTATAAAACACGCGTCTTCATGTTCGTAAAGCTTCCTCATCTGCTTCTCGTCCCACGCTGAAATTTTATAGCAGAGCCCGAAGGTCGAAGCCTTGGAATCATTCTGTTCAGGTTCTTGCTTTTTACCATCAAATCATTGGAAACCTTAAATCCTGCGAGGGTCAGCCGCATTTGAAATTCGACGTCTAGAGAAGTAGTGTTTCAGTTTAAGAAATTAGCAGAAAAAATGAGAGATATAATATACCTTAGTAAATATTCAAAAAAAAAAACGTTCTAGAATGAAATGATAACGGACTGTTATGAAAATTTCGTTGAGCTGGACGTTGTGATTAATTTCTTTATGGTGGCTTTAAACAGAGTGCGATGCATATTATCCAAGTTTTCAGCAATGTGATCGAGCGGATATTCAGATTGAACAATGGATAACAAGCCTATCAGTAATTTGACGAGATAAATTCAGGGAATAGTTTCTTTGGTTTTTGATCCAACCCGGGCAGGACTCCATCACATCAATGACTTGACGTGTGTCAAGCGGCGCAGAATAACAAAGTTTTCAATTAAAACGGTTGATTTCTCCCCGCGCTAAAGTAGGAAACGGAATTATATTGAAACACTTTTTTAATTACAGCTAGGAAAGGGGACTTTTCAAACGGCGGAATCAATTTAAAACCTGTCACAGCGTTTCAAACGTGCATGAGAAGTTCCTAAAAGGCAGGCGATTTCGTTTTCTATTCCAATTTGCCGATGATTAAAACCCCACGGATGTGCTTGCATTGTTTTTCTTTGTCTGATTCGTACATTCGCCTTCAGCGAGAAGTGTATAAAAAGCGGCGCTACACAGTCAAGATCACATCCTCTCGGATCGTTCTGCAGTCGCCTAAGCTTCAGTGCACCGGTATGTATTCCACTTCATCGCAAAACTAGAGTCTTCATTTATTATAATATGTTTCCGCTGGATTAACCGGCTGTCTGCATGCCTTGTTAAGTCTTTCACGTTCCCGAGAAGCTGAAGGGTTTCGTTATATTTGACTGAGATGACCCCTGTACTCTGCCGTACCAAAGCGCCATTGATAGCTATAGTCCCGTGTCCTCACGGACAGCCTTGCTTAAGCTTTTGGTACCGCCATGAAAAATCAGAACGCTATTAACGCATTACTTAAAATGCACATACTCGTATCCTCGAGAACCTATCAAATCTAATTAACGCACTGGACATTAGACGCGAGGTTCCAAACCCTTCAAGCTTCTGTCCTCAAATATAAAGCTATTGGGATTAAGGGCAGCAATCATGTGAACATTGATGTTTTTTTCTTTGTGGCCAGATAAAATAACGACGAATGCGAAAAGATAGCCGACAAACAAGAGCTGTTAGTAGGGGTTTTAAGGCACGCTTTAACGAGGGTCGGTTGAGTTTACATCTCCTGGCGGTATTTTTGTTCCGAGTTCTCCACGCAACGCTTTCTGGCGTTTAAGTTTATACAAAAGCTATTTCTTGGTCTTCATTGGGTGTTTGTTCGCTTTGCCCTTAGTATATACTTCTCCACTTACCAGTGGCTGCCTACAGCTATAAATTCGAGAGTCATTAAGGGTATCAGCTCAACGACAAAATATACATTCACTTTTGAATGTGGTGAGTGGATTATGCCACAGAAGCTTTTCCTATAAGTAAAACATTTATTTGGTTCATTGATTCATTAATACAGCGCAACGACGGCACAGAACCAGAGGGGGTCACAACAGCGCTGTACTGTCAACTAAATTTTATTCGAGTGCAGTAGGGTTTTTATACCACCTGGTGATCAGAACAGGAAAAAACATACAAGAATAGCTGCAGGCACGCGCAAGGGTACAAAAACGGCGGATAACCGGCACGTGTCAGATTTCACATCCTAGATATATGATCTCATTCTGGGACAACGCCATTGATCGTGCGCTTATGCACTCGTCCTGCAATCTTATAATCATACAAGCTTCTATAATTTCTCTTGTTAATGCGTCTCGGTGTTTCCCTATGACACTGCATTGCCTGTACATAGGTTCACATTTATCGCCGCTGTCGTCTTCTGCTCTGCAGTCCCTGCAATGTTTGGCTACGTGGCCTGAGGTATCAAAACGTGCGACATTATCACTGTGCTCTTTTAGCCTTTTTGTTGAGACAGCTAGCGACCAGTCTGCCCGCTGTATTTTTTCCCACAGGACATGGGCAGTGAATACATCTCATCTTCTTGACACGGGACAAAACGCTCCCTGTTGTTTAACTCTACACCTGCGCGTTTCGTTGGTCGTACAGTTAACTTTTTTGCACAACCTGGAAAGTTTTTCCGGCGCTGAAAATACTACGTCAACCCCTGCCTTACTTCCAATTTGCCGGAGGTTGTGCGACACCTGATGGAGATTAGGCAAAACAACAACCTTTCTTCTTTCCCTTTGCTTAACCGGTTCGCTAGTGAGGCGACGTCTCAGGTTTTTCAGCTGCTTCTCTGCCACTGACACTAGGACATCGGACGGATAACCAGGCATCGTAAGGCGATCAACTTGTTTCGTAAAGCTTTGTCCCATACTATGCTGGAAACACTTCTTTAAAACATTATTAAAAACAGAATGAATAATGGCCCTTTTTACAAGTTTCGAATGAGCTGATACTCATTGCAGGATGGGTTTTTTTGCTCGAGGTTCGTACGACCAACACACATGGGACGGAGTGAAATGAAGGGCGAAATCTAAGAACCTCATAGAATCGTTAAGTGGGGTTTCATGTGTTAAAACCAGTGGTTCACGACACTCTGTGAACAGTGAATGAATCTTTAGGAACTGCTGCTCAAAACTGAGGTTGTCGTTCTGTACCAATACAAAGTAATCGTCAGCAAATCTAAAAATGCGGCACACACCGAACCCTTCTAAACGATCTTGCAGTGTTTTGTCACGCAAGGCCAAAAACATATCGCTAAGAATCGGGCTAGGCATGCACCAATACATATCCCGTCTTTCAGAGTGTACATATCCCAATTCCATTCTACAAAAGGCACACTAAGATAAAATGATAACAATTCTAGGAAGGCATCGGCGGAAATTCCGCATTCGTTTTGGAAGGCTATATCACCATGCTTTTTGATGTGCTTATTCACAGCTGACACGATTTCTGCCTGGGGACTCTTGTAATACATATATTTTATGTAGACTGAAAATCTCTGCAGTTTTTTTCTCGTGATCCCATCATTTTAAGAAGGTGATTTTCGTCAGATTTTTTTATTCTAAAAGGGTGATCGATCGTCAAAACGTTGAGTTTCTGTTGCAAGTATCTTGCCACATGCTCCTGCCATGTCCCTGCCTCTGAAACTATTGCTCGAAACGGCCAGTTGGGTTTATGGGTCTTTGCAGAGAGAAAAATAAAATTGGTTTTTTTATTCTCTCAACCATATTTCATCCCTTTTAACGTTAAGCGTGTAGATGACTATTTCATGCTTGCGAAAATTTAGACTCTTCGCGGGTACTGAACAGAAAAATTGCGGCTGATATTTTTCGTTCTGCCTTCTCCGGCAGACGTCGCTATTTGAACGACATTTTGCATTCTCAAAAGAGGAAAAATTACTGAAATGCTTTCCGTTGACTTCTTACAGCTCTCGAGAAACATGGGAAAGCTGTCAACTCTCATCGTCTTCGGGGCTGCTTTTATCGGTACGAACTTTTAGTTGCGCGCAGAAACGCACACGCAGTGTTTTAAAAACTCATATGATCGTGCGAAATATTGCCATAGAAGGAAGAATAGCCACCATGAGGCGCAACTCGGCATAGATCCCCAACGACAGATACCAGAATATTGAAGCAGCGTATACCAGGAAGCAGCTAACATTGCGTCGTCCCTCCGTAGCTAGCAAGCCTTCTTTGCCGATCTGAGTGTTGTTATGTCCGCATTACCCCCCGTTTTGTTAGGCTGGTATGAAAAAAATCGTATTCTGTTGCGGGTATGGGAGGCCAGGGTGAACTGTTGCGCATCAAGTTCCTGCCTAGGCAGGAGATGCTGAAAATAAAATATGGCCAGTGAGATTTGCTGAAGAGTTTTTCCTTACTACGTCGGCTTTAACTGAGTTTCGATACGAGGTATTTTTTAAGTGTTTGAGTAGCTCTATAACCATATAACATCTACGAATAAAGCAGAAGGATTGTGAGGCGGTTGCAAAGAAAGCATATTCACAAACTGAAATTCATCAAAAATTCAGGAAGATTGTTCTCATCAAGTTAGAGAGATCTGATCTTGACGTTAGCCATTACTGCACACTGCACGTCTTAAAAATGTGCCCTGCAACTTCTATGCTTTTTTTTCAGTTGTGTACTTAGCACGCGTTGTGTATCGCTTTCTCGACCCAAGTGTCGGATATCTCCACAAGCACGTTTCAATGATTCGGCTGTGATTTAAAAACGTTCATTTCTCTACCATTATTTCGCAGCTGCTGTCCTAAGCGGAGCTGCGGGTATAGACTACAGACTTTTTGGCCGGGACATTGCTGGCGACGCCCCCGAGGAGAGAATTGAAGACAGCCATGAATGAGGGAAATCTTGTTGACGGCGCCAGAATTTCCCTTTGATGGAAAGTGAGACGCCACGGCCATTGGCAGAAACGAGAAAATAAAGTGTAGAAGGAAGAAAGGAATATATAAGGTGCACTTTAATATTCATTACCCACGGAATGTTTAAATTTCTAAACAATGAAATAATCATGAACATGGCTCAGCGTTAATATTGACGAAATAATGCCGAGAGATGAAGAAACAAAATAAATGCCCCACTCATTGAAGAAGCTTCTGTGGTATAATCCACTTATGAAATTCAAACACCAATATATATTTTTTCGTTATGTTGATACCTTGTAAGACATTATTTTATAGCCGTATGCAGCCACTAGTAAGTGGAAAACGTATATAATAAGGGCAAAGCACAAGAAACGCCCAATGGTGGCCAAGAATGCAGAACGCATTGTGTGGAGAACACGTAACTAAGATACCGCCAGGTGATGTGAACCACCCCCACCCTCATTATAGCGTGCCTAAAAACCCCCACTAACAACTCTTGTTTGTCGGCTATCTTTTCGCATTCGTGATTATCATATCTGACCTCGAAGCGAAAAATTATAAAACGCGTAAGAGTTAAGGGAGGCACACAGTGAATACCAATTTTAGCGTGATTGCTACCTTTAATCCCACTAGTTTTACAGTTGAGGAGAGCAGCTAAAAGCGGCATGGCTTTGGAGCCTCGCATCTCATACCGAATGCTTTAATTAGAACTGATAGGTTTTCGAAGGTATGTGCGTTTTCAGTAATGCGTTCAGTAAGGATTCTAAATGTTTATCGCGGTACCAAAAGCATATGCCCGGTCTACTGCGAAGACATGGAGAAAGTAGCTTGCACCAGCGCTTTGATACGGCAGGGAACAGGGGTGATCTATGTCTACTATAACAAATCCCTTAAGCTCCTTGGGAACATGAGATTTCAACAAGGCGTTCCCCGAGCTGTTTTATCTAGCGGAAACATACTATAGTGAATGAAGGTTCTTGTTTAGCGGTTAAGTGCTATACACACTGTAGCACTGAAGCTGAGGTGATCGCAGAGCTGGCCGGAAGGATGTGAACGCGGATGCAAAGCCCCGCTTTCTATTTGCTCGTCGCTGAAGGCGAATGTATGAATCAGCCAAAGAAAAAGAATACAAAAACATCCATGAGGTTTGAATGTTAAAAAAATTGGGATGATAAAAGCAACTCGACTGCCTTCCAGAGACTGGCCATGCATGTTCGAAACGCTGTGGCAGGTTTTAAGTTTATTGAGCCGTAAGAAAGTCTCCTTTGCTTCATGTGATTAAAAGAACATTTTGAAGCCTAACGGCGTGCATACTTTCGCGTGGGTCAAAAACATGCGTTATAATTGAAAACTTTCTGATTTGGCGCCGTGTGAGACATTTCAAATCTACGCAGGGATGGAACACTGCCTGGACTGTCTCAAAAACTAGAAAAAATTGTTCCCTGAATTTATCTGGTCAAATTACTGATACTCGAGTTACCTATGGTTAAATCGTGATATCCCCTCGATGAAATCCTTCCATGCTATTGCTTATTATACATCGCACTCTGCGTGAAGCCATCATAAAGCAAAAATGAGAGCGAGCAGTTCAACGAAATTTTATTACTTTACATTGATATTTCAGTGTTTTTAATATTTGTTATGACAACTTATTTTCTGCTGATTTCCTAATTTTCAACACAACTTCCCGGGATGCATAATTTCAAACACGGTAGAGCCTCACGGGATTCAGGGCTTCGATTGATTTGATTGTAAAGTTGAAGAATCGGAACAGAATGGTTTCAGGGTGTAGGCTAGGCTTCGACCTTCGGGCTCTGCTACAAAATTTACGCGCGGCAGTAGAGGCAGACGGGCAAGCATTACGAAGAAAAAACAAAAACCTCCCTTTGGCCACTTCCTACAATACTATACAGCGGTATTTCTGCACGAAACATTCCGTCAAAAAATTAGACACGACGTTCCAAGAAGTCGCATGCTGCCCAAGTGTCAAAAATGGACACTCAGAGGGAATGCTTGTCGGGAAAACCTAACCTGAGCTGCTCACGGACAGCGTGCTTAGCCTAAAGTAAACGGGGACACGTCGCATATGCCGTACGAAATCATAGAAGTCCAACCACGCAGCACACAAGAACGCCTCACGCTTTCAAGAATGAAACGCTCATTTTCACAACCGATTACTTAACGTCACCACTTTAATCCCGCCACTTATTTCACGCGTTCATTTGTGAGACATCATGCTTGTCACAGGGTTTCCTGCTGCCCGCGGACTTCGGATAACCGGCGGTACCTAATACGGAGTGGTTGATCTATACTTGGACTTGCTTACGGTAAACCAGTCTGCGGCAGCTAAACTTTCCTGCCCTCCATTCTTACCCCTCGCTTCGGCATCAGTTCAGCCAAAATATTGGTGTGGGCCTCTGTTGTTCTTAAAGAACCTCAATCACTTCGTAGATTAGTTAGTAGTAATAAAGGTGGCATAGCGCATTTGCATTGGCCATACGTTGTCGTGTTAAAGGATACAACGTAAAGGGGAAAACCTCTAACAGGTATCACAGTAATGCTTGTAAAGGGAATATTTACTGCAGGAGCTGCAGTATCTTAAGTAGCAGTGCCCATTACAGACAGTGTTCAGCTCTGGTTTCCAGTCATACTGCAGTAACAGCAACCGAGATTGCATGCATTGAAATACCACCCAAATCTTCTTTCACTCTCGTCCAATCTCATCCGCTCACCGAACGTTCTGCCGCCCCCTGCTATGGTTTCCCTGTCTTGGAGTCCATTCCGTTACCCCTAAGAACGAGCGGTGATCCTACCTTCGCACAACGTGCGCTCAATATGCCTATTTTCCTCGAATTTCTTTGGAGGCGAAATTCTAGAGGCCCGTGTACTGTGCGATGTCAGTGCATGTTAAAGAACCCCAGGTGGTCGAAATTTCGGGCGCCCTTCACTACCGCGTCGCTCATAGCCGGAGTCACTTTGGGACGTTAAACCCCAATAAACCAATGAACCAAACCAATCTTTCTCTCGATTTGGACTAGAATGTTATTAACTAACGTTTGTTCCTTCACCCACTCTGCCTGCCTGCGGTCTCTTAATGTTATACCTGTCATTTTTCTTTGCATAGCTCAATGTGTTGTCTTTAGCTTCAACTTAACCCTTTTCGTTATCCTCCATGGTTCTGCCCCATGCGCAAGTACCGGTAAGATAGCGCTGTTGTTCACTTCTCTCCTGAGGGAAATCGGTAAACTACCATTCATGATATGAGAGATCATGTCATATGGACTCCATCCCATTCTTATTCGCCCAGTTTTATCGCTTTCATAATCAGGATTAGCGGTCACTACATGCAGCAAGCAGACGTATTCCCTTACCACTTACAGCACCTCGCAACCAATTGTGAACTTCAGTTTCACTTCGAGATTATTGAACATTCGTTTGGTTTTCTGCAGGTTAATTTTAAAACCAACCGTTCTCCTCTATCTGTCTAACCCGTTGATCATACGTTGAAGCTCATGTCCTGAGTGACTTTGAAGGCACTGTCATCAGCGAATCGCAAATTAGGTATTATTTATTAAATCTTGTCCTCAAATGTTCAGAACGAGGCCTCGAAACGCCTCCTGTAAACAGGCGCCGAATAGCATTGGCGATATCATTTCTGTCTGCCTGACAGCTTTCCTTATTGGAATTTTATTGCCGACTTTATGAAGGGCTATCCACTATATAGACAACGTCCAGTATTTTCACATTACATTCTTCTACACACCGATCCCACAATGCCTCCATGACTGCTTAAGTTTCCACTGAGTCAAATGCTTTCTCGCAATCAACGCACGCTATATATGGAGATTTTTTGTATTTTGCGTATTTCTCTATCACCTAATTGATAGTTCAATATAGTGTATAATTTATTATCCTTTACTAAACCTCCCGGATATTCGGCTGATTGGAACCTAAGGTTGTCCTGATTCTTTTTGCGATCACCTTACTAAATATCCTGCAGCCAACAGACAGTAGTCAGGTTGCCTTGTAATTTTTCATGTCGTTCACGACTTCTTTCTTATCAATTTAGAAAATACTAGCGTTCTTACAAGCTTCTGGTACCGTCGAGGTCATAAGGCATTTCGTATAAGGTTGGTTACTTTTTCTAACACAGTCTCCTTTCCGGTCTAATGCAGATATTCCTTTCATAGATTTATTTCAGGGATGGGCACACCGGGGACTCTCAGGACATTTTTAGTAGCTAACACATGAGGCTAATAGACCACGCGGAATTTTTTTTTCTCAGAACTAAAGACCCGCAGGGGTAGTTTCAATCACGTTTAATGGAGCTGTTGTGGGATCCTTTGTAACCCTCTGCTTACCTTTCGAGGGGTGATGGCCACTGATACTGTGGATTCAGAAAATTTTTGACTGTTTTTTTTTGCAATTCAGAACTACTGCAAAAGCAGAACACACAAAGCCCGTTGCACAATTTCGTGTAACTGGCATGGTTGACCTCCTAATGTTAAATTGACATTAGTGACGACTCGATCAATCTTTCCTCTGAGTAAAAATTGATTCTATGCAAGGGCAACTTGGGTCTCAATGCGGCCGTTTTTGGCGCTACTATGGACCCTTGACCCCTATAGGGAAGCTGTCATCCGTACCGTGGCAAGAGGTTGTAGGTTGGAACTTAGAAACCTTGAGCGGTGCCAATCTGCGGCCACGGTCAAGCCCCTGCCGATGAGCTGTCTGTCTGTAGACTAGGTGCAGGTCTCCGGGACATTCCTGTGTCTAAGAAGGTCGATAAGAGGCTGTTTTCTTGGAACACTGAACATAAGTTTGTCGGTTGGTCCAATCGTCATAAAATAAACCTGTCGGTACCTGAAAAGGTTCCACTCCGAAGTACCTCTAGAAGATACTAGCCCAGACTTTGACCACTTCTCACAGTGTCTAATATTACATCATTGAATGATAATCCTCCAATAACTATCATACCTTTCTCCCTAATTTTTAAGAATCTCGAAAAATTCACTGGAAAAAATTAGAAATAAAAAACACTCCTCAGCGGACGTACTCGAAAATATTTTAGAGAAAATGCCCTCTGACACCTCCTCTGACGGCTGCAGTTTGTCTACCTACCTGTTGCGATAACCGCACACTATGCGTCGTATAAAGGCCATACAATGTGGGATATGTGGCCTTGACCTTATCCGCGAAACTGCATCCGACCTCCCGGAAGGCTTCAGCGATTTAGGTGTCATCGCCCTTTTTCATATCACAGCTGTGCGAAACGGCGGAGAGGCAACCATGCTCCACTTCAACACTAAGAATTCTATAATATATTTATTTGGAATTCATTCATTATAAGTTCACGCCTATGTGCGTCCACCCACGAAGATGCCTCGAGTGCCAAATGTAGGGCTACAGTTCGAATACCTGTCGCGGGGAACTCTCTTGTGCAAAGTGCGATGCACACAGACACCCCAACGAAAACTGCAGAGCCACTCATACAGAATTTGAAGAATTCTCCTCGAGAGACATTATTACAGAATCTTGAAAATTCCTAAGGCAATTAAAGGGGAACAATTAAAGAAAAGTTTAATAAACTTCGTACACTCCACCAGTATATGGCCTGCCTAAACGGGTAAAAATAGAACTGCTGTTCACCTCGATACAGGAAGCACATTCGTGCCCAACGTAGCGAAATAATTCTGTACTTAAAAGGCGGCCCATCGAAACAGTTCAACGAACACACATTCAGATTTTATTTGATATTATATTAACAGCTATCCTATATGCAGGCCAAATCAAACTGTGTTAAGCGAGAAAGGTTCCCTAGGTAGGTAATATCAGCGAAGCTACCGAATTCGTGTTTTTGCAACAACACATTTTGGGCAACTCAGAATAAATCTGCAGTGTATGGATGAGCATAAATTCACAGTGTGTACATCAGGCTTTCCAATGATTCCCCATTTGTGCTGTTTGGATAAGAAGCAAGCGTATAATGCTGGCGCGAACAGAGTCTAAAAGGGAGCATATGGTCAGCCAGAGTGAGACCCCTGCCCAGTAGTTTGACTTCATAGCGTTAGTGGGTAATGTGTTTATACGCTTAATTGGTCATTCTCTACATTAGATTCCTAGATCGCAGGGAGTCCTCACACCTTCCCGGGCACCATGACACCGCCACTGCCACTGCACCACAGCCATGCGATGGCGGGTGCCGCCGGTGATGTGTATAAGACGCGGGTTTTCTTCCCGAGCAAGCTCCCGCGAAAAATCACTGCCATCGGCCGAGGTGCTAGTTCGCTCGTAATTCGGTGACTACGCTCTGATGAACACGGCTAGCGCAAAAACTGGACGATAGATAGAGAAGAAACAACCAACAAGTGCTGCCAACAACAAGGGTTTATTGAAACGAGGCAATAAATAGGAATGTTGCGAAAGCATAAACAAACTGAAAACAAAGAATCGCATCCGCGCCAGTCAAACGTTAACGTCTATTTATAAAGACCATCTCTTTATACAGCAAACTGACACGGGGAGCAATAGCACAATCTGTACCTCTTTTACTAATTGCGAAGGCTTCTAGAATTCCTGGCTTGAGTTGTACCCTGTGATTCTTCAATACCTTGGAGTGACGCAGGTCAGGCTCACACACGTCTTCGTCGCAATCTGATTATGCCACAAGGTGACGTGACCTAGGTGGCCAACCGAAGTTGCAGGAAAGGCCGGTCTCTCCGATGATTCCAGGATTAGAGGCGTATAAAAATCGCCAACGTCGATGCCGACAGAAACGCCGATGGCAGACAACTTTTTCTGACAAATGGTACCGAAGCTCTTGCGTTAAGATATTTCGAAGGAAAGGAAGTCACATATGAACAACAGCTTATGCTCATTTGCCTGACACGTAATAAGGATATTTAAAGCGCAATGATTAATTCTCTGCGCTTTGCCTGAGACAAACACATGAGAGTGTTTCAGACCAGTGTTCTGTGCAGATTACAGTTTATCGGACCACTCTCGTGCACACATGTGAATGCACACGACCAATTTGGTACACCGATGTTAGTCGCGATGGAACATGGTAGTTCAGTGCCGCAAAAAAAAAAAAAGCACAATGCGTGTCGTACTGTCAGCACTAGAAAAAACAGAAAACTGTGGCGATAACTCCAGAACATACCAAACAATTTTGGTGAAATTTTAAAATGAGAATGAAAGCACTCTGAATTCATGTACGGGAATGAAGGCGTATTGGCTGTTGCCTACGGCTAATAATTTATTTTCACGCTTTTACTGCGAGTGGATTTTCTCTGAGTCAGCATCAGAACCCGCCTTGAAATGTTCCATCTACAATGCCACCGGGCTCTATATGTATGTCTCAACGAGAGCTTGCACGCGTGAGGGAGCGCTGGTGTCTGGAGTTGCGGCGAGAGTAAATGACTCCCACGTATTGAACATTGAGAAGCGAAATCCATGCAAATGGTGACCCCGTTACAATTTTGTTACATTTAGCTGGCAGCAGCATAAAATATCCCTAATTACCGTCCCTTTCGCTTCATCTTATGATAGGCTTCCAAAAAGCTTTAGCACGTTATAGCATGCTGTTCTAGTGACCACATAAATACAATATTTCAACTGCCAGGTGCGCCTTGAACGACGGCCTCCCACTCCTCGAGTACGAAAATACAAGCATTGCCTTCAACTCCTGTGTGCCACTTCATGCACGCGCAAATAAAAATATCAATGCTAGCAAATCTTCCACGGTGGCTTCTGCAGTTCTCGAATCCTGGGTGCTCGGATGCTGACCCTAAAGAACAGAATCTGCGACGTTCAGTTAGAGGGTTTTTCTGAGTTAGATAAACACTTAACCCATCTAATCATCAGGTAATCATCACACGCCATACTGCCTGTAGGAAGCTGAATAAATGTCTTAAGGATTTGTCTAGCCCAAAATGGACTTAATGAGGCGGATTTATACCCCGGACGCGTCGGTCGCATCATGATGGTGACGAAATGTTAGAGTACCTTGTACTGTGCGATGCCAGTGCGCATTAAGGAACATCAGGTGGTAGAAATTATCCTGGGGCCTCCACTACTGTTCGACCTCACAGCCTGAGTCGCTTTCAGGCGTGACAGCGCCAAAAACCAAACCAAACCTATTCGGTGACTCCAGCAGTGACCCCTCGCAGGCGCGTTCGCTGCCGAAGCTCTTATGTCCAGCTGGTTGTAGAAAACACCACAGAAAAGAAGGTTTCGACTTGAAACCATCTACGAATTATTTCGTATAGTCGCTGTTCTATGTTTTGGAAAAACTAATGAATTCATAAGGTTCTGTCCTTTTCCTTCATCTTGGAGCACCCAGACTCCGCATTGCAGTGGGCTGTGTCACGGCGAATAGAAGCCCACCTTGAGAGACAGCCGTTGAAAGTTATGCTTGAAGTGTAATGCAGCCTCCACGGCTGGTCTGATGTCAACTTCGAGGTGCACCGAATCGGTTTGTTGCGTTTTCTTGTGCCCACCACATCAGTCCGAGCAAGCGAAATCTTTACACCAGACCGGTCTGACATACTCACGGGACCTTGTCCCAAGGCAAGCCACAGTGAACTGGGTCTTGCAGCGCAGTGGTGGTATTCTAATTGTAGCATTCACTTGATGTGGGGAAATTGTGCAACTCAACCGACTGTGCCTCGGGGTAGGCACCTGCGATTATTTGCGTTCACCCATTTCCCAGGGGTCATACTCCATTCCCTGAAAAGCTTGGGAAAATATCTCGTAGATGAAAAATATGTTAGGCTTAACGCACATATGGCAAGCTGGGCTTGCGCAACGGAACTGATATCATCATTCTAGAGGCACAGTGCCAGCAAAGAGAGTTCCTGGCGAGAGGAACTCCAGGAAGCATCCAGAATAATGAGATTGTGCCACTAGCTCAAAGCATGTCACATACTGCGGCAGAGCCCAGAAAGGTCAGTAAAGATTAAATTGTGCTTCAAAACACTTTCACGAACGTTTTCAGTGAAGATAACGTGCTCTTTCTTGGGTAACATTTTCTGCATGTAGTGCGTTTAGTGGACTACTCTGTCTCGAAATACTCCTTTAACAGAGTATAAGCTAACGTCCTACATTGGAGACACTTGGGACTTTATGGCTGCTTTTACTAACCTGCCATTCGGACTCATACAACAAACACAAAAATTATTTCCCAGAAGTAAAGAACTCCATTGATAGCTTCATTTCCTTTTACTGGAATTGCTGCGGGGTCCGTAGCTGTCCTTAGCTTGTAAGAGTCGAATGCAAGTGTTCCGCTCACATCCAGAAAATTTTAGCACCAGACAAGCCAATATAGCCACACTCAATAATACACACCGAAACCCCCTTGGCTGTTTACTTTTGACAACTGCTGCACATCAGGCATCAAAAGGCCAGTTACACGAGCTGGGAAACAGCAACAGAGAGCCTGGTTTTACATCCTTGTGTTAAAAGTACATTGAGGACAACTGCATGCAATTCCTGTTCTTAGTTAAACTTCCTGTTCTTAGATAGAGTTATTCACTGGCTCTTTGTGACTGCTTACTTCGCCCTTGAAAAAATAATCGCAATTATTTGGAAAGAATGTAGATTTCAAAATACTCCCGCTATTCGATTCAACCACTCGATGTCATAAAACGGGACGAAAGGGATGCATTCATTTTCTAGTTGATGTCGATGAAGCGTAGGGACTCATATCGAAGCCAAAAAATCGGCTTCGAAGTATCCATAAAATTGGCGAAATCGACACCTGCCTGTACTTATTTCTTCGTTCCTAGCTTAAAAAAAGGCTGCTATTTCTGTTAAAAAGGTCTGTTTGAGCAATAAAGCGCCCCCTTATTGACGTAGGCAACCCTCAATACGTCCTCAGCGTCAGTTTATTAGAATGCATAAGCTGGTTCTATTTCTGATTGGGTTCGGTGGAATAAAATTCTGAATTTAATTCATAGGCTGCTTCTCGCGTATATAAGCGAGCATATATAGAGAACCTCGAAGCTAATTTTTTTCTCAGTGCGATATTGTGTCAGTTAACAGAAATCCTGGAATCTGCTCTAAACAGAAATACTTTAATCAATGGGCTCGCTTGATGCTTTCTTTATTGAAGGTAAATATTTGCACTTGCACATTTCGTAATCTTCCTAACCCGCTCAATATCTCCCTGTCAAACAAAAATGAAGTAAAACAAGTAAGTTGTACACAATCTCAGTGTTACCGACATTTGCAAACTTTGCCGATGATCTATGAGTCCTTGCTCACCGCGTTCCCGGCTGTTAGCTCCCGCTACCCGGACCGAACAAAAGGATTCTAACCACAAACGATGTGGGCCACGAGCGAAGACAAAGACTCGAAGTGGCATCCTCGTCGCGCCGGACTGCAAAGACAGAGGCGACCACATTGTCTGGCTCGCCAGAGGAGGGGGCTAGCGAGTGATGATGCAGTAATGCGAGGTCGGCAAGCCAAACTGCGTATTCGACACCAGTGGCAACGAGAAGTATCATTTGAAAACGCTTGCATCGCAAGGCACCAAGCGAAAATTTTAACTGCTCGCGCATGCTGTTTGCATCACATTGTCTGGTCGAGTGTCCATTGTTTTACAGCGGTCTACTATAGTCACATTTTACTCAACCGTGGAATATACAGGAAATGATCTTATTTGGGACTGCTGCCTGGAACGTCTTGAAAATAAAGAATCACAGCTCTAGAGGTCACGCTCAAAAGTCAAGGTTGAATTTTATAGCAGAAAGGTCAAGGGCCAAATAACAACTGGTGATACGTCACGTGTTTGCTGGTCATTAGTTAAGACTATACCTTATAGGCATACCATCACTATGCGCAGCAAGATTTATATAGTCGCACATTGTTAGTCTCGGGGGTGTGCTTGGTTTGACCTTGGTACGGCTTCAAGGTCTAGTGTACAAAACAGGGAGAAGTTGAGAGTAGTACTTAAAGTAGCAGAGCATCATCTCTAAAAGCGAAATATTCCGCAATGGCTGCTCCAACGCGCCGTTCGAAGTGACGCGTTGTAACGCCTCACACATGGTTGGTTAGCAGGAGTCCGTCCGCCTACTAAAGCACACTGCACCGCATGCTTCGGTGATTTGAGCCATCAACGAGAACAGGTGGTCAGATCTAAGAAACTCCGCTCTGCACATCCTGTTTTGTGTTAGCGCCCACGACTCGGCGTTTGAATGTACGCAAGAACTTCGAGAGAAAGATCTTCAGTATATTGGTCGAAGGGCAGCAGTCCGTTCCTATCCAATTCATAACTGTCTGCCTTCGATTCCCGAAAAGACATTTCCGAGCGATGAAATTCGCCATTTATATAAAGGAGAGCATAGTTTCTATAGTTCTTCCAAATTTCAGACACACAGCATAAAACAAGGGCACAATTTTGCTTTTATTTTTTGTAAGATTGGTGCCTGTGTGGTCAGGAAGTGAACCCACTACACGATGTTCATTAGGAAACGAAATACTCAGTAAAAATATGCATTAAAAATTCCAGAGGTAACACAAAGTTTAATGCGCAAAATGCAATTGTACTCCTATGTTTCCCGAAACTGGGGCTTCTGAGAGAGAAGATCACTGTTTCAAAAGCAGACTACCCGCGTCATATCAATTTCCTTCTGTGTTCACGAAACCAGTTATTTTAAGTGTGCGGTTCCACCGCCTTTGCAGGCTACTTCCTTAATTGTGTAACGGGAGACATCTTTGAGTTAGTAAGCAATTTACCTCTTGAGGTGCTGTGGGATCTGGGATCGAACCCGGCTGGACCTCTCGTCGAGCCAAGTTTTCCGGGCCCAGGCTATGGAGAGGGGCTTGAACACGCGGGACAAATTTGGGTGGGTTTATGCTATTTATCTCGAGCTGAGCCCGGGCTCGATCTTCAAAATTCGGGAAACGATGAGTCTAGTTCGGGAGCAGAGCCTTTTTTTTGTGCCGTAGCCGATGGGTGCGGAATTTATATTTATGATTGCAAGAAGTTAACTGATCCCAAACCTATACATTCCAATGAAAATCGTAGTTGCTGTAGGGATGTGCATGTCATTTCGTCAAGTAGGCACAAAATGGATATGGAGTCTTGAACTGTCCACTTTATTTTCTCGTTTCTGCCAATGGCCATGGCGTCTCACTTTCCATCAAAGGGAACTTGCGGCGCCGTCAACAAGATTTCCCTCATTTATGGCTGCCTTCAATTCTCTCCTCGGGGGCGTCGCCAGCTATGTCCCGGCCAAAAAGTCTGTAGTCTATACCCGCAGCTCCGCTTAGGACAGCAGCTGCGAAAAGAAATGCCAGAGAAATGAAAGGATTTAATTCATAACTGGAACGTGCATGTGGCGTTGTCCGAAACTTCGGTCGATAAAACGATACACAACGCGTGGTAAGTACAGATTTGAAAAACAAGAAGCATTGAAGTTGCGCTGTCTACTTTTTAGGCGCGCAGTGTGCAGTAATGGCTAACGTCAAGTTCATATTTCTGTAGCTTGATGAGGACTATCTTCCTGAATTTTTGTTCCATTACCCGATGAGCACATTCTTTCTTTGCAACTGGCTCACAATCCTTCTGCTCTATTTGTAGATCTTATATGCTGATGGAGCTATTAGTTCCTTCTAAAATACCTTGTATTAGGACTAATTTAAAGTCCACGTAGCAAGTAAAAACTTCCCAGCAAATGTCACTGGCCACATTGTATTTTCAGCATGTCCTGCCTTTGCAAGAACATGATGTGCAGCGGTTCGTCCTCTTCTGCCTTTCGCGCAGAAGAATACGATTTTTTTCATACCGACACAGCTACTTCATAACGACTTAAGAAAACACAGATCGGCAAAGTAGGCTTTCTGGCTGCGGAGGGACGACGCTATCTTAGCTGCTTCCGTTTATGCACAGCTGCAACATTCTGGTATCCATCGTAGGCTATCTTTACCGAGTTCGGCATCATTGAGAAAATTCTTTCTTCTATGGCAAAATCTCGTATGATCATGTGATTATTTAAAACAGTGTGTGTGCGTTTCTGCTCGAAACTAAAAATTCGTACCTATGAAAGCAGCGCCGCAGACGACGAGAGTTGACAGGTTTGCCATGTTTCTCGAGAGCTGTAACAAGTAAATATTAAACATTTCAGTAATTTGTCCTCTGTTGCGAATGAAACTGTCGTTCAAACAGCGACGTCTGCAGAAGAGGGCAGAAAGAAAAATATAAGCCGCACTTTTCTATTCAGTACCCGCGAAGAGTGAATTTCTCCCAGCATGCAATAGTCATCAACAGGTTTCATCGTTAAAAGGGAAGAAATAAGGCCTAGAGAATAAAGAAACCAAATAAATGCATTACTCGGAGAAGAGGCTTCTGTGGGAGAATCCACTCATCACATTCAAAACTGAATGTATATTTTTTCGTTCACTTGATACACTGCATGACTCACGAAGTGATAGCTGTACGCGGCCACTGGTAAGTGGAGAATTATATAATAGGCAAAGTGAACGAACACCCAATGACGACCAAGGAACACTTTTGTATCAACTTAAATGCCAGAAAGCGTTGCGTGGAGGACTCGTAACAAAAATACCACCAGGTGATGTGAACTCACTCCACCTTTATTATGGCGTACCTGATAACCCCCACGAACAGGTCTTGTTTGACGGCTATCTTTTCGGATTCGTCTTTATCATATCTGACCACTAACAGAAAAGTTATAAAACGCGTAAAACCTAAAGGAAACGGTCAGTGAACATCAATGTTCACATGATTGCTGCCCTTAGTCCCAATAGCTTTATATTTGAGGAGAGAACCTAAAAGCAGCGTGGCTTTAGGGCCTCGCGTCTAATGTTCAGAATGTTACATAGATTTCATAGGTTCTCGAAGAGATGTGCATTTTTGGTAATGTGTTAATGACATTCTGATTATTATCGCGGTACCAAAAGCTTAAGCAAGGAAGACCGTGAGGAGACGGAAAATCTAGCTTGCACTGCCGCTTTGATATGGCAGAGAACGGGGGTCATCTTAGTCGAATATAACGAACCCCTTTAGCTTCTCGGGAACATGAAAGTTTTAACAAAGCATGCAGGGAGAGGTTTAATCGAGCGGAAACAAGACTCTACTTAAACGATGAAGTGGAACACGTACCGTTGTACTGAAGCTGAGGCGACTGCAGGGAGGTCCGGGAGGATGTGAACTAGCATGTGAAGCGCCGCTTTTTATACGCTTCTCGCTGAAGGCGAATGTACGACTCAGCCAAAGAAAAACAATGCAAACACATCCATGAGGTTTCATTCATCAACAAATTGGGATCACCAACAAATTGGTTTAAAACGCTTTGACAGGCTTTAAATTGATTCCGCCGTTTGAAAAATCCCCTTTGCTAGCAGTAATTAAAGAATGGCTTTCTATATAATACGGTGTCCAACTTTAGCATGGGGCGAATTCAAGAATTTAATCGAAAACTTTCTTTTTCCGCGCCGCTTGACACATGTCAAATCAATACAGCGATGGAGACCTTCCAGGGCTGGCTCAGAAACCAAACGAACTTTTCCATGAATTTATCTGGTGAAATTACTGATACGCTTGCTATCCATTGTTAAATATGAATATCCCATGCATCATAATCCTGTACACCTGCTTATTATACATCGCATTTTCCGTAAAGCCACTATGAAGAATATAATGACAACGTTCAGCTCAGCAGAGTTTTGATAACAATATGTTGTTATTTCATTCTAGAACGTTTGAGAATTTTGAATATTTATTTCTTATGTTTATTTATATTTGTTATTTTTCTGCTGAATTCTTAAATTGAGACACTACCTCTTTATATGTATAATTACAATTGCGGCAAAGCCTCGCCGGAATTTAGGGTTTGATTGTAAAGAGGAAGAACCTGAACAGCCGGATTTCAGGATGTATTCTAAGTTTCCACCTTCGGGATTTGCTATAAAACTTTCGCGTGGCACGAGAGGGAGACGGAGAAGCATTACGAACAAAAAACGCGTGTTTAATAGCACAGGGTGGATCAACGAGCACAGCAAAATAAACACACACGCAGAACGCAACTATCGGGAAAAATCAAAAGCTACAAATGACCAGAATGCCCACTCTAGTAATCGGTACATGTCCCTAATGCGTTCCGCATTGATGTGCTCCAGAAAAGCTGTTTGCCAAGGAGCCTGCGATCGTGTTGCAGTGGTTGCTTGAGTCTCATGTGCTGTGTCCTATAAAATTCCAGGGGTCCGTGTATGGAGTGCAAGGTAGAAAATGTGCCTTTCCAGCTTTGGCCAAAAGCGCGAACGGCTTCTACAGATTTGTGCGCAGCTTGTCGTGCCTTCTCGCACCCGCTTCACTTAAAGCACATTATCTACTATATTACCATCTCGTTGCCTTGCCAGCCACTCGTACTGCGGGAGTTAATGACATCCAAGTCGAAATCAAAATGAAGAGATGGGCTTGCCCAGAACACGTGCAATGTATGTAATGCGAAGGCAGGATAACCGCTGGTCCTTGAAGCTAACGGAGTGGAGAGACGTGGCAGAGGCCTCTGCCCTGCAGTGGACGTAATCAGGCTGATGATGATCACGCTTTACCATTAAGAGTGAAACAAGATTAGGGTGGGAATTCGCTGCATGCACACTCGATTCCTGTTAAAGCAGTATGAATGAAGCACACCGGAGCACACCGATGCGGACCGCGTTGGGGATAGGTATCGATGACTAGTTCAACAGGAAAATGGCGCAAAAGACGTGGACAAAAGAGACAAACACGACAGGACCAGCGCCATTACGAACAAGGCGCTGGTCCTGTCGTGTTTGTCTCTTTTGTCCACGTCTTTTGCGCCATTTTCCTGTTGAATCATGAACCAACTAGCCCAAACTAGAGTTCTTATCGATGACTAGAGTGGGCATTTTGGTCACTGGTGGCTGGGGAACTTTAGCGACAATTTCGGTCTGCATGTGTGCTGATTTTGGTGTGTTTTTTTATACAGCCTGTGCTATAAAACAAGTGTCTTCGTGTTCGTAAAGCTTCCTCATCTCCTTCTCCTCCCACGGTGAAATTTTATAGCAGAACCCGAAGGTCGAAGCCTTGAAATCATTCTGTTCAGGCTCTTCCTTTTTACCATCAAATCATTGGAAACCTTAAATCCTGCGAGGGTCAGCCGCATTTGAAATTCGACGTCTAGAGAAGTAATGTTTCAGTTTAAGAAATTAGCAGAAAAAAATGACAAATATATTTTACCGTAGGAAATATTAAAAAAAAGGTTCTAGAATGAAATGATAACGGATTGTTATGAAAATTTCGTTGAGCTAGACGTTGTCATTATTTTCGTTGTGGTGGCTTTAAGCAGAGTGCGACGTATATTAACCAAGTTTTCAGGAATCTGATCAAGCTGATATTCAGATTTAACAATTGATAACAAGACTATCACTAATTTGACGACATAAATTCAGGGAATAGTTTCTTTGGTTTCGATCCAACCCGGGCAGGACTCCATCACATCAATGACTTGACGTGTGTCAAGCGGCGCAGAATAACAAAGTTTTCAATTAAAATGGTTGATTTCGCCCCGCCTTAAAGCAGGAGAGCAATTATGTTGAAACACTTTTTTAATTATAGCTAGGAAAGGGGACTTTTCAAACGGCGGAATCAATTTAAAACCTGTCACAGCGTTTCAAACGTTCATGACCAGTGGCTAAAAGGCAGACGATTTCTTTTTATATTCCAATTTGCCGATAATTATAACCTCATGGATGTGTTTGCAATGTTTTTGCTTGTCTGATTCGTACATTCGCCTTCAGCGAGAAGTGTATAAAAAGCGGCGCTTCACATGCAAGATCACATCCTCTCGGATCGCCCTGCAGTCGCCTCAGCTTCAGTGCACCGGTATGTATTCCACTTCATCGCAAAACAAGAGTCTTCATTTATTGTAATATGTTTCCGCTGGATTAAACAGCTGTCTGCATGCCTTGTTAAATCTTTCCCGTTCCCGAGAAGCTAAAGGGTTTCATTATATTTGTCCAAGAGACCTACTGTACTCTGCCGTACCAAAGCGTCACTTATAGCCATAGTACCGTGTCCTCACGGTCTGCTTTGCTTAAGCTTTTGGTGCCGCCATGAATAATCAGAACGCTATTAACGCATTACTTAAAATGCACATACTCGTATCTTCGAGAAGCTATCAAATCTAATTAACGCGCTGGACATTAGACGCGAGGTTCCAAACCATCCAAGCTTCTCTCCTCAAATATAAAGCTATTGGGATTAAGGGCAGCAATCATGTGAACATTGATCTTTTTTTCTTTGTGGCCAGATAAAATAACGACGAATGCGAAAAGATAGCCGACAAACAAGAGCTGTTAGTAGGGAATTTTAAGGCACGCCATAATGAGGGTCGGGTGAGTTTACATCTCCTGGCGGTATTATTGTTCCGAGTTCTCCACGCACCGCTTTCTGGCGTTTAAGTTTATACAAAAGCTGTTTCTTGGTCTTCATTGGGTGTTTGTTCGCTTTGCCCTTAGTATATACTTCTTCACTTACCAGTGGTTGCCTACAGCTATCAATTCGAGAGTCATAAAAGTTATCAGCTCAACGACAAAATATAGATTCAGTTTTGAATGTGGTGAGTGGATTATAACACAGAAGTTTTTATATAAGTAAAGCATTTATTTGGTTCATTCATTCATTATTACAGCGCAACGACGGCACAGAACCAGAGGGGGACACAACAGCGCTGTACTGTCAACTAAATTTTATTCGAGTCCGGTAGGGCTTTTATACCACCTGGTGATCAGAACAGGAAAAAAACATACAATAATAGCTGTAGGCACGCGCAAGGGTACAAGAACGGCGGTTAACCGGCACGTGTCAGATTTCACATCCTAGATATTTGATCTCTTTCTGGGACAACGCCACTGATGGTGCGCTTATGCACTCGTCCTGCAATCATATAATCATACAAGCTTCTATTATTTCTCTTGTTAATGCGTCTCGGTGTTTCCCTATGACACTGCATTGCCTGTACATAGGTTATTATTTATCGTCGCTGTCATCTTCTGCGCTGCAGTCCCTGCAATTTTTGGCTACGTGGCCTGAGGTAGCAAAACGTGCGACATTGTCACTGTGCTCTTTTAGCCTTTTTCTTCAGACAGCGGCCAGTATGCCCGCTGTATTTTTTCCCACAGGACATGGGCAGTGAATACATCACATCTTCTTGACACGGGACAAAACGCTCCCCGTGTTTAACTCTACACCTGCGCGTTTCGTTGGTCGTGCAGTAAACGTTTTTGCACAACCTGGAAAGTTTTTCCGGTGCTGAAAATACTACGTCAGCCCCTGCCCTACCTCCAATTTGCCGGAGGTTGTGCGACACCTGATGGAGATAAGGCAAAACAACAACCTTTCTTCTTTCCCTTTGCCTAACCGGTTCGCTAGTGTGGCGAGGTCTCAGGTTTTTCTGCTGCTTTTCTGCCACTGACACTGGGACATTGGAAGGATAACCAGCCGTCCTAAGGCGATCAACTTGTTTCGCAAAGCTTTGTCCCATACCATGCTGGCAACACTTCTTTAAAACATTATTAAAAGCTGAATGAATAATGGCCCTTTTTACAAGTTTTCTTGCTCGAGGCTCGTGCGGCCAACACACATGGGACGGAGTGAAATGAAGGGCGAGATCTAAGAACTTCATAGAATCGTTAAGCTGGGTTTCATGTGTTAAAACCAGTGGTTCAAGACACTTTGTGAACACTGAATGAATCTTTAGGAACTGCTGCTCAAAACTGAGGTTGTCGTTCTGTACCAATACAAAGTAATCGTCGAGAAATCTAAAAATGCGGCACACGCCGAACCCTTCTAAACAATCTTGCAGTGTTTTGTCACGCAGGGCCAAAAACATATCGCTAAGAATCGGGGATAGGCACGCACCAATACATATCCCGTCTTTCTGAGTCTACATATCCCCATTCCATTCTACAAAAGGCGCACTAAGATAAATTGATAACAATTCTAGGAAGGCATCGGCGGAAATTCCGCACTCGTTTTGGAAGGCTATGACACCATGCTTTTCCATGTGCTTATTCACAGCTGACAAGATTTCTGCCTAGGGAATCTTGTAATACAAATCTTTTATGTCGGCTGAAAATCTCTGCAGTTTTTTTACCGTAATCCAATCATTTTAGGAAGGTAATTTTCGTCAGGAATTTTTATTCTAAAATGGTCATCGATCGTTAAAACGTTTAGTTTCTGTTGCAAGTATCTTGCGACATGCTCCTGCCATGTCCCTGCCTCTGAAACCATTGCACGAAACGGCCAGTTGGGTTTATGGGTATTTGCAGAGAGAAAAAAGAAATTGGTTTCTTTATTCTCTGAGCCTTACTTCATCCTTTTTAACGTTAAGCGTGCTGATGACTATTTCATGCTTGGGAAAATTTAAACTCTTCGCGCGTACTGAATAGAAAAATTGCGGCTTATATTTTTCGTTCTCCCTTCTCCTGCAGACGTCGCTATTTGAACGACCTTTTTATTCTCAACAGAGGAAAAATTACTGAAATGCTTTCCGTTGACTTCTTACAGCTCTCGAGAAACATGGGAAACCTGTCAACTCTCATCGTCTTGGGGGCTGCTTTTATCGGTACGAACTTTTAGTTGCGCGCAGAAACGCACACACAGTGCTTTAAAAACTCATATGATCGTGCGAAATATTCCCATAGAAGGAAGAATGGCCACCATGAGGCGCAACTCGGCATAGATCCCCTACGACAGATACCAGATAATTGAAGCAGCGTATACCAAGAAGCAGCTAACATTGCGTCGTCCCTCCGCAGCTAGCAAGCCTTCTTTGCCGATCAGAGTGTTTTTAGGTCCGCATAATACCCCGTTTTGTTATGCTCGTATGAAAAAAAATCGTATTCTGTAGCGGGTATGGGAGGCCAGGGTGAACCGCTGCGCATCAAGTTCCTGCCTAGGCAGGAGATGCAGAAAATAAAATATGGCCAGTGAGATTTGCTGAGAAGTTTTTACTTACTACGTCGGCTTTAACTGAGTTTCGATACGAGGTTTTTTTTTAAGTGTTTGAGTAGCTCTATAACCATATAACATCTACGAATACAGCAGAAGGATTGTGAGGCGTCTGCAAAGAAAGCATATTCACACACTGAAATTCAAAAAAATTCAGGAAGATTGTTCTCATCAAGTTAGAGAGATGTGATCTTGACGTTAGCCATTACTGCACACTGCACGTCTTAAAAATATGCCCTGCAACTTCGATGCTTTTTTTTTCAGTTGTGTACTTAGCACGCGTTGTGTATCGTTTTCTCGACCCAAGTGTCGGATATCTCCACAAGCACGTTTCAATGATTCAGCTGTGATTTAAAAACGTTCATTTCACTGCCATTATTTCGCAGCGGCTGTTCTAAGCGGAGCTGCGGGTATAGACTACAGACTTTTTGGCCGGGACATTGCTGGCGACGCCCCCGAGGAGAGAATTGAAGACAGCCATGAATGAGGGAAGTCCTGTTGACGGCGCCTGAAGTATGCCTTGATGGAAAGTGGGCAGCCACGGCCATTGGCAGAAACTAGAAAATAAAGTGGACAATTCAAGGCTCCATATCTATTTCATGCCTACTTGACCAAATGACATGCACATCCCTGCAGCAACTACGATATTCATTTGAACATATAGGTCTGGGATCAGTTAACTTCTTGCAATCGTAAATATAAGTCCCGCACCCATCGGCTACGGCACAAAAAAAGGCTCTGCGCCCGAACTTGACCCGTCGTTGCCCAAATTTTGAAGATCGAGCTCGGCCTCAGCTCGAGATAAATAGCATAAGCCCACCCAGCTTTCTCCCGCGTGTTCAAGCCCCTCTCTGTGGCCTGGGCCCGGACCACTTAGCTCGACGAGAGGTCCAGCCGGGTTCGATCCCGGGTCCCACAGCAGCTCAAGAGGTAAATTGCTTACTAACTCAAAGATGTGGACAGGTCAAGACTGAATACGCATTTCGTGCATACTCGACCAAGTGATATGCACATCCCTACTGCAACTATGATTTTCTCTTGAACGTGTGGCTCTGAGATCAGTTAACTTCTTGCCATGATAAATATCAATCCCGCAACCTTCGATTGCAGCCCAAAAAAACTGCGATCCCGAACTAGATCCTTCATTGCCCGAAATCTGAACAGAGCCCGTACTCAGGTCGAGATTCGAAACTTAGTCCCACCCAGCTAAGTCCAACGTCTTCAAGACCGGGCCGTGCACGGCCCCGGTGCAGTGTCCCTCTACGCATCGGCCCGGACCACTTAGCTCGACGCGAGGCCCAGCCGGGCTCGGTCTCGGGTCCCTCAGCAGCTCTAGAGGTAAACTGCTTACTGAATCAAAATTTGTCTCCCGTTACACAAGTAAGGAAGTGGCCTGCATAGGCGGTGGTACCACAGTACTAAAAATAACCGGTTTGGTGGACACAGAAAGACGGTGATGTGACGCGGGCTAACCCCGTCTGCTTCTGAAACAGTGATCTCTCTCAGAAGCCCCAGTTCCGGGAAACATATGAGTACAGTTGCATTCTTGCGCCCTAAAATTTGTGTTACCTGTAGGTTTTTAGTGTACATTTTTGCTGAGTGTTTCCTGTCCTAATGCGCATGGTGCAGTGGGTTCAATTCCTGATCGCACAGGCTCCAGTCTCACAGAAAATGTAAGCAAAATATTCTCCTTATTTCATGCTGTGTGTCGCAAATCACGAAGTGCTATAAACACTGTGGTCCCTTTCATTGGTTATTGTAATCGCTCAGACATGTCTTTTCGGGAATCGAAGGGAGAGAGTTATGAATTGGCTTGTAACAGACGGCTGCCCTCCGACCAATATAATGAAGGCCTTTCTTTCGAGGTTTTTGTCAATATTCGAACGCCCTACCCTGAGCGGTAACACAAAACAACAGGTGCGGGGCGTTTTCACTTATATCTGACCCCTTGTTCTCATTGATGGCTGAAATCGCCGCAGCATGCGGTGCAATGTGCTTTAGTAGGCGAATGGACTCGTGCAAACCAGCCATGAGTGAGGCGTTACCACGCGCCACTTCGAACGCCGCATTGGAGCAGCCATTGCAGAATTTTGCGCTTTTAGAGTGAAAGCTCTGCTACGCTAGGTACAACTCCTAGCTTCTGGCTTTGCGTGCTAGGCTTTTACGCCGTACCAAGTTCAAACCAACCACACCCCGGAGGCTAACAATGTGCGACTATATACTTCTTGCTGCGCATAGTAATGGTATGCCTGTATGGTATACTCTCAGCTAATAGCCAGCAACTACTACGTGACGGATAACCAGTGGTTACTTGACCCTAGACCTCGACTTTCTACTAAGAAATTTAACCTTGACTTTTGAGCTTGACCTCTAGAGCTGTGATTCACATCGCGTGAAGCGACGTCATGCAATGACGTAGCAATCTGGTCACACCATTCTTCGCTATAATTACCGCTGGCTTTGTATTCACTCGTCTGCTAGGTTCAGCCGTGTTGGACGTCAGCGAATTTTTTCCTTTCAATAAACTTCTTGCCTTTCATCGCTTATCGCGGTGAGGCGTGCGCGTACATTGCTTGCTCATAGCAATGTGACTGACGATGCCGCTGCCTGAACTAGGTCTACAAATGTGCTTTTCCTGATTCCGCGTCAAAGAAGTAGTAGTACTAATGGTTTATTAAATATGCACAGAAAGGATTTTAACGCCGGCAGTTCTTTAGCTTCGAGACGTTAAAGGCTGCAGTCCAAAAAGAAATTATTTTGCGCGGGGGAGCAAAATGTCACTATAGTAGACCGCAATAAAACAATAGACACTCGATCAGACAATGTCATGCGAACTGCGTGCGCGAGCTGTTACAATGTTGCATAAGTGCTTAGTGATGAAAGACCTTTCAAATGATACTTGTCGTCGCCACTGGCGCCGGATTCGTAGTTTGGCTTCCGACCTCGCATTACTGCTTCATCTCTCGCTATCCCTTTCCTCTGACGAGCTAGACGACGTCGTCGCCTAGGTTTTCTTCGCTGTCCGAGCATGGACGACGAGCACATACCCACACAGATATATATATATATATATATATATATATATATAGATTTATATACATACGAAGCTTAAAAATGCCACGAAGGAATGTAAATTAACTGCTTACAAATCACTAGTTCGACCCATCCTGGAGTACGCCTCAATTGTCTGGTCCCCTCATTACGCGCGCGACATTGACCGTTTAGAATCAGTTCAAAAAAAAGCAATAAGATTCATCTTCAGCCGGTATGATCGCAAGTTTTCACCTTCTTCCCATATGCACAGTTTACCTTTACAAATATTAGAACATAGGCGCACACGTGAACGCATCATTATGCTGCACAAGATCGTTCACACATCATCTGGCCTTCAGGCACCCTTCACATTTGTGTCATCAAGCGCACGTGCAACCCGACGGAACCACCCATTAAACATTGTTCCCTTCAAACTACATATAGATTGTTTTAAATTTTTCCCTCTAACCGTTGAGATTTGGAATGGACTGGGCGGCTCACTTCGTTCATTGCCAATTGAAGAGTTTGTTGTTCAGTTCCCTGACAATTTGACCCGTTGATCTGTTTTTAATATTTCTGTGTTATCTATTTCTATGCTACCAATGTTATTTGTTTTTACTGATGTATTCACCCACTCCTGCTATGTCTCTCCTCAGAGACAGCAGTATTTATAAATAAAAAAAATAAATAATATATATATATATATATATATGACGTGTGTGATATACTTACCGTATAAATCACATACATAAACATCAAGTTCCCAAACTGTTTATTCAAGCTAAATGATCGTTGCATTGTAAATGCATTATAATTAGATTAGTATAACTAGCTCAGCGGCGAAGTTCAAAAATGTCGGTGACACTGAGATTAGATACCACTTACTTGTTTTATTTCATTTATATTTGACTGGGAGATATTGTGCGGATTCAGAGGCTTACGAAAATCATAAGTACAAACAGTTTATTTTCAATAAAAAACATTCCGCTCACCGCTTAATTAAAGTATTTCTGTTTAGTGCAGATTCAAGTATTTCAGTTAAATCACACAATATCGCACGGAGGGAAAAATTTGCTTTCAGGTTATCTATATATGATGGCTTATACACGCAATAAGCAGCCTATGACTGAAATTCAGAATTTTATTCCATTGAACGAAAACGAAAAATGAACCAGCTTATGTATTTTATTAAATTCACACTCAGGACGAATTGAGGCTTGCCTGTGTAGACAAGGAGACGCTTCTTTGCTCAAACAGACCGTTTTAACAGAAACTGGAGCCTTTTATAAGCTGGGAAGGAACAAAAAATTAAAGGCAGGTGTCGCCGTCAATGGTCGATATCGGAAATTTTTACGGGTACCTCGACGCCGATTTTTGGGGATCGATATCAGTGGCTACGCTTCACCGCCATTGACTAGAAAATGATCGCAACCCGTTCATCTCGTTAATAACATACAGTGCTATATTATAGTTTTCGTTCAGACTATTGCGTTTATTCTTTCAAGGGCGAAGTAAACATAGCCGCAAAGAGGCGATGAATAACTTTATTTGAGAAGAAAATCGCATGCAGTTGTCCTCAATATGCCTTTAACTGAAGTATGGAAAATTTGTCTCTGTGCTGGTGTCTCGCACTCGAGTAACAGGTCTTGTGCAGTCTGATGTGTAGCAGTGGTGAAAAGTAAATAGCCAAGAGGATTTCGGTGTGGATTATTGAGTGTGGCTGCATAGGCCTGACCAGTGCTAAACATTTTCTGGGTGTGAGAGGAACACACGCCCTCAACCCTTTGAAGCTAAGGACTGCTACGGAGCCCACAACACTTCCAGTGAAAGGAACTCAAGCTGCCCGTGGAGTTATTTTATTATGGGAAAGAATTTTTGTGCATGTTGTATTAGTCTGACGGGCAGGATAGTAAAAGCAGCCTTGATGACCGCAGTTTGTCCACAGAAGGACGTCAGCTTAGTCTTTTTAGAGGAATATTTCGAGACAGAGTAGTGCACTGCATGCCCTACGTGTCTAAATTGTTGTCCAAAAAACAGCACGTTACCTTACCCTAAAGCATTCGTGAAAGTGTTTTGACGCACAATATAACATTTACTAATATTTCTGGGCTCTGTCTCAGTATGTGGCTAGATTTGAGCTACACGAACAATCTTATAATTTTGGATGCTTCTTGGAGTTCCTCTTGCGAGGAAGTCTTTGCTGTCACTGTGCCCATAGAATGATGATATCAGTTCCATTGCACAAGGCGGGCTTGCCATATCTACGTTAAGCCTAACATGTTTTTATCTCCGAGGTATTTTCAAAAGCTTTTCAGTGAAGGCAATACGGCGCCTGGGAAAAGGTTGAACAGAATTTATCGCACGTGCCTACTTCGAGGCACTGTCTATCGAGTTGCACAATTTCCCCATATGAATTACAATACCACCGCTGCCCTCGAAACTGAACATAAAAAATATTAAAAATAAAATGTCAACACCGTGAATGTTCAACAGTTACATCTGAAGCACTTCCTATGTGCAATTGGCTGCACTCCTTTAACAACCTTTAATGCGAAGGCCAGCTCCCTGTGAGTACCACTGGGACAAGGTCACGTGGCTATGTCAGACCAGTCTGGTGTACAGATTGCTCTTGCTCGGACCGATGTGGTGCGCACAAGAGCACGCAACAAACCGATTCGGTGCACCTCAAAGTTAGCATCAGACTAGCCTGGGGGCCGCATTACACTGCAAGCGAGCCGGCGTAGAACCCACATAGGTACACTGAAAACATGTCATTAATCAGTGATCACATTTAACCATTAAACCGTTAAAACCACTGAATATATTCGTGACGCTCCAGCAATGTTTACACACGAGCAACTTCCGAGCTGAAGCAGTCGTGTCGAAATGGCTGTCAGACACGTCCCAGAAAAGAAGGCGTCACCTGTAGCCATCTTAGTTTTTGATACACATCGTCAAGTCAGTTAAAATCCTGTTCAGTTACTGCTGTCACCTTACATTCGATTTCGTGCCATCATCATCATCATCGCCATCAGCCTGACAGCTTCAGGTGCAGGGCAAAGGCCGCTCCCATGCATCTCCAATTAACCCTGTCGTTTGCCAGTTGCGACCACACCTTACTTTCTGCCGCCCCCTGCTACGTTTGCCTTCTCTTGGAATCCACTGCGTCACCCTTAAGGACCATCCGTTATCTTGCGTTCGCATTGCATGCTCTGCCCAAGCCATTTCTTCCTGTTGATTTCGAATAGGAAGTCATTAACCCGCGCTTGTTACCTCACCTCCGCTGGCTTCCAACCTCTTAACCTTACACCAATCATTTTTCTTTCGATAGCTCGCTGCGTTGTCCTTAACTTAAGCTGAACCCTCCTGGTTAGCCTCCACGTTTCTGCTGTATATGTGCGTACCTAGGCATGAGATTCCTCAGCAATCAGGATATATCTGGCAGCATAGACGAGTTTTATGGTATCAACGAGAGCTGGCATCTAGCGTAATTGGGCTAATAAGACGTATAAGCTGAAGGTGCTGCAGTCCTACGCGCCTACATCAAGCAATGATGACTGGATTGTTGAAACATTCTGTGAAGACGTGGAATCGGTGATGACCAAAGTAAAATCATAGTACACTGTACTGATGGGCGACTTCAATGCGAAGGTAGGCAAGAAGCAAGCTGGAGAACAGGTGCTATGTGACAAAGCCATAGGTTCTATTAATAGCATTGGAGAGTTATTAGAAAAGTTCGCAGATAGAAATAGTTTACGGATCATGAATATCTTCTTCCGAAAGCAATCCAACAGGTAGTGGGCGTAGAAGAGCACCACTGGTCAGACCAAAAATGAAATAGACTTCATACTGTGCGCTCACCCTAGCCTTGTAGAGGCCATGGAGGTCCTCGGAAAGGTCCGCTGTAGCGACCACAGAATGGTAATGCCTCGTATTAGCTTATATATGAAAAGGGAACGGAGGAAATTAGTGAAGCGGAAGTCTATTAACGAGTTTGCATTAAGGAGGAGAGTAGAGGAATTCAGGATTTTGCCGCAGAACAAATTTTCCGCTTTAACTGAAGATGACGACCGTAACGTTGAAACATTGAACGATCGCCTCACAGATACCATTACATAGTGTGCCCTTGAAGTACGCGGTAGGATGGTTCACAAGACACCTGGAAGCTATCTTAGGAGACTAAAGATCTGATTCAGAAACGGCAAAGTTAAAGCCAAGTCAGTTTCCGCGAACTTAGGTCAGGCAGCAAGAGACTTTGAGATTTGAAATAGCGCGAAATGCCAAAATACAACTGAATATTAGAGGAATGTCTGCAAAGGACGGACCTTCTCCAACAACTGCAATACGTTGTAGAGTAGTGCTGATTAAAACTGATGATCACTGCCGTTTTTTAGTTGCAGGTAATTTTTTTTTTAGTTACAGGGATTAGTTAGAGGCGAATGTTAAAATCTTAACGGCCTCTGGACTGCCATGTGGACTGCTGTATTGAATCTACACTTCTCGATCATTTCCTTATTGCGAAAGCAATACTGCGCTAGGTTTTGAGCCTTCAGCGTCGTCCCGGCGGTTCCACGTTAAACCTCTAGCTTGAACTCTGTTGTGACGTCACGCCAGACGGAGAAAAAACTTGGGCCCAACTCAGCTCGTCGCTGCTGTCTCGGCGGATTCACGCCGCTTCCGCAAAGAATAAAGTTCATAAAAAAATAACATAAAAAATAAAAAATTAAAAAGTTAAACAAAGCAAAGCTGAGCATGGTAGCAATGGTCACCACCCCGTTTCAAACGGAGCGCTCCGATCCATCCATCCATCCATCCGTCCGTCCGTCCGTCCGTCCGTCCGTCCGTCCATCCGTCCATCCATCCGTCCCTCCGTCCATCCGTCCATCCGTCCATCCGTCCATCCATCCATCCATCCATCCATCCGTCCATCCGTCCGTCCATCCATCCATCCGTCCGTCCGTCCGTCCGTCCGTCCGTCCGTCCGTCCGTCCGTCCGTCCGTCCGTCCGTCCGTCCATCCATCCATCCATCCGTCCATCCATCCATCCATCCATCCATCCATCCAGCGGTTATCCGCAACCTCGGCCGCCGGCTTTGGCGCGTAGCTCGGAACATCTAGACAATCATCCGTTAGCGTCAGCCGCTCGTTTTGGCGACCGAGGCACGCATTAATCTCCCAGCACGTGGGGGCCCTCGTGTGGCGAGTATAGTACCATGTAAAACAAATGGGCAAAACTTTGATAAACATAAGCTTTACTAAGAGCCCTACCAAGACACACCACCAGCCAAACCAGGCGTAGCCAGGGCTATTGTTTCCGCATCTTACCGGGCTTAACCAAGCGAAGCCTCTGCCAATTTTTTTCTCTTGTTCTCCTGAGGTATCGTGTCAACTCGCCTCAAAAACCGGCTGCGTGTCAATGGGAACTCTATCAAAAGCCGCATGGCGAGACAAAACAAACTGAAACTGAATTGTATAGTTATTCCCGTCAGATTTAACAAAAAAAGTACAGAGAAACAAATAGCTTTTCTTAAAGGTGACGTAATATTGCCGACCATTGCGCAGGCGGTCCAGTATTATCGATAACAAAGCTGTGCAGATTAGAGAGGGAGGAACTACCAACTCAATCCAAGCCAGCTTCCGCGAACTGTCATCGGGCAGTAACTTACTTCCAGGCTTTTCTTAAGTGCAGCCCTGCTTGATATTAGAAGAGATATAATTAGCGCTTGAAGCTTGTTCGTGAAATTGAACACAATTGAATACTAGTTACTAAACAGAATCTTGTGACTTCCTAGAGAAATTTTTCCGAAATAAACAGCTGTGGCTGTGATCAGTACGATGTGCATAAGGCTGCAAATAAGCCTTTTTTCTGTGGTATGGTTTACACTGGCCAGGACATTGCAAGTACTGTTGTGAGCGCACTTCTGTATGCGCATGTGAACAAGGTCACAGAATGTATTTTATTAGCTACACAAGGCACCGGGAAAAACTTGCAAGCATGTGTCTTGTGCATTGTAGGTGAATGAAGTATTACTCAAACGCCAATCATCACGAGACTGCGCAGTAATGGCTGCGGCGCTTAGCAGCTTCCCTATATTTTACAGAGAACACAGCTGATAATGAGGCTCCCGCTTTATTCAGTTCAGAGCTATATGGGGTATGAGGACACTAGTTGCTTCTATTTCGCTTGTGGATGGTCATTCTGACAAAAGCGTAAGGCTCATTAAGTCAAGTCGCAACTGCAAACGCTAGCGCTTCGCCATAGCGAGTAATCTCTGATTAAGACTTGTTCTCGCTTTTCGGCCAGCGTAGTGAATTCCATGGGTCCGCTTCAGTGCCTTGCATGGGCCTCTATTTTCGGAACGGTTCTAGTCCTTAGTTTTCGAGGAGTGAGGGCCTGAGTTCCTCTCGTCTTCAACGAAATTTGAAAGCTGAAAATACCTAAACAGCCCCACCGCATGGCTCAGACTTGAATTGTTTGTGGTCTTAATTTCTGAGAAATGCGGCAAACAAGAACACAAGAAGCTGTTTACATGAGCCAAAAAGCACCAGATCTATGCCAGATTCTCCATCCCGGAGTTCACACAAGGCACAGGGTAGTGGATTTTTCGACCCGTTTGTATTCGTGAAAATTCACCATTCAAATCCTAGTATGTTTTCTGTCTCAACCAACTGCCAACAGGCCAGCCTATTCCCCACACTATGCTCGATAAAAGTTTGGAATTAGTCCTAGAACACATCGAACTATAAAAGTGAATTTTTAAGCTGGGTCTTAAAGCTCTTTCCTATATACTATATTTGGCAACAAAGGGCTGCCATATACTGAATAAAGCTAGTACGATTTTATTTTGCGCACCAACTGCGGTCCGGTAGTATTTCTGTCTCCATGAAAATCCGCCCGAAATACTTTCTTCCACAGCACCACCTATCTATGCGTACAGATATTAATGCGTAATTACACACTGTGCCGGAGCAGTGATGTTTCGATTGATGCCTGGAGTAAACGAGCTCTACGCAATAGTCAAGGTGACCGCACAGAAGCGAAATATATGCAGTTAGATGACTTATGGCGCAAGTAGTTCACAGCTGCGTAAACCAGGACCCTCCTTATCAAATTCCTTATCCGTAAGATATATAGCACCTGCTAAGCGGCGCAGCCATCATTGAATAATCTCGTAGTGATTGTTGCTTGAGTCGAGCTCACTTACGTAGAGTACACAACACTGATGGTTAAATTTTCTAAATGGTTGCCTTGTGTAGCTTATGAACCATATTTTCTGATATTGTAGCGATGAGCCCACACAAGTACGGTCGCTGCACTAGATGTAGCCTTCTGCTGGCTGTGAAACCCAGCTGAAACGGACGCGCTTCATTGCAGCCTTGTAGACGGTATATTGCTTAAAGCTACAGCTCTATCTTTTGATAAAACTCTCTTAGTCACACGATTCTGTGCATTAACTGATCGTCAATTCTACTCAACGTCGTCTACAAGTTTCAAGGAATAATTAACTATCAGGTAATATCGAGCAAGGGATGCATTTAAGAAACGCCTCTAAGTTTCTTACTGCCAGAATATAGTTTGCAGAAGCTGATATGGCTTGAGAAGGTATTTTCTTTCTACACAAGCTGCACAGCTTGGTTATCCATGATGCTGCATTTTACACACAATGCTCTGCAGGATTAGTTTGCCTAATAGCCGATTAAAATTGTTTCTTTGTCCTTAACTGGAAAAAGTGTGAAGTTTCAGTTTGTTTTTCTCGGCATCCCACTGTTAATGAAGGGTTGCCGTTGACAAGTAGTCGCTGCTGGCGACGAGTAGGCGCGCAGCCTGAGCTGATAGAGGAAAATGATATAAAATAAGCGACCTATTACAACGCTCTGAGTGCCAATTCAGCGGCTGTGAATATTTGTGAGGCATAACATTGTATGCAATCTGGATTTTTGTTTTTTAGATATGAAAAGAAAAAAGAAGTGAGCATCGGTTCGTACTGGTGTATATATTATTCTAGCAGATGAAATGGGTTTTATACAGGTGAAGGCTGGCCCCGCCGCGGTGGCTCAGTGGTTACGGTGCTCGGCTGCTGACCCGAAAGACGCGGGTTCGATTCCGGCCGCGGCGGCTGAATTTCGATGGAGGCGAAATTCTAGAGGTCCGTGTGCTGTGCGATGTCAGTGCACGTTAAAGAACCCCAGGTGGTCGAAATTTCCGGAGCCCTTCACTACGGCGTCCCTCATAGCCTGGGTCGCTTTGGGACCTTAAACCCCAATAAACCAAACCAAACAGGTGAAGGGTGGACGGAACACAGCTGGCCGCAAACAGCTCAGAGCCCAGATCAGTCAGCGCGCGCATCCCTCTTCTTCCTCCAAGTCATCAGTAAGCCGCTACGCGGCGTAACAATATATTACAGTCGCAGCAAGTGGTAACCTCTCCACATGCAAATCTGTAATATCAGTTTGTTTGTGGCTTTCACGCTGCTTCTAATGAGATTGAATACCATTAACAGCAAGAAATGTGCGTTGTGAAAATGACAAGGCAACTGAAGTTCTACCAATGAGTACCGCCTGCTGAAGTAAATCGAAGTAGTCCCTGCGATACCAGCGCAGTCGAGCTGGCATTCGAGTCTGGCGTTCTGAATCTGTTGTTAGTAGCAGTGCTAACTTCTTCAGAGAAAGAAGATATTCATATTTGTGCAAAGGTTTCACCCAATCGCAGAGGAAGAAAGTACTTGATGAAAAAAAAACAACATGTTTTACAGAAAATTTCGAACTCTGATGCGGATATTAGCTTTTTTTAGTCGTTAGTGCCCACTTTCACTGAAAAATAAAATTATAAAAAGTTTGACGTCCCCCCTTGCAGCCATTCCTAACGATGTATTTTCAAGCTTCTGGTTTTCTTTATGGGTTTAACTCCCAAAGCAACTCAGGCTATGAGGGACGCCGTAGTGAAGGGCTCCGGAAATTTCTACCACCTGGGGTTCTTTAATTTGCACTGACAGCTCACAGCACACGGGCCACCAGAATTTCGCCTCCATCGAAATTCGGTCGCCGCGGCCGGGATCGAACAAAATGAGTTCTTGGCGTCACAGGAATATTTGACGGCAGATCTGAAGTGACTGCAGTGTATTATCGAGAAGTCCTCATTAGAAACAGCTGTTTCGATCTGGTTTTCATTCGTACCGCAACTAACCCAGATTGGATGATTTGAATGCCATACAAATTTAGCTGACCGCTGGAAAGGGATGCAGACCAGTTCCATACAACCGTTCTTTTCATTTATTGTGTTTTTATGACACTGAGGACGCCCGCCAGCTGACAGACCAGGGCAATTATGGGGCCATAACAGTCCTTTATAAAGGACAAAAGCCGAGAAAGAATAGACTGAATGAAATCCTAATATTGTCCCTGGTATATTCGAGGTGTGGAGGAGAGAGAGACTACTTGAATGTGTTCTTAGGCGAAATAATCATACAGATCACTCACAAAGCGGTCACGAAAGTCGAGGTAACGAAGCTCGGTAGCTGTTGTAGAAAGGTAACTTCTAAAGCTCAGCCTGCAGACAGCAACAGACGTCTGGCTCCAAGTGATTTCCAGGCTTTTCTTGAATGCAGCCCGTGCTAAGCTTTCGCTTAGCATGTACATTAAATCGAATGTACATGAAACCGTAGATAAAATCCAATGTAAGTTGCCAGAAGAAATTCAACAAAATTTTTTAACCGACTTGATTAGGTTCCCCAAAAACTAAAGCCGTCACTACGTTCTATGATAAAGTGTAGATGGCTATAGGTGACGCCTTCTTTTCTGTGGCGTGTCTGACAGCCATCACGACACGACTGCTTTAGCTTTTAAGTTGCTGGTGTGTCATCATTGTTAGAGCATCACGAATATATTGAGCAGTTTTAACTTTTTTATGGTCTAATATAAACTCTCATTGATGGCACGGTTTCAGTGTACCGATGTGGGTTCTATGCCGGCCAGCTTGCAGTGCAATGCGGCCGCCACGGCTGGTCTAAGGTTAACTTTGAGGTGCACCGCATCGGTTTGGTGCGTTCTCTTGTGCGCACCACATCGGTCCGAGAGAGACTGGTCTGACATACCAACGTTACCTTCTCTTAATGCAAGTCACAGTGAACTGGACCTTGCATCGCAGCTGTGGTATTCTAATTTTAGGATCAAATTGATGTGGGGAAATTCTGCAATTCGTTCGACAGTGCCTCGGCGTAGATACTTGCGATAATTTGTGTTCACACTTTACCCAGCCGTCGTACTGCCTTCCGTGAAAAGCTTGAGAAAATATCTGGCAGATGAAGAATAAGTTAGGCTTAACGCACATGTGACAAGCTGGCCTTACGCAATGGAACTTATTGACTGGCTCTTTCTAGCTATGTTTACTTCGCCCTTAAAAAAACAAACGGAATAATATGCAAGAAAGCTAGACTTCAAAATACTCCCGCTATTCGATTCAAGCGCTCGATTTCATTACCGGGATGAACGCGATGCATTCATTTTCCGGTGAATGTCGATGAAGCGTAGCGACTGATATCGAAGCCAAAAAATCGGCTTCGAAGTATCCAATAAGCTTGCGAAATTGACACCTGCTTGTAATTTTTCGTTCTTTCCTAGCTTAAGAAAGGCTTCCATTTCTGTTAAAGACATCTGTTTGAGAAAGAAGCGCCTTCTTGTCGACGTAGGCAAACCTTAATTCGTCCTCAGCGTCAGTTTAATAGAAAGCTCAAGCTGGTTCTTTTTCTGACTTGGTACGGTAGAATAAAATTCTGAATTTAACTCATAGGCTGCTTCTCGCGCGTATAAGCGAGCATATATGGAGAACATCGAAGCTAATTTTTCCCCGTGCGATATTGTGTCAGTTAACAAACATCTTGGAATCTGCTCTGAAGCGAAATAGTTTAATCAAGCGGTTCGCTGGATGTTTTCTTTATTCAAAGCAAAGATTTGCACTTGTGCATTTCGTAATCTTCCTAGCCCGCACAATACCTCCCTGTCAAAAGAAAATGAAATGAAACCAGTAAGTTGTACACAATCTCAGTGTCGCCCATATTTGCAAACTTTGGAGATGATCTACGAGTCCTTGCTCACCGCGTTCCCGGCTGTTATCTCCCGCCACCCGGCCCGAAAAAAATGATTTTAGCCAGAAACGATGTGAGCCACCAGCGAAGAGACAGACGCGCATTGGCATCCTCGTCGCGCCGGACTGCAAAGACAACGAAGCCGACGACATCGACTGGCTCGTCAGAGGAGAGGGCTAGCGAGAGCTGATGCAGTAATGCGAGGTCGGCAAGCCAAACTACGAATTCGGCGTCAGTGGCAACGAGAAGTATCATTTGAAAATGCTTGCATCGCAAGGCACTAAGGGAAAATTATAACGGCTCGCGCACGCTTTTCGCATCACATTGTCTGACCGAGTGTCCTTCGTTTTATAGCGGTCTACTATATTCACATTTTCCTCACCCGCGGAAAATTATGGCAATGATCTTTTTTTGGACTGCTGCCTTGAACGTCTTGAAAATAAAAAACTGCCGGCGCTATAATATTATGTTTGCATAATTAATAAATCATTAGTACCACTTCTTTGACGCGGAATCAGGGAAAGCACAGCAGTAGACCTAGTTTAGGCTGCGGCATCGTCAGTCACAGTGCTACGAATAAGCAAGGGACGCTCACGCCTCGCTGCGATAAGCGATCAAAGGCAAGAAGTTCACTGAACAGAAAAAAATCCTCCAGCTCCAACCTGGCTGAACCTAGGAGACGAGCGAATACAAAGCCAGCATACTTATAGCAAAGAATACTACGTCATTGCTTGACGTCACCTCAGGCAATGAGAATCACAGCTCTAGATGTCACGCTCAAAAGTCAAGGTTAACTTTTATAGCAGAAAGGTCAAGGGCCGAATAACAACTGGTGATACGTCACGTGTTTGCTGGTCATTAGCTAACACTATACATACAGGCATACCATAACTATGCGCAGCAAGATTTATATAGTCACACATTGTTAGTCTCGGGTGTGTGCTTGGTTTGACCTTGGTACGGCTTCAAGGTCTAGTGCGCAAAACCAGGAGAAGTTGAGAGTAAACCCTAAAGTAGCAGAACATCATCTCTAAAAGCGGAAAATTCCGCAATGGCTGCTCCAACGCGCCGTTCGAAGTGACGCGTTGTAACACCTCACACATCGTTGGTCTGCAGGATTCCCTCCGCTTACTAAAGCACACTGCACCGCATGCTTCGGCGATTTCAGCCATGAACGAGAACACGTGGTCACATCTAAGAAAAACCGCTCTGCACTTCCTGTTTTGTGTTAGCGCTCACGACTCGGCGTTTGAATGTAGGCAAGAACTTCGAGAGAAACAGCTTCATTATATTGGTCGAAGGTCAGCCGTCCGTTCCAAGCCAGTTCATAACTGTCTGCCTTCGACTCCCGAAAAGAGACTTCTGAGCGATGAAATTTGCCAATAAAGGTGAGCATAGTTTCTATAGTTCTTCGAAATTTCGGACGCACAGCATGAAACAAGGGCACAATTTTGCTTTTCTTTTTTGTAAGACTGGTGCCTGTGTGGTCAGGAATTGAACCCACCACAAGATGTACATTAGGAAACGAAATACTCAGTAAAAATGTACATTAAAAATTCCAGAGTTAACACAAAGTTTAATGCGCAAGAATGCAACTGTACTCTTATGTTTCCCGATACTGGGGCTCCTGAAAGAGAAGATCACTGTTTCAAAAGCAGACGGCGTTAGCCCGCGTCATATCAATTTCCTTCTGTGTTAACGAAACCAGTTATTTTAAGTGTTGTGGTTCCAACGCCTTTGCAGGCTACTTCCTTAATTGTGTAACGGGAGACATCTTTTAGTAAGCAATTTACCTCTTGAGCTGCTGTGGGACCCGGGATCGAACCCGGCTGGACCTCTCGTCGAGCTAAGTGGTCCGGGCCCAGGCTACGGCTTGAGCTGCTGTGGGACCCGGGATCGAACATGGCTGGACCTCTCGTCGAGCTAAGTGGTCCGGGCCCAGGCTACGGAGAGGGGCTTGAACACGCGGGACAAAGTTGGGTGGGCTTATTCTATTTATATCGAGGTGAGGCCGGGCTCGATCTTCAGAATTCGGGCAACGACGGGTCAAGTTCGAGAGCAGAGCCTTTTTTTGTGCCGTAGCCGAAGGTTGCGGGATTTATATTTATTATTGCAAGAAGTTAACTGATCCCAAACCTATACATTCCAATGAAAATCGTAGTTGCTGTAGGGATGTGCATGTCATTTGGTCAAGCAGGCACGAAATGGATATGAAGTCTTGAACTGTCCACTTTATTTTCTCGTTTCTGCCAATGGCCGTGGCGTCTCACTTTCCATCAAGGCATACTTCTGGCGCCGTCAACAGGACTTCCCTCATTCATGGCTGTCTTCAATTCTCTCCTCGGGGGCGTCGCCAGCAATGTCCCGGCCAAAAAGTCTGTAGTCTATACCCGCAGCTCCGCTTAGAACAGCCGCTGCGAAAAGAAATGCCACAGAAATGAAAGGATTTAATTCATAACTGGAACGTGCATGTGGCGTTATCCTAAACTTCGGTCGATAAAAGGATGCACAACGCGTGGTAAGTACAGATTTTAAAAACAAGAAGCATTGAAGTTGCGCTGTTTATTTTTTAGACGCGCAGTGTGCAGTAATGACTAACGTCAAGTTCATATTTCTGTAGCTTGATGAGAACCATCTTCGTGAATTTTTGTTCTATTACCGGATGAGAATACTCTTTCTTCGCAACTAGCTCACAATTCTTTCCTCTATTTGAAAATCTTCTATGCAAATGGGGCTACTTCATTCTTTTAAAAATACCCCGTATTAAAACTGAGTTAAAGCCAACGTAGGATGTAAAAAGTTCCCAGAAAATTTAACTGGCCGCATTGTATTTTCAGCATAGCCTGCATTTGCAAGAACATCATGTGCAGCGGTTCGTGCTCTTCTGCCTTTCGCGCAAAAGAAAACTATTTTTTTCATAACGGCACAACGACTTCGTAACTACTTAAGAAAACACAGATGGGCAAAGAAGGCTTTCTAGCTACGGAGGGACTACGAAATCTTAGCTGCTTCCGGTTATGCACAGCTGCAATATTCTGGTATCCGTTATAGGCGCTCTCTGCCGAGTTCCGCCTCATGGAGGCAATTCTTGCTTCTATGGCATTATTTCACACGATAATTCGTTTTTTTTTTAAACAGTGTGTTGCGTTTCTGCTCACAAGTAAAAGTTCTTACCTATAAAAGCAGCCCCGAAGACGATCAGAGTTGACAGGTTTGCCATGTTTCTCGAGAACTGTAAGAAGTCAAGATTAAACAATTCAGTAATTTGTCCTCTGTTGCGAATGAAAATGTCGTTCAAACAGCGACGTCTGCAGAAGAGGGCAGAACTAAAAATATAAGCCGCACTTTCCTATTCAGTATACGCGAAGAGTGTAACATTCTCCAAGCATGCAGTAGTCATCAACAGGCTTCAGCGTTAAAAGGGAAGAAAGAAGGCTGAGACAATAAAGAAACCAAATAAATGCATTACTCGTAGAAGAAGCTACTGTGGGAGAGTTCACTAATTACATTCTAAGCTGAGTGTATATTTTTTCGTTGTCTTGATACCCTGCATGACTCACGAAGTGATAGCTGTACGCGGCCACTGGTAAGTGGAGAATTATACAATTAGGGCAAAGTGAACAAACACCCAATGACGACCAACGAACAGCTTTTGTATAAACTTAAATGCCAGAAAGCGTTGCGTGGAGGACTCGTAACCAAAATACCGCCAGGAGATGTGAACTCACTCGACACATATTATGGCGTACCTTGTAACCCCCACTAACAGCTCCTGTTTAACGGATATCTTTTCGCATTCGTCGTTATCATATCTGACCACTAACAGAAAAATTAGAAAACGCGTAAAAGCTAGAGGACACAGACAATGAAAATCAATGTTCACATGATTGCTGCCCTTAATCCCAATTGCTTTATATTTGTGGAGAGAAGCTAAAAGCAGCGTGGCTTTGGAGCCTCGCGTCTAATGTTCAGCCTGTTACATAGATTTGATAGGTTCTCAAAAATATGTGCAATTTAGGTAATGCGTTAATGGCATTCTGATTCTTTATCGCGGAACCAAAAGCTTAAGCAAGGCAGACCGTGAGGAGACGGAAAATCTAGCTTGCACTGCCGCTTTCATACGGCAGTGAACAGGGTTCATCTTAGTCGAATATAACGAGCCCCTTTAGATTCTCGGGAACATGAAAGTTTTAACAAGGAATTCAGGGAGAGGTTTAATCGAGCGGAAACATACTATAATGAATTGAGACTCTACTTATACTATTAAGTGGAATACGTACCGTTGCACTGAAGCTGAGGCAACTGCAGGGAGATCCGGGAGGATGTGAACATCGATGTGAACCGCCGCTTTTTATACACTTCTCGCTGAAAGCGAATGTACGAATCAGCCAAAGAAAAACAATGCAAACACATCCATGAGGTTTCATTCATCAACAAATTGGGATGATAAAAACAAATAGTCTGCCTTTTAGCAACTGGTCATTCATGCTTGAAACGCTGTGACAGGCTTTAAATTGATTCCGCCGTTTGAAAAATCTCTTTTGCTATAGCTGTAATTAAAAAATGGCTTTCTACATAATACTGTGTCCTACTTTAGCGTGGGGCGAAATCAAGCATTTTAATCGAAAACTTTCTTTTTCCGCGCCGCTTGACACATGTATGGAGTCCTACCCGGGCTGGCTCAGAAACCAAACTTTTCCCTGAATTTATCTGGTGAAATGACTGATAAGCTTGCTATCCATTGTTAAATGTGAATATCCCGTCCATGATAATTCTGCACACCTGCTTAATATACATCGCATTCTCCGTAAAGCCACTATGAAGAAAATATTGACAACGTTCAGCTCAGCAGAGTTTCGATTACAATACTTTGTTATTTCATTCTAGAACGTTTGAGAATTTTAATATTTCTGATGTTTTTTTAAATGTGTTATTTTTCTGCTGAATTCTTAAACTGGAACACTAACTTTTTATACGCATAATTACAATTGCGGCAGAGCCTCGCCGGAACTAAGCGTTTCCAATGATTTGATGGTAAAGAAGAAGAACCTGAACAGCGTGATTTCAGGATGTATTGCAAGCTTCCACCTTCGGGATTTGCTATAAAACTTTCGCGTTGCACGAGAGGGAGACAGAGAAGCATTACGAACAGAAAACGCGTGTCTTATAGCACAGGGTGGATAAACGAGCACAGCAATATAGACACACGCGCAGAACGCAACTGTCGGAAAAAATAAAAAGCCGCAAATGGCCAAAATGCCCAGTCTAGTCATCGGTACATGTCCCTAATGCGTTCCGCATCGATGTGCTCCAGAAAAGCCGTTTGGCAAGGAGACTAGCGTCGTATTGCAGTGGTTGCTTGAGTCTAAAGTGCTATGTCGTATAAAATTCCAGGGGTCCGTGTATGCAGTGCAAGGCAGAAAATGCGCCTTTCCAGCTTTGGCCAAAAGCGCGAACGGCTTCTACAGATTTGTGCGCAGCTGGTCGTCCCTTCTCCCACCCACTTCACTTAAAGCACATTATCTACTATATTACAATCTCGTTGCCTTGCCAGCCACTCCCACTGCGGGAGTTAATGACATCCTAGTCAAAATAAAGAGGAAGAAATGGGCTTCTCCAGAACACGTGCAATATCTGTAATGCGAAGGCAGGATAACCGCTTGTCCTTAAAGGTAACGGAGTGGAGAGACTATGGAGAGGCCTCTGCCTTACAGTGGACGTAATCAGGCTGATGATGATGACACTTTACAATTAAGAGTGAAAAAAGATTAGGGTGGCAAGTCGTTGCATGCACACTCGATTCCTGTTAAAGTAGTATGAATGGAAACCAGAGCTGTAGTCGCTGCAGTAGACATTCACCATCACTGTGATGCCAGTTCGTGTTTTTCCCCTTTACACTGCATTTTTTAGCATGACTACACATGCCGAATGCAAAAGCACTGTGCGAGATTAATTACTACCAAAGAATCGATTAAGTCTTGTTGGGGTTCCTTAAGAACGACCGAGCCTCCCCCCCCCCAAATATTTTAGCTGCTCTGATACCGAAGCAAGGCGTAAGAGTGGAGTGTTCGAAAGTTTTGCTGCGGCAGACTGTTCTAAGGTAAAGAACAAAGCTTGTTCGTCTTGCTGTTCTCAACATGAGACATTCCGTGAGCTTAGAACACGATATGGATTAGGAGACCGGAAGAGGATGGAGTGGGTGAGAAAACAAACGCAAATTAATGACATCCCAGTCGAAACCAGGAATAAATGAAATTGGGCAGCGCAAGTAATGCGATGACAATATAACAGCTGGTCATTAAGAGTAACGGATTGGATTCCAAGAGAAGGTAAGTGCAGTATTTTCTATGGAGCAACCATGGAGCAATTCAGCCAACAAAATTAGACACGTCATCCCAAGAAGTCGCATGTTGCTCACGTGTCGAGAATGGGCACTCAGAGGAAATACTTGTCGAGATAACCTAAATTGATCTACGCACGGTAAACATGCTTAGATCACAGTAATCGGCGACACGTCCCATATGTCAAAGAAAATCAAAGTTCTTCCGCGCAGTACACAAGAACGCCTTACGGTTTCAAAAATAAAAAGCTCATTTTCACATCTCAATACATAACGGCACCACTTCAATGCCGCCAAATAGTTCACACGTTCACGGTGCTTTGTAGCCCACTTACATCATACAACTGGCGGTACGTAATAGAGACTGGTTGATCAATGCTTGACTTCACTCTCGATAAAACAGTCTGCAGCAGCAAAACTTTCGAGCCCTCCACTCTTTGGCCTCACTTCGGTGTCAGAGCAGCCAAAGTACTGATGCCGCCCTCGGTCGTTCTCAAGAAACTTCCACAAGACTTCGTGGATTCTTTGGTAGTAATTAATGTCGCATGGTGCATTGGCATTGGCCATGTTTTGTCATGCTAAAAAATGAAGGGCAAAAAGGGGAAAAACACTAACTGGCATCACAGTAATGTTGAATGTCTACTGCAGCGACTGCAGCTCTGGTCTTCATTCATACTGCATTTATAGCAGCCGAGTGTGCATGCACCGAATGCCCACCCTAATCTTATTTCACTCTTAATGGTAAAGCGCCATCATCAACAGCCTGACTACGTCCACTGCAGGGCACAGGCGTCTCCCATGTCTCTCCAATCCGTTAGCTTTAAGGACCAGCGGTTCTCCCGCGCTCGCATTACATACATTGCACGTGTTCTGGACAAGGCCATTTCTTCCCCTTGATTTCGACTAGGATGTCATTGACTCCCGCGGTGGGAGTGACTGGCAAGGCAACGAGATTGAAATGTAGTAGATAATGTGCTTTAAGTGAAGCGGGTGCGAGAAGGCGCGACCAGCTGCGCACGAATCTGTGGAAGCTGTTCGCGCTTTTGGCCAAAGCTGGAAAGGCGCACTTTCTGCGTTGCACTGGATCCACTGACCCACGGAATTTTATACGACATAGCACATGGGACTGAAGCAACCACTGCAACGTGACGGCCATGCTGCTTGCCAAACAACTTTTCTGGAGCACACCGATGCGGAACGCATTGGGGATAGGTATCGATGACTAGAGTGGGCATTTTGGTCACTTGTGGCTGGGGAATTTATGCCGCAATTTCGTTCTGCGAGTGTGCTGATTTTGGTGTGTTCGTTTATACAGCCTGTGCTATAAAACACGCGTCTTCATGTTCGTAAAGCTTCCTCATCTGCTTCTCCTCTCACGCTGAAATTTTATAGCAGAGCCCGACGGTCGAAGGCTTGGAATCATTCTGTTCAGGTTCTTCCTTTTTACCATCAAATCATAAGAAAACCTTCAATCCCGCGAGGGTCAGCCGCATTTGAAATTCGACGTCTGGAGAAGTAGTGTGTCAGTTTAAGAAATTAGCCGAAAAAATTTGGAATTATAATTTACCGTACCAAATACAAAAAATAAACGTTCTAGAATGAAATGATAACGGACTGTTATGAAGATTTCGTTGAGCTGGACGGTGTCATTATTTCCTTCATGGCGGCTTCAAACAGAGTGCAATGTATATTAACCAAGTTTTCAGGAATGTGATCGAGTTGATAATCAGATTTAACAATGGATAACAAGCCCAGCAGTAACTTGAGATAATTTCAGGCAACAGTTTCTTTGGTTTTTGATCCAACCCGTTAAGGACTCCATCGCATCAATGACTTGACTTGTGTCAAGCGGCGCAGAATAACAAAGTTTTCAATTAAAATGCTTGATTTCGCACTGCGCTAAAGTAGGAAACGCAATTATGTTGAAAAACTTTTTTAATTACAGCTAGGAAAGGGGACTTTTCAAACGGCGGAATCAATTTAAAACCTGTCATAGCGTTTCAAAAGTGCATTGCCAGCTGCTAAAAGGCAGACGATTTCTTTTTATATTCCAATTTGCCGATGATTAAAACGTCATGGATGTGTTTGCATTGTTTCTGTTTCTCTGATTCGTACATTCGCCTTCAGCGAGAAGTGTATAAAAAGCGGCGCTTCACATTCAAGATCACATCCTCTCGGACCTCCCTGCAGTCGCCTAAGCTTCAGTGCACCGGCATGTATTCCACTTCATCGCAAAACTAGAGTCTTCATTTATTGTAATATTGCCGCGTCTACAACAATAGCCGCTCGGCGGCTGTTCGGCACGCAGCTCGTGCGCCACGCGGTTCGCTGCTGAAGAAGACGAAGCTCGACGTTCCATCCTGGCCGTCTCGGTGTGCGCTGGCATCATCTCGGTGTTGGCGTTCCTCTGCCGTCTGGACGCGGCGCTACCTGTACCAACTGCTACGTGACACTGGTGGAGGTTGCGGGCTCGACGTCCCATGTCCAACACCTCTTCAGACAGCCGCTCATCGAGTCCCGACCAGCTACCCCTTGTCTGCACGCCCGTTCACCGCAGCAGCCGCCGCCTCCTGGGACTGGTCCCAGAGTTTGGTCTTCTCCCAAAAGAGGCACGCACTCATCGACCTGGTGAGCATACCACCATGGCGCAGGCTAGCGCTTCACACTTGACGCTCCAGCAACCCCGCGTGCCAGCCAGCTTCCATGGCGTCACCTTCGAAGACGTTGAAGACTGGCTTGACCAGTTTGAGCGGGTTGCCGATTTCAACCAATGGAGCCCTGCGCAGAAGCTGCGGAACGTGTATTTCGCCCTCGAAGACGGAGCCAAGATTTGGTTCGAGAACAGGGAGGCCGATCTCCAAAGCTGGGATACCTTTCGCCAGCAGGTCCGGGACACCTTTGCTAGCACGGACCGCCGGGATCGTGCGCGGCGCCTCCTGGACGCCCGCGTCCAAAAGCCTAATGAGAGCGTTGCCATGTTCGCCGAGGACGTGACCCGTCTTTGTCGGCGCGCTGACCCAGATATGGCGGAATCAACGAAGCTCCGCCACCTGATGCAAGGTGTGAAGGACCAACTCTTCGCTGGTTTGGTCCGCAATCCCCCGCAGACGGTAGCCGACTTCATCAAAGAGGCGACCGCCATTGAGCGGGCCTTGCATCAGCGCTGCCGCCGAAATGACTCCTTGTGCGGTGAGCCAAGCGCCAGTGCGGCTTCTTTGAGCGTGTCCAGCGACAATGCGTCGCTGCGTGAGCTCATACGCGCGGTGGTCCGTGAAGAGCTGCAGAACCTGACCCTTGCCTCTTCTGATCCGACGGCTGCGGCTCTTACCGAGGTTGTGCGCGGCGAGATTCGCCAAGCATTTTCACCGCCTCCTCCAGTCATGCCGGAGCCACGCCCCATGAGCTACGCCGCGGCTCTCCGTTCCGAGTTGCCACCTGTGCAACGCTTGCCGTACCACCCGCCGCCGCCAACCGCTCCGTCACCGTCATTCTACCAGCGGCCTCAGCGAGGACCTGCCATGCGTCCACCGGCCCGGAAGGCGGCTGTTTGGCGCACTTCTGATCAGCAGCCGCTCTGTTACCATTGCGGGGAAGCCGGCCACCTGTATCGCCGTTGCCCCTACCGTGAAATCGGCCTCCGGGGTTTCCCACGTGACGCTCCCTGTCCCCGTTTCGGTGAGCGACCCCACGAAATAGAGGAGTACCTTGCTGCCCATGACAGCACCTCTACCTGCCGACCCCGATCTCCGTCTCCCGCACGCATCACGTCGCCCAGCCGCCAGGCTTTCCCAGATGGACGGCGGGGCCGGTCTCCAAGCCCGCGCCGGGGAAACTGAAAGCGGCGACCTCAGGGGGGAAGGTTGCTGACAGCGGATATAACGAAGACCCCCGAACGCCGCCGGAGCGCGATGCCGAGATCCCGATGCCGCCGCAGCCCGATTCTGTGAACCCGAGTTTCCCTGACACCGATGCAGTTAGCGCCGACCTCCGCATTCACGTTGACGGGCACCCAGTGACTGCTTTAGTTGATACAGGCGCGGACTTTTCGATAATAAGCAAGCACCTCGCGGATCGCCTCAGCAAGGTAAAGACAGCATGGGATGGACCTCAAATTCGTACTGCTGGCGGTCACCTCATGACGCCTGTCGGAAGATGCACTGCTCGAGTCACCATTGCCAATTCTGCTTTTGTTGGCACTTTTGTTGTTCTGCCGCACTGCTGCAAAGACCTGATCCTCGGAATGGACTTCTTGCGTGAGCATGGTGCCATCATAAACCTTCCTGATCGTCTGGTAACATTTTCGACCCCTGGAACGATTTCAGCCGACACCGAACCACGCAGAGTGGCCCTGCGCATAATCGACGCCGATGTGACCGTGCCTCCGCGATCCTGTGCCCTCGTTACTGTCATTTGTGACGACCGGTGCAGTGCTGACGGCGTAGCAGAACAGAACACTGCGCTTGTGCTCTCTCATGGGGTCTGCATCGCGAGGGGTATCGTCACGCTACGGAACGGCCTGGCAGATGTCCTTCTAACGAATTTCGGGACCGAACGGCAACACATCGCCAAGGGCACTGCGGTCGCATACTTCGAGGGAATCGCTGAAATTAACGACTGCCTTGCCCTCCAGAGCGAAACGTGCAATTCTTGCACACCTCAGCTGATCCTCGACGTGAACCCAGACTTACCCCCAGCCGATAGGGAGAGCCTAGTCGGCCTACTGCATCAGTTCCAAGACTGTTTCTCGTCTACGTCGGCAGTCAAACAGACGCCTCTCGCTAAGCACCGCATCATTACGGACTACAGTACCCGACCAATTCGACAAAACCCATACCGTGTCTCACTGAGGGAGCGTGAAGCCATAGCTGAACAAGTCAAAGAGATGCTGCAGGATGGTGTTATTCAGCCGTCGAGGAGCCCGTGGGCTTCGCCTGTGGTTTTGGTTAAGAAGAAGGATGGTAGTCTGCGATTTTGCGTTGACTACCGGAAGCTTAACCAGGTTACCAAGAAAGACGTCTACCCGTTACCACGCATTGACGACTCTCTTGACCGGCTGCGGCACGCGCGCTACTTTTCTTCGCTGGACTTAAAAAGTGGTTACTGGCAGATCGAAGTTGACGAGCGGGATCGCGAGAAGACAGCGTTCGTGACGCCGGATGGCCTTTATGAGTTCAAGGTCCTTCCTTTCGGTTTGTGTTCAGCTCCGGCAACATTTCAGAGAATGATGGACGCTGTTTTGTCGGGCCTGAAATGGCAGACGTGCTTGGTATACCTGGACGACGTTGTTGTATTTTCGCCAACGTTCGAAGAACACCTCCAGCGCCTCTTGACCGTGCTACAGGCTATAAGATCTGCCGGCCTGACGTTGAAGCCCGAGAAATGCCACTTTGGTTATGAGGAGCTCCTTTTCCTGGGCCATGTCGTCAGCCATCGTGGAGTCCGGCCGGATCCTGCTAAAACAGCTGCCGTCGCCAACTTTCCCACTCCTTCGGACAAGAAAACGGTCCGGCGTTTTTTGGGCCTTTGCGCGTATTACCGGCGGTTCATTGCCAACTTTTCCCGACTTGCTGCACCGTTGACGCATCTTACAAGAGAGGACGTCCCATTCGCGTGGACAGAACAGCAGCAGCAGGCATTTGATGAATTACGGCGACGCTTGCAATCCACGCCTGTCCTTGGTCATTTCGATTCTCGTGCGGAGACTCTCGTCCACACAGATGCCAGCAACGTGGGTCTCGGTGCTGTACTCGTCCAGTGGCAGGACGGCGCTGAGCGTGTAATAGCATACGCCAGCCGCACTCTGTCTCGTGCTGAATTTAATTATTCCACGACCGAAAAAGAATGCCTTGCCGTGGTATGGGCTGTGACAAAATTTCGACCTTACCTGTACGGCCGGCATTTTCAAGTTGTAACCGACCACCACTGTCTCTGCTGGTTGACGAACTTACGGGATCCCTCTGGCCGCCTTGCGCGTTGGAGCTTACGCCTTCAGGAGTTTGACATGTCCATCGTGTATAAATCAGGGCGCCAGCACAACGATGCCGACTGCTTGTCCAGATATCCAGTCGAAGCTGCGCTCGACGACGACGAACCGGACTTTCCTCTCATCGCAGCCGTAGACGCAGCGACTATTTCCAGTCAGCAACGTGAAGACCCGGCGTTGAAACCTCTCATCGACTTCCTGGAAGCACGTACCGAGGAGGTTCCCCAGCCCTTCGCAAGAACCCAGTCCTCCTTTTGTCTGCGCAACAACGTGCTGTACAAAGCCAACTTTTCTCCAACCGGAAGCGACTACCTCCTCGTCGTTCCAGCGAATCTCCGTGAAGAAATCTTGCAGGCGTGTCACGACGAGCCCACCGCAGGTCACCTCGGCTACGCCCGCACTCTGGCTCGGATCAAAAAGAGCTATTACTGGCCTAAGCTTGCAGCGACTGTACGACACTATGTGCGCACGTGCCGTAATTGTCAACGAAGAAAAACACCCCCTGTCAAGCCAGCTGGACTTTTGCATCCCGTTCAAGTGCCCAGACTCCCGTTTGAGCAAGTTGGCATGGACCTTCTCGGCCCTTTTCCAACATCATCTTCGGGAAACCGGTGGATTATTGTTGCCACCGATTACCTTACGCGCTACGCTGAAACCAAGGCCCTCCAGCGCGGCACAGCAGCCGAGGCTGCGAAATTTTTCGTGGAATGCATCGTCCTCCGCCATGGCGCTCCAGAACTAATTATCACAGATAGAGGCACCGCTTTCACTGCCAAACTCTTGGAATCCCTCATGCGGCTGAGTGGCACTACTCACAGGAAAACAACCGCCTACCATCCCCAGACGAATGGCCTGACCGAGCGCCTCAACAAAACTCTCGTCGACATGCTGTCCATGTATGTTGACGTTGAGCATCGATCTTGGGACGATATCCTGCCATATATTACTTTCGCGTATAACACGGCTCAACAGGAAACAACGCGGAGGACGCCCTTCTGTCTGTTGTACGGCCGCGAAGTGTCGACAATGTTGGAAGCAATGCTGCCCCATGATGGCCGCGACCCCGACGTTGGCGCCCAGGAGTTCACGCTTCGCGCAGAAGAAGCTCGACAACTTGCAAGAGTGCGCATCATGAACCAACAAGACCGTGACGCCCGACGTTACAACCGCCGCCACAGACTGATGACGTTCGCCCCGGACGACAAAGTGTGGGTATGGACCCCCATTCGACGCCGTGGTCTTTCCGAAAAACTGCTCAAGCAGTATTTCGGCCCCTACCGAGTTCTCCGTCAGCTAAGTGACGTAACCTATGAAGTTCTCCCGGATGGGGCTTCCCAGACTACTCGCCGTCAGCAGAGACCAGAGATTGTTCATGTAGTGCGGATGAAGCCCTATTTTTCGCGAGACATTCAGTGACTAAGTGCTGTGTGTTACTGTGTTTTTTTTTTATTTCTTTCTCTCTATTTTCTTGTTAAAGCATCGGGCCGATGCTCTTTCCGAGAGGGAGGGTAATGCCGCGTCTACAACAATAGCCGCTCGGCGGCTGTTCGGCACGCAGCTCGTGCGCCACGCGGTTCGCTGCTGAAGAAGACGAAGCTCGACGTTCCATCCTGGCCGTCTCGGTGTGCGCTGGCATCATCTCGGTGTTGGCGTTCCTCTGCCGTCTGGACGCGGCGCTACCTGTACCAACTGCTACGTGACAATATGTTTCCGCTGGAATAAACAGCTCTCCGCATGCCTTGTTCAATCTTTCACGTTCCCGAGAAGCTAAAGGGTTTCATTATGATTGTCCAAGAGGACCCCTGGACTCTGTCGTGCCAAAGCACCATTAATAGCTATAGTTCCGTGTCCTCAACGTCTGCCTTGCTTTAGCTTTTGGTACCGCCATGAATAATCAGAACGCTATTAACGCATTACTTAAAATGCACATACTCGTATCTTCGAGAACCTATCAAATCTAATTTACGCGCTGGACATTAGACGCGCGGTTTCAACCCTCCAAGCTTCTCTCCTCAAATATAAACCTATTGGGATTACGGGCAGCTATCATGTGAACATTGATGTTTTTTTCTTTGTGGCCAGATCAAATAACGACGAATGCGAAAAGATAGCCGACAAACAAGAGCTGTTAGTAGGGGTTTTAAGGTACGCCATAACGAGGGTCGTGTGAGTTCACATCTCCTGGCGGTATTTTTGTTACGAGTTCCCCAAGCAACGCTTTCGGGCGTTAAATTTATACAAAAGCTGTTTCTTGGTCTTCATTGGGTGTTTGTTCGCTTTGCCCTTAGTATATACTTCTCCACTTACCAGTGGCTGCCTACAGCTATCAATTCGAGAGTCGTTAAGGGTATCAGCTCAACGACAAAATACAGATTCAGTTTTGAATGTGATGAGTGGATTATACCACAGAAGCTTTTTCTATAAGTAAAGCATTTATTTGGTTCATTCATTCATTATTACAGCGCAAAGACGGCACCGAACCAGAGGGGGACACAACAGCGCTGTACTGTCAACTAAATTTTATTCGATTCCAGTAGGGTTTTTACACCACCTGGGGATCAGAACAGAAAAAAAACATACAAGAATAGCTGCAGGCACGCGCAAGGGTACAAGAACGGCGGTTAACCGGCACGTGTCAGATTTCACATTCTAGATATTTGATATATTTCTGGGACAACGCCACTGATGGTGCGCTTATGCACTCGTCCTGCAATCTTATAATCACACAAGCTTCGATTATTTCTCTTGTTAATGCGTCTCGGTGTTTCCCTATGACACTGCATTGCCTGTACTATCGCGCTCAATATGAGTTGCAACGCGCGATCATCGACCGGAGCTCGTTCCGTCGTGTGCCTCCTCCAAACAGTCGCTCGGAATTCTGGGAAAAACTGCTGTTCCAGGAAACAACAGCACCCCCGCTCAGGAAAAAGCTTGCAGTAATTGAAATTCATTCTTTTGGCTGCGACATACTACCGCATTGCAACAGCTCACGATAAGTTCCCTATAAATTTCCTGTTAGTGGCCCAATTAAACAGCAAGAGAGAAATTATTTGATACTGAATTCTATTTGCTGCATTTGATTGAATTACGTGATAACGTTTTATTGCAACGAAACCTTTTTCAATCCGATCTTGATGCATATCAAACAAAACGATTTTTGTAGCCCTCTGCTGCCATGACTGTCATGAGTTTGCATGAGGTATTACTAGTCATTGTCACGTGACCATGCTGGTGTATAGCGAAATATTTTCATACCTAGGAGTGACTCATATCAAACAATATGGTTTTTGTAGGCTTGATCGGCTATCAAAATAGTGACACCCCTTGGCCTAGTCACTAGTGGCAATAGTAACGTGACTACGCTCGAGCACAGTGCATTATCATTCTACCCAGGCATGCATGTTTCATATCAAACAGACCGTGTCTTAAATCTTTGTTCAGATAACGAGAGGACGCGATCGCGCGATGAAATCGCGTGATTACGGTCACGTGACAATGTTCGAGTGCAGTGAACTCTGTTTGTACCCAGGCATGATGCACATCAAACGAAATGGTTTTCCAAGCCCTTCGGCTGTCAGTATACGAAGACATGACCAAGTCACGAGTGACTATAGTCACGTGAGAACTTTCGAGCACAGGGTATTATTTTTCTGCCCAGGCATGTTGCATATCAAACGACTCAGATCTTGAAGCTCTCTTCGGCCATCAGCATAACGAGTTCCCATGGTGGAATCACTAGTGATTCGGGTCACGTGACCACGTTCGAGAGTAGTGAACTCTCTTTGTACCCAGGCATGATGCACATCAAACGAAATGGTTTTCCAAGCCCTGCTCGGCTGTCGGTACACGAAGGCCACATGACCAAGTCACGAGTGACTAAAGTCACGTGACCACCTTTGAGCACGGAGTATTATTTTTCTGCCCGGGCATGTTGCATATCAAACGACTCAGGTCTTGAAGCTCTCTTCGGCCATCAGCATGACGAGCTCCCATGATGAAATCACTAGTGATTCGGGTCACGTGACTACGTTCGAGAGTAGTGAACTCTCTTTGTGCCCAGGCATGATGCACATCAAACGAAATGGTTTTCCAAGCCCTGCTCGGCTGTCGGTACACGAAGACCACGTGACCAAGTCACTAGTGACTAAAGTCACGTGACCACCTTTGAGCACGGAGTATTATTTTTCTGCCCGGGCATGTTGTATATCAAACGACTCAGGTCTTGAAGCTCTCTTCGGCCATCAGCATGACGAGTTCCCAAGATGGAATCACTAGTGATTCGGGTCACGTGACTACCTTCGAGAGTAGCGAACTCTCTTTGTACCCAGGCATGATGCACATCAAACGAAATGGTTTTCCAAGCCCTGCTCGGCTGTCGGTACACGAAGGCCACATGACCAAGTCACTAGTGACTAAAGTCACGTGACCACCTTTGAACACGGGATACTATTTTTCTGTCCAGGCATGTTGCATATCAAACGACTCAGGTCTTGAAGCTCTCTTCGGCCATCAGCATGACGAGTTCCCATGATGGAATCACTAGTGATTCGGGTCACGTGACTCCGTTCGAGAGTAGTGAACTCTCTTTGTACCCAGGCATGATGCACATCAAACGAAATGGTTTTCCAAGCCCTGCTCGGCTGTCGGTACACGAAGGCCGCATGACTAAGTCACTAGTGACTAAAGTCACGTGACCACTTTCGAGCACAGGGTATTATTTTTCTGCGCAGACATGTTGCATATCAAACGACTCAGGTCTTGAAGCTCCCTTCCGCAGTCAGCATGACGAGTTCCCATGATGGAATCACTAGTGATTCGGGTCACGTGACTACGTTCGAGAGTAGTGAACTCTCTTTGTACCCAGGCATGATGCACATCAAACGAAATGGTTTTCCAAGCCCTGCTCGGCTGTCGGTACACGAAGGCCACGTGACCAAGTCACTAGTGACTAAAGTCACGTGACCACCTTTGAACACGGGATACTATTTTTCTGCCCAGGCATGTTGCATATCAAACGACTCAGGTCTTGAAGCTCCCTTCCGCAGTCAGCATGACGAGTTCCTATGATGAAATCACTAGTGATTCGGGTCACGTGACTACGTTCGAGAGTAGCGAACTCTCTTAGTACCCAGGCATGATGCACATCAAACGAAATGGTTTTCCAAGCCCTGCTCGGCTGTCGGTACACGAAGGCCACGTGACCAAGTCACTAGTGACTAAAGTCACGTGACCACCTTTGAACACGGGATACTATTTTTCTGCCCAGGCATGTTGGATATCAAACGACTCAGGTCTTGAAGCTCCCTTCCGCAGTCAGCATGACGAGTTCCTATGATGAAATCACTAGTGATTCGGGTCACGTGACTACCTTCGAGAGTAGTGAACTCTCTTTCTACCCAGGCATGATGCACATCAAACGAAATAGTTTTCCAAGCCCTGCTCGGCTGTCGGTACACGAAGGCCACGTGACCAAGTCACTAGTGACTAAAGTCACGTGAACACTTTCGAGTACAGGGCATTATTTTGCTGCCCAGGCATGTTGCATATCAAACGACTCAGGTCTTGAAGCTACCTTCCGCAGTCAGCATGACGAGTTCCCATGATGAAATCACTAGTGATTCGGGTCACGTGACTACCTTCGAGAGTAGTGAACTCTCTTTCTACCCAGGCATGATGCACATCAAACGAAATGGTTTTGCAAGCCCTGCTCGGCTGTCGGTATAAGAGCGCCCTATGACCAAGTCACTAGTGACTAATGTCACGTGACCACTTTCGAGCACAGGGTATTATTTTTCTGTCCAGGCATGTTGCATACCAAACGACTCAGGTCTTGAAGCTCTGTTTGGCCATCATCATGAGGAGTTCTCATGATGAAATCACTATTGATTTGTGTCACGTGACTACGTTCAAGCGTAATGAACTCTCTTTGTACCCAGGCGTGATGCACATCAAACGAAATGGTTTTCCAAGCCCTGCTCGGCTGTCAGTATAAGAAGGCCACGTGACCAAGTGACTACAGCGTACAGTCACGTGACCACGTTCAAGCACGGGGAATTATTTTCTACCCTAGCATGCTGCATTTCAAAAGGAATGTTTTTCAAATACCTTTTAGGCTATCACTATGATGAGTCCACATGACCTAGCCGTTAGCGATTACTGTCACGCTAATACGCTCGATCACGCTTCATTTTTCTACTCAGGCATGGTACATATCAAATGACACGCGTTTTAAAGGGCAACTCCGGTGATTTTGCAGCTATTTTAAGTTAATGGAAGTTTTGTGTTCCTAAGAACCTCCTGTAATGTGTAGGATACAAGGTTTTCAAGAGTAATTCTAAAATAAATCTTAAAGAGCAAAAAAAGCAATTACTCGAAACCGAAACTGCAAAACTCAAACCGGGGAGGTGCCTTCGCGCGATATTGACTGTGATGTCACTGGCGTGTTCGCAGCGCTGCGAAGTTCGGAGCGGCGCTGTCGACATGTCTGAAGCGCGGAGAACAGCTTTTCCGAGACCAGCCAGTCTTTAGAAGACGACTCGTTCGACGATTTTGGACTGGACGAGTCGCCTTTCAGGTATGACCTACCGCCGCGCGAGCCAGGCGAGTCACACCGCAGGCCGCGTCACCTGCAGCATGGAGACGGTCTGAACTGGGAGAAGTAAGTGCTTGAGTCATTTCGCGTGCACGCATTTGTGGCACAGTCGTCCGAACAAAAGTTAATGTGATGCTCCCGCGTACAGCTGTTCGTGTGGTGAGTGCAGGCCGATCCAGCTTGAGAAAAGAATCTGCTGCCGGAACGCTGCCGCGGTGCACAACGTCCTTACAGGGGCATGCATCACTAATAGTCCTCTCTTAAAGAAGCTTTGTCTCGACTTTGAGCTTTTGGAAGTGAATTCACGCCAGCTACAATTCTACAATCCAACATACTTTGAGCACGCTTACCGTGGTCCGCTTCCTCTTGACGGCTGCGCTTCGTTCCGCTGGACGCTGCTATGGGCAGTTGTACTCGAATAACGTTGGCACATAATCTGCCTTCAAGCGCAGGTTCATTAGTTAGTCCAAAGCTCTCTCTGAGGTACAGGCTGTCTTCATAGCAATTCGCTCGAAATGTTTTGGGCACAAGCGGGAATGCTTCCTCGGAGACCAGTTGCCACGGCGGACAGCTCTCACCCACTTGTCGCGAAGGTTCTTATCGCTAGTAAACCTACGGTAGATCACGCCCGTTGTCACAGATGAAGAACTAGTGCACCCCACAGTACAACAGAAGTTCCCGTGACCCATCACTCTGGCGTACACATCACATCAGGTACGTTGAGATGGCGGAAAATTACCCAGGTGTTCGAAATAATTCCGAACAACTCCAGTACGCACCTCTTTCTTCCTTTCTTCTTTCACTCCTTCCTTACGTCGCAGTTCGGGTGTCCGTTACTGCGTCATTTACTTTCCTCGAAACCAATTTGCGGTTTTCTCCTGCACTGCCAACGCCAACGCGCGCCCGACCAGCTTGACACACCTGCACGCCATTGACATCACAGTACAGGGTGGCCTGCAGAAGTTGCTCGATCCATGGATGCCGCTCGCGTCAGCTCGCGTCGAGAAGCGCTTGTCTTGAAATTCGCTCGAGGAAAACTACGCCGCTTTCAGGTGCGAAATTGTACATGAGACATCAGATTACTATAAAGAATGCAGACTTAAAATTTCATTTCTATCGATGAACATCGAAAAATCGCCGGAGTTGCCGTTTAAAGACCTCTCTAAGCGTGACCAGCTCATGTGATGAATTCACTAGTGATACTGGTCACGTGATCACGCTCGGGACTCTCTCTGTGTAGACAGGCAGGTTGCTTATCAGACGAAATTGTTTTGGACGCTTTGTTCGGCTATCACTTCGGTAAGCACACACTACGTCACGTGTTAACGCTCGAGCATAGTCCACTATTTTTACTCTCACACCACCGCCCTCGCGCCTCTTTCGCCCACCTTCAACCTGCAGATGAATTCCATCGATTGTTTGAAGTCTTGACTTAAGGTAAATATATTAATTAGAGCACAACCACGACACTAATTATCGGGGGTCATTTCAACGGTTTTCGCCTAATTGTCGACTCGGATGCAAGGTCAATTTATTTGCACTGCGCAAATGCGACGGCGGTGCTCCGATCCGGTCTAAGAACCAAGCACCTACGACATCAGTTAGAGCTGTGGAGTTCGACCAGATGTGTTGAGCGGCAAACACAAATCATAAAAATAATTAATTACATAATTTTGATTTATAAACATTTTAACCCTATAAAATGACTGGCTATAAAAGGTGCTTTAGTGCTGCCCATTTGCGTGAAAGTACAGCGCCTCTTCTAGAAACAAAATATTCTTGTTCACTTTCCTTCACGGGCAGTGGCTCTTATTGGATCCAATCTGGCCGAGGTCGGTTCGTATTTTTGCCACTAGCTGCCGGCCTGTGTAGGTCTGGTCATCTCGTGACGTCGTTAGATGAAGCTTCTCGCTTTTTTCAGCGTGAAAGTTAAGTGCTGGGCTCGTTTTTGTCGCCCTGTTACGATCTCGACGGCTACGTATGTGCTTTCGTTTTTCACTATACCGGACACAGTTGAAGTCGCAGGCTTTGCAGCTGCTACCTTGAGAAAGGCGGTGTGCTTCGAGACAAAACGCCCATAGCAGGCTAAGAGCCGATGTTCCGTTGGACACTGTCAAAGTGCAAACTGCTCTGCTGGCCTAACACTGCGACGGTAGGGTATTACTATCACATTCATATGGTGATGTCATCGGGAGCATATAAAAACCAGAAAGATGTCTTCCACCTGCGTGGGAGGTTTAATACTCGACTTCAAGATCATGTGGCTTGGTAGTCTCCATGCAAGCGCATATTCCACTCTGAATTCTTTTCTTTTCCTTGTTCCTGCAGTTGGACTAAATGGTTGTGGTCTGTGTTGACTGTAGTGAATGAAATAATCCATGAGAATTATTTTTACTCGTAGTGAAGAAATTGCATGATCAGCGTGCACTTGTTAGTGATTTGAGGTATACTAACGTTCATGTCCCTCTAAATTTTCGGCACTGCTTTCATAACAGAGGAATCTATAAGGTTATCTCTTGCTAATAAAAAGGGAGTGCTGCCTTGAACATTTATCTTCCTTTCATTTTACTGAGAACTGAAAAGTGCTAATGACTACGATTGTTTAGACATTCAGTTTTATAGATGCTACAGTGACGGTACACTACCCTCTCATTATCACAGATTAGATAAGAGAGTGCTTTATGTCATGTCATGGTTTCTTTCCTTTGCAAAATCTCGAGGGCTTCGATGATATTTCTATCTGCGCCTTATACAAACAGGAGTGTACCATGAGGTAAGCTGTTTTATTGAAATCTTCCTATGTAAACTACTGCGGCAAGTACTTGCTGTAACGTTTCCTGAAGCTGCAAAGTCACTATCTGTATTTGTCCAGTCTCCCAGGCCTTTCATTGCTTTCGCCTTCTTCGAGCGCTTGATTTTCTTTCGTTTGATCTGTGCAGCTTTACAGTGTATTTAGCTTATTCTTAGTCATGTGTGGTCGTGTTTTGAACAAATAAATTTTGCCCTTTGTTAAGAAATTTTACACGGGCTCAATTCGATGTTCAACATAATTTTGTGACAACCCATTGCTCGCAAGCTCTAGCGCTCAGTAACAATTAACTTCCAAACAAGGGAGAAGAACTATGCCTATAACTGTACCTATGGGGCAATGATAAAACCAGTTGGGCCTATTGGCACTTTGGCACCTTGTTATTCAGAGAAAAACACGTGGCGAAAAAGAAGGACGAAGACGCAATGCGCCCTCAGTATCTACAAATAGCGCCGGTAGTCAGCACTCGTCGTGTCTTCTTTCTTCGTCCTAGTCTCGTGTATCACGCTGAACCTCGAGCCACACGATGTTCTATTTTTCCGCCATCACGAAGCTATGACGTAACATTTTAGTTTTTATTACAACGTCACTGTTTACATATCTAATCATATCGAGAACGACGGTGGCTCCGCACCATAAGCTGCATGTTAGTAACGTATGGGCTTCAGTGGAAGCTACACCACTACTCTAGGTCCACTTTGTCAGATACTTGATCTCCTCGCAATTTTTTTCTCAATAGGCGTGATGCATACCAAGTGACAGGGTTCTTGTAGTCTTGTTCAGCTTTTTCTACAATGGCCTTACACGTCCTGATTGGCAGTGAACCTCGTCACGTGACCAAGTTTGAGGATGGTCCACTATTTTTGTACTCGGGTATGCATATCAAACGAAACAGTTTTGCAAGCCCGTCTAGAACTGGTCATTAGTTACTGACGACACGTCGCTGAGCCTTAGTAAAGTGCACCTTTTTTTTCTGAGCTCATATGATGCCCGCCAGACTGGAAATACTATTCGATTATTGACATAGTTAACTCATCATGCCTAATCACAGTGGTTACACGCATGTGCTTGCGTTCGGACAGCGATACCGCTTCGCCGCGGCAGTCATAAATACCGACCAAATGGAATTCGAAGACGAGTTGACCGATAAATATGAGAAAGTCAAGGTATTTTTTACTTAGACTGTTTTTACTCAGTATAGGAGCATAGTGTCCTCGTCTTACCATGGCGTCATGCATATCAAGCGTACGCCGTATATATAGTTACTCCGTAAAAAGGTCACATGGCCTGATCATTAAATAATGTTGACACGCCACCGTGTCAGTTGCGGTTTAGCCATTTTCACGGTCAGAGCCGTTGAAAGGGGAACCGGGGTGGTCGCAGAATTTAATTTTTTTTGTAGTCATTTCAGAACTCCGCAGACCAATGAAATACAGGTGAACAGTAAAAAGAAGAGAGAGAAGAGTAAGTAGAGACACAAGAAGAGGGAGACGCAAGATGCAAAGAATAAGGTATAAGATAAGTCAACAGAGAGCATAACGAAAAAGAATAAGATCATAAGAGAAGCGTATGAGAGGAGAGGAAGGGAGCAATAAGATAGATGGCATGCGAAAGGAGAGAAGAAGGAAGCAAGTGAAAGGTTCGAACTTAAATATATTCAGCAAAATGTACCCGGATCAGTACAGGGACATATGCCCATGATGTGGGGCCAAACCCACCCTATATCATATCACGTGGGAATGCAAAAGAAACGAGGCTTTCCACAGAATACAAAATCCGAGTGCGGAACAGTGGGAGAGTTTGCTCTCCAGCGGCAACCCGGTTCTCCAGAGAGAACTGGTCATCCATGCCCAGCGAGCAGCCAAGCTCAGCGGTGCCCTGGAATAGGGGCGCCGACCTCTGTCGACCGTAATAACTTGCAAAATAGAGCGAATAAAGTTTATCCTCTCCTATCCTATCCTATCCTATCCAGAATGATTTCGAAAACTTGGGGCTGTTCACGTGCGCTGGCTCGTGAGTAAACGGGCCTGTCTGCAGTTCGCCCACATTTAAATGTGATCGTCGCCGTCGGCATCGAACCCCCGACCTTGGGATCAGCAGCCGAACGCCAAAGCCACTCAACACAGCAGTAGGCAGAAGACAGAAAGGAAGAAAGCAGGTGAAGAAAAGTTTGAAGCCTGCTGGGCTTGCTTTTCCTATTCGGTCATTGCCGCTCGCTGCATAAACAGCCTGTGCAGCCACCGATACTCCATGGCGACCTCCTCCGCGTGTGTTATGTCACGAGCTCGGAGAGTAAGGCCGTTCCAAAACAGTGAACGGCCTTACTTTCCGAGCCCCTGGCATAACACACGAGGAGGAGGTCGCCATTGCATTGGCTGCGTCTGATCCCATCGCGAAAACAATTATTTCCGACTCGCGAGGGGCCTGTCGAAATGCCGAGCAGGGCTGGGTACCGTATCTAACCTACCAGCATTCTCCAAAACAGCGTCTACACCGGGGACCCCGCTCACCGGCGTATCGTTTGAGCCCCGGCTCACATAGGCCTTCAGGGAAATGAGGCAGCTGATGCCGCCGTTCGCGCGCTCTCTCACTGGACATTCCCCTCAGACCACGACGATCAGGAACTGGAATTCACTCCACCTTACACCTTCAAAGACATTGTTTCACTTTATCAGTTTGGCCATGGTCTTTATCCCCACCCGTGTAAAGGTCTCTCAAAGGCGGAGGAGCTGCTTCGCCTGTATACTAATACTTTGCTGTGCCCAGCAGCTCTCAAACACTTCGACATTCTTTCTTGGGCAGCTGTCCGCACTGGTGTGGGCCTGCCCCTCCAACCCTGCTATCTCCTCTCCCCCCAACTCAACCCCGGAGGACCAGGAGGTGGCCCTACTCGGCTGCTCTGACCCGCAGGTCCAACGGGCCTTGATCGGGCGAGCCCAGGCGGCGGCCCGCGCCACTGGGGTCCCGAACTAGGGACATCCACCTAGTACTTGTAAGGGCTGGCCCCCCTCTGGGTTAACTCAATCATAACCTCCTTAAGTCTATCCGTATCTAAATGTTTTCCACCGCCACCACCACATCTTCACCGGCATACCTCTGTGGCCGCCTTCTCACCTTCCAACTGACGCTGAGTCTGCCTCCGCGCCCGGCTATGTGACGTCGCCTTGCACACCTGCAAACTACCCTCCCATCAATGAAGAACGTTCTTTTGACTTGGTTAATGGGTAGCCTTGTGCCTCTTGCGGTGAATAGAAAATCTTAAAAGTAAAATAAAGAGCAGTGTCAGCAGTTGTGACTTGTTCTGCAAAGAGAATAAAAGGCGGCTGAAAGGACGCTATAAGCTAAAGCGGCATACCTTTAAGGAGAAACTTATGTCCCCCCCGAATGTTTTTTTCTTCTCCAGCGGGGACTCTCATTCTCTGGCATTAATAATGCGAGTGCGCCCATCCTTTTTTTCTAAAGGATGATTGAATATTTGCTTTAGATAAGGTTATACGCGATACCATTAACCTTCCGTTCAGCGGAGAAGCCGCCGTAGTTGGCGTTGGTGTGCCGTGAAAACCTCGATTAGTCGAGCGGGTCACTAGATCGCACGCTGAGCTGTGGAATGTAAATTACTAAAACATGATTTAAATTGTTATGAGTACGTAGCATGACTCAAATGTCATTGTGACATTTGGGGATGCAGAGTAAATTAATCGAGCTCATAAGAAAATTAGGGTAATTTCTTGAAAATCGAACTCATAATCCTTAGGTTTCCAGTCAGAGAAGCTACCGCTACACCACTGAGGCATTTTTTTACACATGGTATTTATTATAATGAATCAATGTTTTATGTACAAGAACTATGAACAGAACCCCGAAGAAAACAATCGGCAGTCAACAGAATGCATAATACGACACACCTAAACAACCAAGCACGAGAAGAGACGCTACGCAGGGCACATCACTACTATATCTTATCAGGATACATCTAAGCAACGACGCACTAGAAACGGGGAAATGAAGAGCACATTCGTTCTACTTTATTAAAGGGAAACCATGTGTCTGTTGTGGCGTAATACGCGATATAGTGTGCTCACTGATGTGCGCTACAGCGTTCGTGTAATGCAATTAGAGGTGCTAATTAAGAAAGTAGCAAATAACTATTAACTCTGTCATGTCATGCAATTAAGGCATAGTTTAAGACCCCCCTTTCGTTCCTAGGATTTTTAACTAACGTAGACTTTTTTATTTGGAATCTGTACTCACGCTCCCCTCAATCCGCTCTTATTGTTGAGGAGGTGACTCAGCTTTCATTCTTAGCTCTTAGAAGGTTTGCTTTTCTTGTTTAGCAATAGCGGGACGCTACATGGCGGTTCATGCAAGCGGACGCACGTCGCATCGGTTCCGCACATTTTGACCAAATTCGACCGGACGAAATCATTCTCGTTAACGGATTTTATTCGGAACGGAAAGATATCAAGTGCTGGATCCCCAGGATAGATATTTCAAGCGGTAGGACCAGTTTCCGGCCTTCTACCGGACTTGAAAGTTATAAAGCGGGCGCCGGCCCGCTAACCCTATCGGGCCACCCAGCTCGACATCGTGAGAGCATGGGCCGCTAACCTTGTCGACGACGCCGACGCTTAACATCGACGCCGTTTCGAAGACGGACCATATGGCGGGGTCCAGCCAAGAGAACGATGTGCCACTACAATCACTAAACGTCCTTCTCAACGAATTCCAAGAGATGGATGAAGACGACTTCGGAGACGTCGACTTGGGAAGTGAGGATGAGATCCCGTCCGACTCCTCGTCGAAGCCAGCCGGGTACAACAACGATGCCAGCTGGGAGCTTGCACAATCCAAGCGCCAGAGAAAACTTCAAAGGCGAAAAGAACGCAAAGGCACGGGAACCGGCCCGGCCGTCGAACCTCACGATGGAAAATTACCGGGTGCTGCGACCGGCTGCAACAAGAATGGATCAAGGGAGCAGAGCAGGCCTAGGCGAAGAATGCCGCCACTCCCCAGAAGCGACTACAAGATCATTATTCGACCTACGAAAGGACTCATAGTGAAGTCCCTCAGCACCCACCAAGTAGCGCGCGCCATTGTCATGGCGTGAGGCCAGCAATGCAAGAACGAGGACCTACTTGTAAGGCTGCGCACTGGATCCAATATCATTATCGTTAGCACCCCGCACGAGCAAACGGCTCAGCTAGTACGGCACATTACCCGTCTCAAATTCGACGGAAAGACTTATGATGTAAACGCCTACGTGGCGGCACCGGAACACGTCCTGCGCGGCGTGATCCACGGTGTAGACCCAGGTACCCCTCCTGAAGAACTAAAAACACACCTACGAGTCAGAACTCAAGGAGTGACCATACTTCAGGCAAGGATGCTCGGAAAATCCAAGACGGCAGGCCTCACGTTCGACAGCCCAGTCTTGCCGAAATTCGTCATATATTACGGAGGTGAAGTACCATGCTATCAGTACCGCCCCACTAGGCTAGTGTGTTACGTCTGCTTCCATAAAGGACACCGCTCCGACGTGTGCCCCTCACCGAACATTATTGTGTGCGGACTGTGCGGATTTTCAAACCCGCCCGACGACCACGAGTGGGCGCCGAAGTGCATAATCTTTGGCGAGGCACACCGGACCGGATCCAAGGAGTGCCACGAGAGATTAAAAAAAGCGAGGCCAAAACCCACAGAAGAAAGAGGACGAAACGACCAACGCGGGCGACCACCCAAGCGATGGCTCAGCTCAGAGGGAGAGACATTGAGGAGCCGATCGAGGTCCAACTCCTTCCCGCCTCTACCACCAGCCGGCCTACAGGAGGGGGAGAAGCAAAAGAAAAAGAAGAAGCTTTCCCAGACAAGCGGTAGAAGGTGAGCTGGGCTTCTACCACTGCTTCGTACTCGGTAGGAAAGGGTAGTCACATAAAGAACACAAACAACAAAGACAGTCGCGTCATAGAACCGAAGGACGCGAACAGCGATGCGCTCAGACGCGAGCTAGAACTCGCTCGAATCAAACAAAACGAGCTCGAACGCAAAGTTAAGGAACTCACAAAAACACTAAAGGAACAACAGCGGGAACTCGACACCACTAGAGCCCTTCCAAAACGACAACGACAGGCATCGAACGAAGGAGACCTTGAAACACGAATGCAACAGATGATGCAGCAGATGATGCAGGATATGATGCAGCAAATCCAATCGGAAATGCAACAGATGCAAGTACAATTTCAAGGGCAGATCTCAGAGATCAGAAGCGCTTTTCGAAAAAAAAAACATACCGAAAACATTAGGGAAAGAGCGTACAACCGTCCAGCGCTAACAGCTTTTGCAAGCGAACAAGGCAACAACAGTAACCCGTAAACTTGATCAATACGTATCGGCAAGAACAAGAATACTTAGATATTTGGCAATGGAACTGCAGAGACTACCGCAAAAAGCAGGCCCTCTTAAAACAATATATAAACACACAACTCACACCCCCTGATGATGATGCGCTCCAAGAGACTGGAATCAAGCCGACCTTACAAGGGTACGAGGTTTACGAGAGTCGAAACGAAGGTAAAGTGGCTGTCCTAGTCAGCAAAACCATCACCGCCATCAGGCACGATACCATCGCCGATACCGACATTGAGCACGCACTTGTTGAACGTATTCCGAACAAGCGAAAGGGGAGCAGCACGTTCTTATTGAACGTGTACAGCCCGCCGAGACAAAAAAAAGCTAAACTCTTCGAACTGTTCTATGAAGCGCACAAGCTGGCCAAAGAAAATGCCCTCACCATCGTAGGAGATTTCAACGCCATGGACAGGAGTTGGGGATACCAGAAACAAGACATCAAGGGAAGAACATTAGTGGAAGTAGCGGAATACTTTGGCTGCAGTCTAATCACAGATCCTGCGACCCCCACGAGAATCGGGAATAGCGTGAGCACGGACACATGCCCGGACCTCACCTTCGTAAGGAAGAGCAGGGAGTCAAAGTGGGAAAACATGATGGAAAATCTAGGCAGCGATCACTATATCCTATGGACACGAATAGCATCCGACACCATAAGACGCCAGATTGGACAGGCGAAAATCACTGATTGGAACGCGTTTCGCGGGGCTTGCAACAAATCTGAAGGCGGTATCCAATCACTGGAGGAATGGACTGGCATTCTGAGAGAAACGCGACAACGATGCACAAAAAGTCTAAGGAGAACGACAGCAACGCCAGAAGTAGACGCACACCTCCCCAGACTAGGGGAAGCGAGACGCAGTCTCACCAAAAGATGGTGGAAGCAAAAACACAACAGGAAACTAAAACTAAGGATAGCACAAATTACGGCAAAGGCGGAAGAATACGCGATGCAACTTGCGAAACAAAATTGGGAACAACTCAGCGACTCGCTTAGAAGAACTCTAGGCACGGCTAGAACCTGGAATCTCTTAAGAGCACTAATTGATCCGACCAAAATAAAATCAGAAAACAATAAAACCATCCACAGGCTCATCCACTCTTTCGAGGGATAAGACATCGCCCTACTTGAGAAGGCACGAGAAAAATGTTTCGGCGATCACAACCCCTTGCGATACCAAGGAACGTATCGAGGAGCCGAAAACGAGAAACTCGACCGCCCCATAACTGTGGAAGAGGTTTACGCGGCCATAAGAAACACCACCAGAAACACGGCAGCCGGAGTGGACAGAATCAACAACGCCCAAATCCGCAACCTGAGCGACGACCTCATACAAGAGCTCGTCAGCTTTCTTAGCAAACATTTTGAGGCGGAGACGGTTCCCGGAGATTGGAAACACGCCGAAGTAATAATGATACCTAAACCTGGTAAAAAGCTAAAAATTGAAAACCTCAGGCCCGTATCACTCACGTCATGCCCTGGCAAGCTTTACGAACGGGTGGTAACTTCAAGACTGCAAAATTACATGGAAGATAATGGCTGTGTACCACATACCATGTTCGGCTTCAGAGCGAAGCTCTCGACGCGGGACGTTCTCCTCCAAAGACAAGAATATGTGCTCCGAACCGTACCATGGACGGGAGAAAATGTCATAATGGCCCTGGACATCAAGGAGGCATTCGATAACGCCAGCCACGAAGCGATCCTTACGGGCCTAGACAACCTGGATTGTGGACGCAGAATCCATTGCTTCGTCAAAGCCTTCCTGTCCGATAGAACTCCCACCATCGGCATAGGAGAACTTTGATCGGAAAAAATTCGCATTGCAAACAAGGGAACACCTCAAGGGTCAGTTATCTCACCCCTACTCTTCAGCATAGCTATGATAGGCCTAGCTCGAAAACTAGAGAACATCGAAGGCATTAGGCATGCAATGTATGCTGACGATATAACAGTCTGGACAAACACGGGCTGTCTCGGAGAGAATGAAGAAAGGCTACAGCAAGCGGCCTCTTGTGTAGAGCAATACCTCGCAGAATGAGGACTCGCATGCTCGACCGAGAAATCGGAACTGCTGAGAGTCTGCAGAGGCAAGCAAAACCGGACCGTCCCAACAAACGAGGTCCTAAAACTCAACGTCTACCTAGAAGGGACGCCCATACGAAAAGACAACAATAAGAATTTTGGGCATGTGGGTTCAATCGAACCAGCGCAGTACTCACACTTTTACCCTGCTCAAAGCAACAACGCTACAAGTCGCACGCATGATCACCCGCATCACCAACAGGCGACATGGCATGCGTGAACAGGACACACTAAAACTAGTCAGAAGCCTAGTAGTTAGTCGAATCACGTACAGGCTACCCCACCAGTGCCTCAACAAAACGAAATACAGCAAGCGGATGCACGCAAAGCATATAAGAACGCGCTCCGACAACCACGCAACACATCTACAGAAAAACTCATGGCCCTGGGATTACGTAACACCTTTGAGGAGCTACGAGAGGCGCAGCTTGAGTCGCAAAAACTTAGGCTGTTGCAAACAACGACTGGAAGAGCGCTCCTGCAGAGGCTCGGATACCGCGAGCAGATGCGAGAAATGACGAGGACGGTAACGATCCCCGACGTGCTTCGCAAGACCCTCAAGGTAGCACCAATACCACAAAACATGGATCCCAACCTCCATCGAGGCAGAAGAGAAGCCAGGGCCGAATTCAGCGAAAAAACATACGCTCCTCAAGCCACGACCGTGTATGCAGACGGGTCTTGGAGAGGAGCAGACACCAAAATCGCTGTGGCGGCGGTGGTCGATTCGTCTTTACGCGAAATGGCCAGCGCGTCTCTCCGAGGCTGCACAGCTGCAGAGTCCGAGGAAGTAACCGTTGCTCTAGCGGTGGCGGAGGCTAGAGAACCGGGCGGTCAATAACAATACTCACGGACTCTCAAACAGCCTGCCGAAATTACATGAATGGCAGGATAGGTCGTCACGCGCTCCGTATACTCCTCGCAGCGAGCGACAGAATTGAAAACCAGGAAGAACAAAACAACAAGATCCCACACAAAATTGTGTGGGTACCGGGGCACACGGGGGTGGCAGGGAATCAAGAGGTCGACAGGATAGCTCAAGGATACATTACTTTCTGAGCATCCGACGACACCGCGGAACTCGCGCCAGCGCCCAGGGAATACTCGGCCATACTACAAAACTATAGAGGCAGAAGAATACGATATACCCCACTGCACAAATCTCTCAGCAGAGAGGAAGCTGTCACTTGGAGACAATTACAAACAGGCTCTTTCCCAAACCTGCACACACTAAACAAAATGCACCCTCCGAAATACGCGGAGAAATGTCCCTGGTGTGGGGGAAAACCTACTCTATATCACATCACATGGCCCTGCCAAAACATAGACGTGGTCCCCAAAATAAAAAACCCGAGTGCGGAGCAATGGGAGAGACTGCTGTCCAGCGACCGCTGTGAAGACCAACAAGGTCTGGTACAGCGAGCTCAACGGGCGGCAGTGGCCAAGCGGAGCCCTGGACTGAGGGCAACTGACCATTGATTAGAGGCGGACGTCTTCGACAGAGAAGGCTCCTGAGGGTAGAACCAAGACGTCTCTGAAGATGCCCCGAAACCGCAGGAAGAAGCATTAGTGAAAATAGTTTTCCCTTCCTTCCTTAGCAATAGCGGCGGATGAAGATGCCGGACGTGGTCTTGAATACAATTACTCTTTTAGCTACCCTTTCAGGCACTACGCTGTCTCTTTTTCTTGGTTACTGCGTGGGAAATAATTGCCCTCCAAAGAGTAACGACTCATGCGCGTATTTTAAATTGCTCTATGCACCTGCGTTTGTTCTATCGCAGTTTCAGAAAATGTCAGCAAATGCATACCTGCTCACTGACTCGTGCTGACCAATCACCTTGTACTTGGCGCTGTTTGGTTAGAGCTGCCCTTGCACCATAAAAAAACTACCACCACCAACATCGTCGTCATCATTGGTGAAGGTAAAGGTGATCAAGTTGAAGCGCTTGAATGCACAGATTATCCAATGCAGTCCATAACATTACAATTAGTCAGTGAAGGAAACGAGAACACCATATAATGTCCGGAGCTATACGCGACGCCCAATTTCAGTCATTTGCTTCGCATATCTTTGCAAGCCGACCTCGGGCTCAGTAGCGGCTCATGGCTCCCTGAAGGGCTATCACATGCTGAATTCTTGACGGCAGTGATGTGTACAAAGCTTCAACAAAGCTGGTGTCACCCTTTATGCGGTCCCACTCCCTTTCCACAGCCTGCCAGAGCCCTTCAGCCGACAGACGCTGCAGGTTGCTCTTTGCGAGGTTCAGCTTCATTTTTGCCCACACGTGCTCGATGATGTTCATATCGGCTCCTTTCGGTGGCCACTGAAGCCGTCGAACACCGCGATCATTGAGAAGTTTGTTCACTCTCTTGGCAGTGTGCACTGGGGAGAGGTCCTGCTGGAAAATAAAATCGCCATCCGGGAATGGCCCATCTAGGGCATAAGGAAGCATCACATGGTCGAGAATTTCGCAGTACTTCTCTGTCGCAAGGTTCCCGTCTATCCTGTACAATATGCCAAGTCCATCCTTTGAAATAGCGCCCCACACGTTGACGGAACATCGCCCACTGTGAGCAACCTCCTGCACATAGTGGGGGTCATATCTTGCGTGGTCTGGGCGCCAGACGCGGCTCTTCACATCCCAAACAGTAGTAAAAGTTGACTCGTCGCTGAACATGACTTGCTTCCATTGGTCTACGCCCCAAGAGGCGTGTTCAGTGGCGAACAACAGGCGCGCAGCCTTGTTTGCGCTGGACAGAAGGGGTTTTTGCGCCGCCACGCGGCTGTGGAGACAACCTTCTGCAAGACGCCGTTTCACTGTCGACACGCTGGCGGACACCCCGGCAAATTCACCAATTTCTTTGGCAGTTCCAAAGGGTCTCACATGAGCGGCAGCGAGAATCACCTCGTCTTCGGAACTTTCGGTAACCCTAGGGCGGCGGGCATGAGGAGCATCGGCGATTCGTCCATCTTCTTTGTATGCTTGAATAATTCGGTTTACAGTGTGCGTTGACCGCCCCACCATTTCTGCAATTTGTCTTTGTGAATACTCCTTCAAGGAGAGCTCAATTATGCGCACCCGTTCGCCGCTCGGCACCCTCGACATGGCGGTGGCACTGACACAAGAAAGCGTCGATGTTTAAGGGAGCCTGTCCTGAATCACACACGTCAGCAAAAGGAAGCAATCTGGAGAAGTCGGCTGCTCCAGACTGCAGCTTATGTAATGCCATCCTGTTCACGGCATAAATATTTTTAAAAATTCGCTTACAGAAAGAATTACTTGCTTTTTCTTGAAGATAAAACTCTTTACAGGCGCAATCTGTAACGGCATCGCAGACGAACTTTTACTGCAAGGCGCAAATACTGCCGTCTGCTACCATGCCGCTATAACAGACGACACTGCGTCATGGGGGCAGTAGAGAGGGTTCGCTGGTGCAACTAGCGGCAGGGCTGTCGGCGAAAAATCTTCAAAGCAGATATCGAAACGGGCTGTCCGAGCGCAGTGTTCGAGTTATAACTTAAATGAACATCGGCTCACTCGCTGCGTAACACATAAACAATGCATGCCTTTTGTGCTCCAGCCACGCGGCGCACCGGCAGTTAAGCATTTTGTTTGAATACGAAGCAGGCGAACTCGGCAACGCGTTCAGGAGTGGACGACTCCAGCGTCGGCTGCCCGTTTGGCAGTGCTAATAGTAAGCGCCAAATGCTCTCTTCTACGTGCTGGGTGTTTCACCTAAAACTTTACACAATTAAAAAAAAGGTTTTTTGAATTGAAGCGAGATTTGTTCGGCTAGGCTTTGTAATCGGTGTAGCAGACTTGAATGCGCATAAGACGTGCTAACCAGTATCCTGGTTAACTAATATTCAATACCTAACTTTTAAACTATTACTGTTAGGCTCTTTAATTATTGACTAGCATGTCGCCCACCTTAAGTAATATCCATATCAGATCTTGGAATTTCGCAAACGCAATTATCCTGAGCGCCGTGGCCCAAAAAACTTTGGCTGAAAATTTGGATTATTTACGACCTGTGCAAAGGTTGCTTTGCCTGCAAACTTCTCGAAACGCATGGATTTTAGCGCAGTATAGAAAGAATCGGTTCGGTCATAGCGCCGAGAGTAACCGCTTTATCTAAATTCTAAAAACCGATATGCAATTACTTACGCTGCGCTATACGCCTTTCAATAATTAAGCAGCGTAAAAATAATTGGCAAAAATTTAACTATTCATATTTAGTTAGTCAGCGTGCTAGTGAGCACATCTTAGCTATGCTTTGACGTACTGCTACACTGACAATGCTACGTAGGAAAAAGCACTTATCGAACTCAAAAACCTTGTTTTTAAAGAATGTATGAAGTATCAAGGTGAAACACCCTGTATAGGAAAACAGCGGCGAATTCGTCGATGCCTTCAAGTGCCGGTAGCAACCTCAACGGCCATTTTAAAGCCGTGAAATCTGCTTGCTCTTCGGTCCACACACTGACATCATCGTTCAGGAGAAGGTTAAGCACCCAGATACACTTGCCAATGTCCTTAATGGAGCGACTAAAACACTATGCGAACCAGTGATACTGCATAGCTATTTCTTTGTGCCGTTAGCGGCATTGACGGCCAGAGCCCGTAGTTTTTCAGAGGTGGGCGGTATGCCTTGCTTGTTAACGACGTGGTCAAGGTTGCCACTTTATTAAATGAAAAAAAAAAACTCTTCTTCGTTCCGAAAGGTACTGCTAGATACCAGGTTGAGAGCAATAGCCTGAGACGGTGATGGTGTTCGTAACAAGCAGCCGCACAGAATATGTTGTCGTGGAGGGACGCCAGTGAAATTTCTACTTTACGTGGCCGATAAAGTTTATATCAGGCACTGAAGCGTGACTGGTGTGCTGAAGTGGGTGAAGAAAATCGTGTTCTTTGTAACCCGAAGGAGCGACGGGGCCAGTCTGCGAAGCTGATGACGAATGGAGTCTGAGCCCTCAGTGCCGACGCGATGTTTTCCTAGTTTCTGCAGGAAAAGAGTAATGCACAAGAAATGCTTCTTGAGGAGTGCCCACCCCGCGTACGCCTAGTTCTCTAAAAACTGCGGTTCAAATTAAACTACTCTCATGACCGATTAGCACGTTTAAACAAGTATATATTCTCACCTCTCACAGGCTTTCGCTATGCTACAAACAAAATGATAGTCTTTAAACTTTACCGAACGTCTTCGGCTTGCCTGCTGACACAAGTAACACGGCGGTGGGACGACGCTGTTCTTTTTGCGACGAGAAATTACATAGGTTCGCCTCGAACATAGCTTCAGTAAGGATGCATAATAGGATCCTGCAGTACGACTGCGCAGGTCACAGCTACATGTACTACTTTATCAGGCGCTGTTTCGATGCTGTGCCGAAGGTGCATCTACTAATGCTGACGCGTTGAAAATGGCGCTCTTTCAGGGCGCTGGTAAAGGAGCACACAGATGTTGGGCACCGGTCGTAGCAACTAAGGGGAGCGCATTGCCAGATGCCTGTCAAAGCCATTCGCAGTCGCCTCTAATGAATACCAGCCAAATGGTTTCATCGTTCGAGTGAACAGAATCACACCGACGAGGGCACATAGTGAGTTAGGCGTCGCAGAATTAAGGGAAGCTAGTTCACTCTGTGACACTGCAACTTTGTTCATTGCACGTGAATGTGCACAGACGCAGCTTTCAGGCTTGCCGTGAGTATTTTTGGCGAGCTCGCTTCAGCACAGTCGTAAGAGTAGGGGCCACAGGAGTGGAATCTAACAGCTGTATCATATCAGTACAAACCGATGGGGCAGAAGCATGGAGGCTAACGAAAATGATTCAACCTAATTTGAGAGCAACGCCGCAAGCAGTGGAAAGTAAATCCATAGCTGTAACGTTAAAGGCCGATTCACACGACGGACCGTTCGCCCGCGGCCTGCGCACTACGTGTGCATACGTCAGCACTTTGAGGGGCGCGCTGTCGGCCGCCATCCATCCATGCATCCAGCGCGCCTCTCAAAGTCCTGACGTATGCACACGTAGTGCGCGGGCCGCGGGCGAACGGTCCGTCGTGTGAATCGGCCTTAAGAGGCACTAAGAGAGCAGAATGGGTCAGGATACAAACGAGAGTTGATGGTATTCTAGTGAATATCTGTTTTGAAAGATTCGAGCTCATGCATGAGGTCGTCAGGGGTGAAGTGGCCGCCGACATTATGGATGATGCCGAGGCATGAGATTGGAGGATGGGGGAATATAAAAACTGAATCTGAATTATTTCAATGCAACATTCAATAAACATGACCCACGCTCCCTCAGATATACACGATACGTCACTCCTCGCATTAGAACTAATTACGGTATGCAGATGTCCTCGTATGCTGTTTCGGTCTTAATTAATAAACCCCCATTCATTTACACCTTGTCTCAGGATTTCAAAACTGCTCGTTCATTGAAAAAAGTGTTATTAAACTTCACCTTTTTTTCAACTGTTTGTATTTAACGCGGTTTTCTTGTTTCCTATTTGCTCCATACGTTTTAAGGCCTTCTCCGCTTTTTAGTGTTTCATGCAATGCGTGTCTCATGCTTCAGTGGATGCATTCATTTCCTATTTTGTGTTCATGTTTCTTTTTAAACATTGCCCCACAGTGTTGCTGCTGTAAACTTATATCTGTACTTACGTTTGTTTTTTTCCTTGGGGCCCGGGGCCCCGTCAGGCAGAATTTATCTGCCTTTAGCTCAGGTCTCCAGGATTTTTTATACTCTGAAATAAAATTCAATTCAATTCATATGCCCCTCCCTCAAGCACTCTCATTGGAGTGCTCTTTGTGATGGCCTTGACTCTGCATTGCACTCGCGATCCGCATGGTCTCTCTTTAAATCTCTCCTTGGCAATAAGCTTCTTACCCTTGCTTCCACTCTAGCTAAAGCCCTCAATTAGGGGACTCCCTCTGACGTTTTTGATCAGCTCGCCTCTCTCTACCTCCCTCCCCCTCTGGAACCCTCCTACCCGATGTACTCGGGTGGTCCTAACCCCGATCTGGACCACTCCTTCACTCTCCGAGAGCTCGAATCGGCTCTGGCTGCTAATGCTACACGCTCGGCTCCCGGTGAGGATGCCATTACATATACCACACTTCGCAACCTTCCTGACTGCGCCAAAGAATTCCTTTTTCAAACCTACAATGAGGCCTGGAACAGCGGCTGCCTGCCGAGCTCCTGGACCTCCTCCCTCATTTCTATGATTCCTAAGCCGGGCAAACCTCCCTCTCTCTCTAACCTCCGCCCAATCTCCCTGACATCGTGTGTTGGTAAGACATTTGAGCGAATGGCCTTGACTCGCCTCTCTAATTTTCTCGAGGCGACGGAGTTCTTCCCCATTCTCTCATCGGCTTCCCACGCCGCGTCTGTGCACAGGACATGTTTCTGATTCTCCAGCACACCTTTCTGTCACCTATCCCCAACTCAAATTCACGCACTTGTGACCGTCGATGTTCGCAAGGCCTTCGACGGTGTTTGCCACGACCGCATCCTTTCCCCATCCTTTCGACACCCTAGACTGTGGCCCCCGCATGTACTCTTATATCCGTTCTTTCCTCTCTAAACGTGCGGCTCGCTTTCGAGTAGATACCCATCTGTCCGACCCCCACCACCTCACCCCTGGCACTCCTCAATGTGCTGTTCTCTCTCCTACCCTTTTCAATCTTACTATGGCCCCTCTCCCCTCCCAACTAGCTGAAATTCCTGACCTGCATCATATAGTTTTCGCCGATGACATCACTCTCTGGTGTGTGTTCATCTGGCTCTCCCGGTCAGCTACAGGACACCTTGCAACGTGGCCTAGATCTCATCGACTCCTTTCTCACCACCGCTGGCCTCTCTCCTGCTCCTGAGAAATCCGAGATTCTCCTTCTCAATCAATCCTCCTACCAGCGCTCACACCACTTCGTCTCTCTCCACCTTTCTGGCTCTCCCATTCCTGTCGTCACGCAGTGCAAAGTTCTTGGCTTCCCTTTGCACGCGGCGAAGAATGTGCAAGCCCTTCACCACGCTGTCACCACCCGCCACTCGGTAACTGACCTCCTGCGGTGCGTGGTCACTCGACGCTGAGGTCTCCACGAGGCTCATGCGTGCCGAGTAAGTTGCCCACGCACTGGCCCTTAGCAAGATCGTGTACTTTGCACCCTACGCTCCGTTCACTCAGACTCAACTTAACGCTCTCGAGATTGCCCTTGTTGGCCTCTACCAGGCAGCTCTCAACCTCCCTGTCACTACCTCTACGGCTAAGCTATTTGCCACAGGCCTCTTCCATCCTCTCCGTTCTTTTCTCAATCTCCATCGCAACTCACCGCTTGCCCTGCTTTCCCTTAACCGACAGGGTCAGTGGTTATTGACTCAAGCGGGTATCTCGCACATTCCAATCTCCCCGTTTACCTTTCCCACTCCCACCCTGGCTCCCAATCTTCGTATCATCCCCCTCCCCACCAACATGTTCCCCGTCCTGCACGCCGGCCGTCGTCATGCAGCTGCGCCGCACCATTCCCCTCTCTTTGATACCCAGGGTTTAGCTTACACGGATGCCTCCTTCGTGGCTCCTCGAGGTTCCTGCCGCTACGCCCTGTACCATTCCCACCTCCCCGCTCCTGAAACACACATCAGCGGGCCGTATCTACGCTTTCCGGACGCATTGTCCCTCGAGGTCCTCGCCATTGCGCATGCCCTCCAGTCTATTCAGATTCACAAGCCGCTATGCACCACATACAGAAACGCACCCTAACCCCTTTCTTCCAAGGAGGTCGAATGAGCTGTCTCCGCACAGCAGCCTTCCATTGTTTCCCTGCGCTGGATTCTTGGGCACTCAATGATTGACGGCAATGAGCTGGCCCATCAGCTAGCCCGCGACACACTTTTCCGGGCACGGTTGATCCCCTGGCCCAAGCCCTCGAAGGACAGTGGGAGACTCACCCTTCACCGCAGCATAAAAGAGATCTACCTCCAGCTCTGCCTCGACAAGCGCCTTTACCATCTCCCTCATCTATCACTCAAGGTGCCGGAGGCTCGCATTCTTCAGCACATCCAGATGAATGTAGTCTTCACCCCGTCCCGCCTCTTTAGTCACTGGTTACTTGGTCATGTGGGCGTACTTATACCGACAGCCGAGCAGGGCTTGCAAAACCATTTCGTTTGATGTGCATCATGCCTGGGTAGAAAGAGAGTTCACTACTCTCGAAGGTAGTCACGTGACCCGAATCACTAGTGATTTCATCATGGGAACTCGTCATGCTGACTGCGGAAGGGAGCTTCAAGACCTGAGTCGTTTGATATGCAACATGCCTGGGCAGAAAAATAATACTCCGTGCTCAAATGTGGTCACGTGACTTTAGTCACTAGTGACTTGGTCATGCGGCCTTCTTATACTGACAGCCGAGCAGGGCTTGGAAAACCATTTCGTTTGATGTGCATCATGCCTGGGTACAAAGAGAGTTCGCTACTCTCGAACGTAGTCACGTGACCCGAATCACTAGTGATTCCATCAGGGGAACTCGTCATGCTGATGGCCGAAGAGAGCTTCAAGACCTGAGTCGTTTGATATGCAACATGCCTGGGCAGAAAAATAGTATCCCGTGTTCAAAGGTGGTCACGTGACTTTAGTCACTAGTGACTTGGTCACGTGGCCTTCGTGTACCGACAGCCGAGCAGGGCTTGGAAAACCATTTCGTTTGATGTGCATCATGCCTGGGTACAAAGAGAGTTCACTACTCTCGAACGTAGTCACGTGACCCGAATCACTAGTGATTTCATCATGGGAACTCGTCATGCTGACTGCGGAAGGGAGCTTCAAGACCTGAGTCGTTTGATATGCAACATGTCTGCGCAGAAAAATAATACCCTGTGCTCGAAAGTGGTCACGTGACTTTAGTCACTAGTGACTTAGTCATGCGGCCTTCGTGTACCGACAGCCGAGCAGGGCTTGGAAAACCATTTCGTTTGATGTGCATCATGCCTGGGTACAAAGAGAGTTCACTACTCTCGAACGGAGTCACGTGACCCGAATCACTAGTGATTCCATCATGGGAACTCGTCATGCTGATGGCCGAAGAGAGCTTCAAGACCTGAGTCGTTTGATATGCAACATGCCTGGACAGAAAAATAGTATCCCGTGTTCAAAGGTGGTCACGTGACTTTAGTCACTAGTGACTTGGTCATGTGGCCTTCGTGTACCGACAGCCGAGCAGGGCTTGGAAAACCATTTCGTTTGATGTGCATCATGCCTGGGTACAAAGAGAGTTCGCTACTCTCGAAGGTAGTCACGTGACCCGAATCACTAGTGATTCCATCTTGGGAACTCGTCATGCTGATGGCCGAAGAGAGCTTCAAGACCTGAGTCGTTTGATATACAACATGCCCGGGCAGAAAAATATTACTCCGTGCTCAAAGGTGGTCACGTGACTTTAGTCACTAGTGACTTGGTCACGTGGTCTTCGTGTACCGACAGCCGAGCAGGGCTTGGAAAACCATTTCGTTTGATGTGCATCATGCCTGGGCACAAAGAGAGTTCACTACTCTCGAACGTAGTCACGTGACCCGAATCACTAGTGATTTCATCATGGGAGCTCGTCATGCTGATGGCCGAAGAGAGCTTCAAGACCTGAGTCGTTTGATATGCAACATGCCCGGGCAGAAAAATAATACTCCGTGCTCAAAGGTGGTCACGTGACTTTAGTCACTCGTGACTTGGTCATGTGGCCTTCGTGTACCGACAGCCGAGCAGGGCTTGGAAAACCATTTCGTTTGATGTGCATCATGCCTGGGTACAAAGAGAGTTCACTACTCTCGAACGTGGTCACGTGACCCGAATCACTAGTGATTCCACCATGGGAACTCGTTATGCTGATGGCCGAAGAGAGCTTCAAGATCTGAGTCGTTTGATATGCAACATGCCTGGGCAGAAAAATAATACCCTGTGCTCGAAAGTTCTCACGTGACTATAGTCACTCGTGACTTGGTCATGTCTTCGTATACTGACAGCCGAAGGGCTTGGAAAACCATTTCGTTTGATGTGCATCATGCCTGGGTACAAACAGAGTTCACTGCACTCGAACATTGTCACGTGACCGTAATCACGCGATTTCATCGCGCGATCGCGTCCTCTCGTTATCTGAACAAAGATTTAAGACACGGTCTGTTTGATATGAAACATGCATGCCTGGGTAGAATGATAATGCACTGTGCTCGAGCGTAGTCACGTTACTATTGCCACTAGTGACTAGGCCAAGGGGTGTCACTATTTTGATAGCCGATCAAGCCTACAAAAACCATATTGTTTGATATGAGTCACTCCTAGGTATGAAAATATTTCGCTTACACCAGCATGGTCACGTGACAATGACTAGTAATACCTCATGCAAACTCATGACAGTCATGGCAGCAGAGGGCTACAAAAATCGTTTTGTTTGATATGCATCAAGATCGGATTGAAAAAGGTTTCGTTGCAATAAAACGTTATCACGTAATTCAATCAAATGCAGCAAATAGAATTCAGTATCAAATAATTTCTCTCTTGCTGTTTAATTGGGCCACTAACAGGAAATTTATAGGGAACTTATCGTGAGCTGTTGCAATGCGGTAGTATGTCGCAGCCAAAAGAATGAATTTCAATTACTGCAAGCTTTTTCCTGAGCGGGGGTGCTGTTGTTTCCTGGAACAGCAGTTTTTCCCAGAATTCCGAGCGACTGTTTGGAGGAGGCACACGACGGAACGAGCTCCGGTCGATGATCGCGCGTTGCAACTCATATTGAGCGCGATAGTACATAGGGTCACATTTATCGTCGCTGTCATCTTCTGCGCTGCAGTCCCTGCAATGTTTGGCTACGTGGCCTGAGGTAGCAAAACGTGCGACATTGCCACTGTGCTCTTTTAGCCTTTTTGTTGAGACAGCGGCCAGTCTGCCCGCTGTATTTTTTCCCACAGGACATGGGCAGTGAATACATCACATCTTCTTGACACGGGACAAAACGCTCCCCGTTGTTTAACTCTACACCTGCGCGTTTCGTTGGTGGTGATCTTAACTTTTTTGCACAACCTGGAAAGTTTTTCCGGCGCTGAAAATACTACGTCAACCCCTGCCCTACTTCCAATTTGCCGGAGGTTGTGCGACACCTGATGGATATAAGGCAAAACAAAAACCTTTCTTCTTTCCCTTTGCCTAACCGGTTCGCTAGTGTGGCGACGTCTCAGGTTTTTCAGCTGCTTTTCTGCCACTGACACTAGGACATCGGACGGATAACCAGCCATCCTAAGGCGATCAACTAGTTTCGCAGAGCTTTGTCCCATACTATGCTGGCAACACTTCTTTAAAACATTATTAAAAACAGAATGAATAATGGCCCTTTTTACAAGTTTCGAATGAGCTGATGCTTATGGCAGGATGGGTTTTTTTGCTCGAGGCTCGTACGACCAACACACATGGGACGGAGTGAAATGAAGGGCGAGATCTAAGAACCTGATAGAATCGTTAAGTTGGGTTTCATGTGCTAAAACCAGTGGTTCAAGACACTCTGTGAACACTGAATGAATCTTTAGGAACTGCTGCTCAAAACTGAGGTTGTCGTTCTGTACCAATACAAAGTCATCGTCTGCAAATCTAAAAATGCGGCACCCACCGAACCCTTCTAGATGATCTTGCAGTGTTTTGACACGCAAGGACAAAAACATATCGCTAAGAATCGGGGCTAGGCATGCACCAATACATATCCCGTCTTTCTGGGTGTACATAACCCCATTCCATTCCACAAAAGTCGAACCAAGATAAAATGATAATAATTCTAGGAAGGCATCGGCGGAAATTCCGCACTCGTTTTGGAAAGCTATAACACCATGCTTTTCGATGTGCTTATTATCACCTGACAAGATTTCCGCCTGGGCAATCTTGTAATACAAATCTTTTATGTCTACTGAAAATCTGCAGTTTTTTTATCGTGGTTCCATCATTTTAGGAAGGTGATTTTCGTCAGAATTTTTTATTCTAAGAGGGTCATCGATCGTTGAAACGTTGAGTTTCTGTTGCAAGTATCTTGCGACATGCTCCTGCCATGTCCCTGCCTCTGAAACTATTGCACGAAACGGCCAGTTGGGTTTATGGGTCTTTGCAGAGAGAAAAAAAGATTGTTTTCTTTATTCTCTCAGCCTTATTTCATCCCTTTTAACCTTAAGCGTGTTGATGACTATTTCATGCTTGGGAAAATTTAAACTCTTCGCGGGTACCGAATAGAAAAATTGCGGCTGATATTTTTCGTTCAGCCTTCTCCTGCAGACGTCGCTATTTCAACGACGTTTTGCATTCTCAACAGAGGAAAAATTACTGAAATGCTTTCCGTTGACTTTTTACAGCTCTCGAGAAACATGGGAAACCTGTCAACTCTCATCGTCTTCGGGGCTGCTTTTATCGGTAGGAACTTTTAGTTGCGTGCAGAAACGCACACACTGTGTTTTAAAAGCTAATATGATCGTGCGAAATGTTGCCATAGAAGGAAGAATGGCCACCTTGAGGCGCAACTCGGCATAGATCCCCAACGACAGATACCAGAATATTGAAGCAGCATATACCAGGAAGCACCTAGCATTGCGTCGTCCCTCCGTAGCTAGCAAGCCTTCTTTGCCGATCTGAGTGTTGTTATGTCAGCATTAGCTCCCGTTTTGTTAAGCTGGAACGAAAAAAATTGTATTCAGTTGCGGGTATAGGAGGCCAGGGTGAACCGCTCCGCATCAAGTTTCTGCCTAGGCAGGAGATGCTGAAAATAAAATATGGCCAGTGAGATTTGCTGAGGAGTTTTTCCTTACTACGCTGGCTTTAACTCAATTTCGATACGAGGTATTTTTTTAAGTGTTCGAGTAGCTCTATACCCATATAACATCTACGAATACAGCAGAAGGATTGTGAGGCGGTTGCAAATAAAGCATACTCACAAACTGAAATTCAACAAAAATTCAGGAAGATTGTTCACATCAAGTTAGAGAGATGTGATCTTGACGTTAGCCATTACTGCACACTGCACGCCTTAAAAATATGCCCTGCAACTTCGATGCTTTTTTTTCTGTTGTGTACTTAGCACGCGTTGTGTATCGTTTTCTCGACCCATGTGTCGGATATCTCCACAAGCACGTTTCAAGGATTCAGCTGTGATTTAAAAACGTTCATTTGTCTGCCATTATTTCGCAGCGGCTGTTCTAAGCGGAGCTGCGGGTATAGACTGCAGACTTTTTGGCCGGGACATTGCTGGCGACGCCCCCGAGGAGAGAATTGAAGACAGCCATGAATGAGGAAAGTCCTGTTGACGGCGCCAGAAGCATGCCTTGATGGAAAGTGGGAAGCCACGGCCATTGGCAGAAACGAGAAAATAAAGTGGACAGGTCAAGGCTGAATACGCATTTCGTGCATACTCGACCAAGTGATACGCACATCACTACAGCAACTATGATTTTCTCTTGAATGTGCGGGTCTGAGATCAGTTAACTTCTTCCAGTTATAAATATGAATCCCGCAACCTTCGACTACGGCCCAAAAAAACTGTGATCCCGAACTAGATCCTTCATTGCCCGAAATCTGAACACCGAGCCCGGACTCAGCTCGAGATTCGAAACTTAGGCCCACCCAGCTAAGTCCCACGTCTTCAATACCGGGCCGGGCACAGCCCCGGTGCAGTGTCCCTCTACGCCTAGGCGCGGACCACTTAGCTCGACGCGAGGCCCAGCCGGGCTCCGTCACGGGTCCCTCAGCAGCTCTAGAGGTAAACTGCTTACTGAATCAAAATTGGTCTTCCGTTACACAAGTAAGGAAGTGGCCTGCATAGGCGGTGGTACCACAATACTTGAAATAACCGGTTTGGTGAACACAGAAAGAAGGTGATGTGACGCGGGCTAACCCCGTCTGCTTGTGAAACAGTGATCTCTCTCAGAAGCCCCAGTTCCGGGAAACATATGAGTACAGTTGCATTCTTGCGCATTCAACTTTGTGTTACCTGTAGGTTTTTAATGTACATTTTTGCTGAGTGTTTCCTGTCCTAATGCGCATGGTGCAGTGGGTTCAATTCCTGATCACACAGGCTCCGGTCTCACACAAAATGGAAGCAAAATTGTCTCCTTATTTCATGCTGTGTGTCGGAAATCACGAAGTGCTATAAACACTATGGTCCCTTTAATTGGCGATTCTCATCGCTCAGAAATGTCTTTTCGGGAATCGAAAGGAGAGAGTTATGAATTCGCTCGGAACAGACGGCTGCCCTCCGACCAATATAATGAAGGCCTTTCTTTCGAGGTTTTTCTCAAGATTCTAACGCCCTACCATGAGCGGTAACAAAAAACAACAGGTGCGGGGCGTTTTCACTCACTCGTTTTCACCCCGTGTTCTCTTTGATGGCTGAAATCGCCGAAGCATGCGGTGCATTGTGCTGTAGAAGGCGAACGAACTCGAGCAAACCGACCATGAATGAAGCATTACAATGCGCCACTTCGAACGCCGCATTGAAGCTGCCCTTGCAGAACTTTGCGCTTTTAGAGTGAAAGCTCTGCTACGCTAGGTACAACTCTTAGCTTCTCCTGGCTTTGTGCGCTAGGCTTTGACGCCGTACCAACTTCAAACCAACCACACCCCGGAGGCTAACAATGTGCGACTATATACGGCTTGCTGCGCATAGTAATGCTATGCCTGTATGGTATACTCTTAGCTAATAGCCAGCAACTACGTGACGGATAATAAGTGGTTACTTGACCCTTGACCTTGACTTTCTACTATGAAATTTAATCTTGACTTTTGAGCTTGACCACTAGAGCTGGGATTCTGATTGCCTGACGCAACGTCATGCAATGACGCAGCATTCTGGTCACACCATTCTTCGCTATAGTTACCGCTGGCTTTGTATTCACTCGTCTGCTAGGTTCATCCGTGTTGGACGTCAGCGAATTTTTTCCTTTCAGTAAACTTCTTGCCTTTCATCGCTTATCGCGGTGAGGCGTGCGCGTACATTGCTTGCTCATAGCACTGTGACTGACGATGCCGCTCCCTGAACTAGGTCTACAAATGTGCTTTTCCTGATTCCGCGCAAAGAAGTAGTCGTACTAATGCAGAGAAGGAATTTTAGCGCCGGCAGTTGTTTAGTTTCGAGACGTTCCAGGCTGCAGAACAAAAAGAAATTATGGTCTGTATGTTGCACGGGGGAGCAAAATGTGACTATAGTAGACCACAATAAAACAATGGGCACTCGATCAGAGAATTTGATGCGAAGTGCGTGCGCGAGCTGTCACAATCTTGCATAAGTGCTTAGTGGTGAATGAACTTTCAAATGATACTTCTCGTTCCCACTGGCGTCGGATTCGTAGTTTTGCTCACGAGCCCGCATTACTGCTTGATCTCTCCATAGCCCTCTCTTGTGATGAGATAGACGACATCATCGCCTAGGTTGTCTTCGCTGTCCGAGCATATATATGTATATATATATAATGTAAGATGGGCACTGGGATGGTTAGAGGAGCTGGGCGCCGGCGGTAGACACAGAGACACCGGCCTCGTAGAAACACAGGTCGAGCACCGAGAGCACACACCCAAAGCGATGGCAATGACACAACGGTCAGAAGTTCGTCGTCGTCTTCGCCTGTACAAGAACTTCTTCGTCAGTACAACTGCCCCCCCCCCCCCCCCCCCCCCGGGAAGGAGAGGAGCCATCCTGGCGACTTACGGCGTAGGTGAGATGGCCGGGTCATAATACTGCTTTAGGCGCTGCACGTGAACAGTCTCGCGTCCGCGCCGGCGAAGTTCAGGAGACGACATCAGCGGTTCCACCACGTAATTAACAGGCGAGGTTCACTCCACAACTCGGTAGGGGCCATGAAACTTCGCAAGAAGTTTCGAGGAGAGGCCGGGAGTACTGGATGGAACCCAGAGCCACACGAGGCTACCAGAAGAAAAATACGGGGACGTGTGATGGCTGTCGTGGCGGGATTTCCGACGGTATTGGGCCTCAGTTGTGAGAGAACGCGCGATTTGGCGACACTCTTCTGCGTGTCGTGCAGCTTGCGAAATTGAAGTACACTCAGATGCGTCAGGCTGGTATGGGAGAATGGTATCGAGTGGAGCAGAAGGATGACGGCCGTAAAGAAGATAGAACGGGGAGAAGCCGGTAGTCGACGGTGTTGCGGTGTTGTAGGCGTACGTCACATACGGAAAGACGAGATCCCAGTTGGAATGGTCTGATGAGACGTATATAGAGAGCATATCGCCGAGGGTAGGGTTAAATCTTTCGATAAGGCGTTAGTTTGCGGGTGATAGGCAGACCTGGTTCGGTGAATGATGTTACACTTGCGGAGCAAGGCTTGCACAACTTCCGATAAGAAAACGCGGCCTCTGTCACTGAGCAGTTCGCGCGGTGCGCCGTGGCGAAGAATGAACCATCGCAAAATGAAGGAGGCGACGTCAGACGCTGAGGCGGATGGAAGGGCGGCGGTTTCTGCTTACCTCGTCAAGTGGTCAACTGCCACGATAGCCCAACGGTTACCGGCTGCAGTGTAGGGAAGAGGTCCATACAAATCAATGCCTACGCGGTCGAATGGGCGCGGTGGGCAAGGTAGCGGCTGCAACTCGCCTGCAGAACGGTGAGGAGAGGGCTTGCGACGTTGGCAGGGCAGGCATGAACAGATGTGCTCAAGGATGAAGTTATACATTCCGCGCCAGTAGTAACGCAGCCGGATCCGATTGTATGTTTTCAAGACTCCTGCGTGTCCGCATTGGGGGTCAGCGCGGAAATAATCACAGACTTGCGAGCGGAGATGGCGAGGAACAACTAATAACCATTTGCGACCATCTGCGCCGTAGTTGCGGCGGTAAAGGAGATTGTCACGGATGGCGAAGTGAGGAGCTTGGCGACGGAGAGCGCGTGATGGAGAAGCCGCCGTAGGGTTAGAGAGGAAATCAAGCAGAGACGCAATCCAAGGGTCCATGCGCTGCGCTGAAGGCATGTCGTTGATGTGAAGCAACGGAGGGGAGTCTTCGAGTGTTGAGAGGCCGGCGATCTCAACCGGAAGTGGGCAGCGAGAAAGGGCGTCCGCATCTTGGTGTTTGAGTCTGGTGCGATAAACTACGCGGGTGTCGTATTCCTGCATACGAAGAGCCCATCTTGCGAGGCGGCCGGAGGGGTCTTTCAGGGAGGATAACAAGCAAAGCCCATGGTGGTCCGTCACGACGTCAAAGGGACGACCATAGAGATAAGGGCATCATGATGGCTTTACGGAGAGTGCGATGTATAATAATCAATAAAGTGCAGGGATGTGATCAAGGGGATATCCAAATTTAACAATAGATAACTCGCGTAACAGTAATTTGACCAGATAAATCAAGGGAAATCTTTTTCTAATTTTTGAGCCAGTCCAGGCAGTGCTCCATCCCTGCATTGATCAGAAATGTCTCACGCGGCGCAAGAAGAGAAAGCTTTCAATTACAACGCTTGTTCTCGTTCCACGTGAAAGAATGCACGCTGTCATGTTGAAAAAAGTTTTTTTTTATCCCAGCAAGCAAATGAGACTTTCTATAGAGCTCAATAAACTTAAACCCTGTCACAGCGTTTCAAATATGCATGTCCAGTCGCTAAAGGCAGATGAGCTATTTTTATCATCCCGATTAGTTTATGATTCAAATCCCATGGATGTTTTTGTATTCTATTTGTATGGCTGATTCGTACGTTCACCTTTAGCGACGAGCAAATAAAAAGCGGGGCTTCGCATCCAAGTTCACATTTTCCCAGCCATCCCTGCAGTCACCTTAGCTTCAGTGCAACGGTGTGTATACCACTTCACTGCTAAACAACAGACTTCATCCATTACAGTATGTTTCTTCTGAATTAAACTGCTCGGCGAACGTCCTGTTGAAACTATCATGTTCATGAAAAGCTTAAGGGCTTTGTTATAGTAGACATAGGTGACCCATGTTCCCTGCCGTATCAATGCGCTAGTGGAAGCTATTTTCTCCATTTTCTCACGCTTAGGTCGCGCATATGCTTTTGGTACAACGATAAATAATCAGAATGCTATGAACGCCTTACTAAAAAGGCACATATCTTCGCAAACCTATCAATTCTAATTAACGCGTTCGGTTTGAAATGCGAGGCCCCAAAGCCATGCAGCTTTAAGCTGTTATTAGCCCCGAGAAGTTTGAGTGGCGCCCTCTCACGGCCAGCAGACGTGACGTCACGGCGAGGACGCCCGTGCGCCTGTGTCGACTGCTCCAGCTATACTACTGCTCGAGGAGTACGTTCGCATTCGCTTCTACGTTTTGTTGTTCGTCACTGAAGACCTGATGGACAACGCAGACAGCGGTGATAGAATCTTAGGTAAGCAAAACTACGCTGAATCACGATCACTGCCGCGTTCAAAGCTTAAAAAACGGAGTACATCGAGGCGAGCACAAGTGCGCTCGAGCGGTCGCCGCGACGGGCTCCTGCTATGCCGTCTTTCTTCGGAAATGACTATGCCTTCAGCAATGCCTGTTTTCTTCTATGCGCATTTTTGTTTATTCCAGTTATGGATATATGGCAGATATGCGGTTGGGCGGTTTACGGCGCAATATAAGATTGTTTGATGTTGATGTAGCGTCGTGATTGTTGTTGAGAGCGATCACAACAAACGTGTTTGGCGCGGTGGCACTTGATACGCGGATTTGTTTTGAAAGCAGGTTATTGGTTAAAGCTGGAAGATTAGCCTTGCTTGGCGCGCATTTTTGAGTGTGATCACAAGCATGTACGCTGTACAATTATGCCTAGTTTACTGACTGCAACGAACATGCATGATCGTGTTTCACCAGCAGATGGCCGGAAATTTTATCGGTGCTGCCGTAGAATGATCAGCTTCTCCGGCATTCGTTTCGCCTCTGCGTGCTGCGACGTAACCGCAACGCTGCCTCGGGGATAATATACAAACTTGCAAACGTTTCTCTTTCCAGTCGCCTTGCCACTGAGCAGCATCAACTGCTATGTGGACAAGGTGTGCGAGACCAGTCGCTGCCTCATCGAAGCAGAGGACGTGTTCTATGCAGGCCATGTAGTTGAGTGCTCCGTTGAAGCAGCTGAAAATGGTCGCGTCAGTTTGCTGGCGTTTGTTTTACAAACGACCGCACTCAACAGTTCCCCACACGAAATTAAGATCACCTTGTGCAACTCCGAGGTTGATCGAGCCAGCTGCTCCTGCAAGGCAGGGTATGATCTCCTTCCGGTTGACTGTCGGCTCAAATTGTAGATGCACGGAGTGCAGTAAATTTAATATCTGGGTGACAATAGCTAAAGATGACAGCATCCTGCGCTGAGTAATTTTTTTTTTTATTCATACACCTTGGCTGTCGAAAATGCTCAAAACATTCTTTACGAGTTTCTTCCCTTCAAGTTGCTGATAAACTCAGTTAATGATCGTATCACATTCGCATTTAAGCACCTTCTTTAATTGACACAATAGGTGTTCAGACTGAAGTAACTCGAATGTCTTCAAGTGCTGTTCTGGATTTTATTTTACAGGATTTTACAATTATATTGTGGCTTTTCTGCTACATATTAATGCAGTAAGAACATTCGACAAACTGTCACCGACTGATCAGCCACAGAAATGGGGCAAAATGCAGAAGGACCGAATAAAGCAGAAGTATGAACCAAGGGCTATAGTTGACCTTCCATGCGCAAAAAAGGTGTGTGAATAATACTGCTTTTACAACATAACTTGGAGTAAAAAAACAAAGAATGGAAGGCAAGACTGTGGCAGGAAGGCCGCAGCTGACTGGTGCATTATGTTAGAGTAGTGAAATTTTTGGTTGATAAATTCAGCAGTTTGCTTAATGCTTTTTCACTAAAAGCCCTCACAGCGCTCTAATTCCTGTGTTCAGTTCCCACAACGAGGACAAGCACACGTTATTTTCTTTTTATCAATAGTAAAAACCAGTGTCACAAGTACCATGTGATAATTTTCGGGAATATCAGTTGTCATATATCTCCGTTTTATAAGACTGCTTCAAATATACGGCATTTGACTCTAAATATAATTTAGTACTCTCGTATTTACTGAAACGTTGCTACCTTATGGATCACTTCAAGGTAACTCTCAAAGAGGTGAAATAGAAATGGTGAGATGTAGCTGGCTAATGGCGCCAAGTTGTGTGTTTTCATCAAGTGCACATTTTTCAGCCTGAACCTTTATATCAATTTCTTCTTGTTTCCCAGGCAAAGATCAAAGAGCCTGCTGAACCTAGCGGTAACATCCTTGAAAGGCTCCTAAAGAATTTGGGCAATCAGTCTGCAGCAAAAATGCCTTCGGAGAGTGCCATTGAAACAGGTATTAATACAAGCTTATTTTAGATATTGGCTGGCCATATCAGTGCAGTATACATAGCAGCCGAGCCTATTATTATGAAATGAATCCGTGCAGTGAAAAGTTGCAGTACATAATACCGTTATGCTGGCATCCATTCATCTACATGGTGGTGAATCTCATGTTACTTTGCTACATCAAAATTTATTGGTGTTAGTTGTGCAACAGCTGTGCAAAAGAAGGCTACTTGATCAGGTCACTGCATGGTATATTTGCTGATGGGCAACACTGTCAGTGCTAGAATGTCTCCTACATGATTAAAGTAAATATGAACTTCACCTAATGAATGGAATTGGGACCTTTGCATGGCAGAAAGGTACTCTTGTGTACGACTACCTAGATTGCAGTTCACTACAGCTCATGTAATGTTTTTAACAAGGAGCATGCAGTAGTGACACTGCAGTACTGGTTGAGATATGACGACACATTTCGGAAACAACCAAGCTATCCAGCATGATGCGATATTGAGTCACTGAAGTTTCAGTAGGTGGTCTATGAAGATACTTGGCCACCCTTCAATGCCTATAACTGTGAGGTTGTCCAGGGCTTTAGCCTTTGGTATCTGTCACTCTCAGAAAGTTCTACCTATATACTTATGAGCTTCCAGCAATAGTTGTCGGCCTTACTATAAGGCCATGTATTAGGGTATGGGTACTAGGCACAAAATACCAGCAATTTTCCAGGATGTCCATATGGATCTCATTGTATTATGTTGTTCTGTTGGAGCCGTTCTTGTCCGGCCTTTTAGAGTCAGTAAACCTCTGGTGATGTAGACCTCTAATTTTGTGTGGTCTGCTTTCTCTGCAGCTGTAGCAGACTGTGATGCACAACCCCACCCCTGTGAGCGTGAAGCTAGGAAAATCACTCTCATGGGTACCATTCACGAGCTAAGAAGGTTCCTTGGGAACTGTGGCCTAAGAAAGCTGCTCGAACACTTAAGCAATGCAAGAAGCCGCGAAGATATTGCTGCGATTGAAGAGTCAACACGAAACCAAGCGAAATCTGGCCTCTGGTGGCCCCACAGGGTTGGCATGATTACTGCCTCCATCGCCTACAGTGTCTTCACAAGGGTGAAGACACTGCGGACGAAGATGGGCCCACATGACCTGAGACCTTTACTAAAAAAGGTCATGCGGCAAACCAACGTCTGCACAGCAGCAATGCGCAGAGGCAGCATGATGGAAGAAAGCGCCAAAAAGTGCTATGCCCAACAGGAGCAGTCGCAACACACGGAATTAATTGTAAGGGAGTGTGGACTTTTTGTCATGGATGGACGACCTTACATTGGTGCAAGTCCAGATGGAATAGTACAATGTCAGTGCTGCCCCAAGCGTGTGCTTGAAGTGAAGTGCCCAGAGTCATTGGAAAGGTTTGTGGTGGAGAACACCGAGAAAAATGACAAAGCAACTAAAAGGTTGAAGCGTGCAAGCACGTACTTTTTCCAAATACAAGTGCAAATGGGCTTGGCAGGACTGAAGCAAGGGGAGCTATTTGTCTTTTTGAATGAGGAAAACAACACGTGCATACCTGTGTCATTCGATGAGGAATATTTCAGGGATGTGGTTGAGCGGTCCTCATATTTTTTCGAAGAGTATGTGCTCCCACATATTCTGTGTGATGAGGCTTCCCATTCTGCCACTTGAAAATAAGACTTGTAGCTACAATGTAGCACCTACTCTAAGCATTTATTAAAAGATCTCTTGGGGATGATTATTTTTATATTTTTTGCAGAAAGTGTTATGTGCAATTGATAAATGTAGAAATCAAGCATTTTGTACCTGTAATATGCCTGCCAGCTGTTTATTGCTATTCTGCACTTTTTATTGTACATGTGTTACACACACATTGTGATACATCTGTGATATAACACAAAACAAAGTGAACAAGAGTTGAGGGGAAGCATCAGTCAGCTAGCCAATGTTTCGACAAGGGGACTTGCCGAAACCAAGCCCTCTTGTGAAATCATTGGTTAGCGGACTGAAGCTCCCCCTCAATTCCTGTTCATTTTGTTATGTGTTGTCAAGAGTCCCATCTTCCTGCCCTCTATCAACCGTGGATCTGTGATATAACTGTTTTTTTTTTTGAGGAAGTAATAAACTCGGGGGGGGGGGGGAGGGGGGAGGTTGAAGGTTTTACTGATTAAATACTGTTCTGAATGTTACAAATGAAGATGATGTGATAGTAATACATCTTTTACAACACACATGAAACATACAACATTCATCTGTTTACTCCATGCACTCAAGCTTAGTCATCTACGACCTCAAGAGGAACTTGTTGTCCTTAAACAAAGGCTTCGATAGGTTCACTGTGCCAGCAATTACGATGAGAATATTGTCTATGTATGGCAGAAGATCAAGATCGAACCGATTTCTCAAAATACGAAAGAGTTTCAATCTTTGAATGGCTCTTTCTACATGTACACGAGCACTTGCGATGGACTGATTTTTTCTTGCCTCCTCTGTTGTCAGCTGTTTTTCCATAAGAAAGGGAGGTCTGATCATCTTGACATTTTTTTCTCTGCAGAGTTCACTGATGACAAATCCTTTATCCACCATGACGCTGTCAACATGTGGCATACGCTTGTCAAGCACTTTAGAGTGTTTTGTGATATATGTATCCGATGCTTTCCCACCATATGCTGGGCTTATATAGCTAATTAGACCCCCTGGAGTCCCGCTCACCAGCACCTTTGCAGTGTAGGTACGTTTGTAATGGCTGTATGTTAGCAGCCGAGAGGTGAGGTCTTTTGGCCGCTCAATTTCTATTTCTGTACAGTCGAGCACCATTCTAGTGTCCTTGTACTCCTTGAAATAAGTTGTGAGGCAGCTGACCACGCAGGCCTTTTCTGGCCAAAATACTGCGTGCTTTAAAATGCTGGCCAGGATCACAATGGACTCTCTGAACAAGTTAGACGCAGTTGTGCGGTGAACTTGAAACAGCACAGCCAGCAGTGAGAAAGTCGGATCATGATACAACTTCATGAATGTTAATAGGACAGCATCATCATTACTTATACAGAAGATGTGGTTTGTCTGCAAGACACGTGCTTCTGTGAACAATTCCGTGATGTTGTAAAACAACTCAAAGCATCCTATCCCTGTGAGCACAAGCAAGCCATTTTCATCTAAAATTTTCGAAATAGTAATGAGCTGTTCACGTTTGAAAATGCCATTTGTTGTGTTAACTTGGATTCCAGCATCTTTGCAAAGCTTCTGCACCTCCACGGTAACCTCTGGAAGAAAAAATACAAGCAATGTAAAAAACCAGCCGCATGTGAAAAACGAAAGTATTCAGTACCTTCTGAACTTGCTGCGTGATGGTCCAGACTCTGTGTCGGAACTGCTAAAGCATTGAAAGAAAAATACACAGCAGACTTAATTTGTGTCATCTGATATACTCTGTGCATGTACAGGGATGTTACTAAATTTCCACACATATTGAAAACTTTTTTTTTTTTGCAGAATACTGAATACTCCAAAGAACTTATTGAGTGTCACGTGATGAGGACAAAGAAAGTGCCCTTGTTTTAAACAGGCTACATCTTTCGGTGCCTTTTTTCCTAGGGCCAGAAGGCAGTTCTCAGTAATAACTGAGGTAGCTTCGATCACATGTCATTTTCTTCTAGGTGGGGTGATGCGAGTGGGGAGAAGATTTTTCTTGTGTAGTTACTGAGGTAATAATACCTGTGACTTTATATGTTGTACCAAGTGGTCACTCATCCCAGCTGTCAGTGGCGTAAGATTACTTTGGGGTAGCATCACGTTGCTTTGATCAACACCAATGGTGAGGAGCTAAAGCTGACCATTTATAATGGTTTGCGCCTAGGCATTTTCGTGCAGTACTGTTTCATGGATAGCGCTAAGCACAATGAAGTTCTTTTTTTACCAAAAGGAGGTTCCTGCATTTTCTATATGCCCTACAGCAAGCTCAGCCATAGCAACATGAATCTTCACATGGGTGTGATGGATTGTAAACTTACCGTCACACTCCATTTGTACCACCTCCTCGTCTGATCGTGCAACAGATTCCATTGTAACGGCGGTCGAACTTTCACTGCTGGTCCCGTTTTCGTGTGTTGCCAATGCGTCAGTGCGTGTGCAGAGCTGAAACGATCTTGCGGGAGCACCTCTGTCACCTGGAATTTTAATCAAAGTGATACGGGAAATCGCGTAAATAAACACCGCTGCAACAATGAAGATCTAGTTAACACATTCCGGGCATTCTCTCAGAAGAAAATAGCGCTGACCAGGTGCACATCTCGGGGGTACTCTTAAAGCGCAGTACAAGTCGGGCGCGCAGCCTAGGCAGGGCCCCACGAGGCTCGCCCCAAAGCTCGCGCGCCGCATCCCGAGAAATATCTATCTACGCGGTGCCTGGTAGAACTGACGTATTTTACAGACAGGTAACGGCGCTTTGCATGTTATATCAAATCTTTCTCCATGATTGAGCGCGAGAACAGCTCGCTCGTGAGTAGTATGACACGCGACTAGAAGAATCGCCACGGCTGAACCATATCTCAGTCGTTTGGCTACCGCAGAAGCCAAGTTCTGTCACTTCGCGTGGTTTAAATAAACGCCTGAACATTCAATGACGAAAAATAGAGCAAAGGACAGTTAGAAGAAGATGTGACTGACTTACGCTGCCGCCTCGTCAATCCCAGGTACGATCGGTTTGCATCACTTGGACGCACGGGAAGATTGACGGATGGGATAGCTTCCGACGCCAGCTTCCTGTACTTGTAACCTGATAATTATAAAGAGAATCGCTGACAACCAGCCCGGAAAAGCTTGGTAGAGGACTTACCTAGTATCTTGTAAACAGGGTAGACAAAGTCTTCCTCTTTGAAATTCCTGCTGCACACAACAGCCGACGCTGACGGTTGCTTTCCCATTTTCAATTTAATCATCCAAGCCTTCTTCATTTTTGACGACTTCGGGTAGAAGTGAAAGCTAACACCGGCTTCTTTACGTGATTTGCACTGCGGCACTGAGCAGTAAGTCACCATGACTGCGAATTAGCGCGCGAAAACGAACGAAAACAGTCAGCACGCCGGCAGCCAGGCTGACGGAGTCCTTGCCGTGACGTCACACTGCGGCGATCGCAGCGGCGCCAGTGTTCGTTCTCGGGGCTAAGAAGAGGAATCACGCGATGATTGATGTTAACTGTGTCCCTCTTTTACGTTTCACTCGTTTTGTATTTTTCTCTTCGTGGTCAGATGTATTAACGACGAATCCGAAAAGATTGCCGACAAAGAAGAGCTTTTATTGTGGGTTATCAGGTACGCCATGATAAGGGCCGGGTGAGTACAAATTGCCTGGCGGCATTTTTGTTACGAGTTCTGCACGCAATGCTTTCTGGCGTCTAAGTTGACCCAAAAGCTGCTTTCATGGACGCCATTGGGCGTTTCTTATGCTTCGCCCTTATTATATACATCATTCATTTACCAGTGCCCGCGTACAACTATCACTTCGTGAATCATGCAGGGCATCAACACTACGGAAAAATATACATTCAGTTTGGATCTGATGTGTGGATTATACCACGGAAGTTCTTTTATGAGTGAAGCATTTAATTAGTTCCTTCATTCTCCTAGCATTATTTCATCCCTTTTAACGCTGAGCCGTGTTGATGATCATTTCATCGTTTTAGAAATTTAAACGTTTCGCGGTTACTGAATATAAAACTGAAGATTATATGTTTCTTTTTGCCTTGTCCAGCCGACGTTGCATTTTGAATGACAGTTGGCATTCCAAGAGACCTGAACATACTGAAACGTTTCCTGTCGACTGCTTGCAGCGCTCCAGAAACATGGCCAACCTATTAAGTCTGATCGTCTTCGGGGCAGCTTTTATAGGTACGAATTCTAGTTGACAGTAGAACCTCACTACACTGTTTTAAAAATCAAATCATCATGCGAAATATTCTCATAAGAGAAAGAATTTCCTCAATAAGGAGCAACTCCGGAAAGATCGCTAACGATGGTTACCAGAATATTGCAAAAGTTTACACCCGGAAGCAGATAACATTGCTTCGTCCCTCCGCTGGTAGCAAGCCTTCACTGTCGATCTGTGGGTTCTTAAGGATGCATTACTCACAGTTTTAACTCGACGGTATGCAAGAAAATTGTTTTATGCTGCGGGAAAGGGACAGTAGAACGAACCGCAGAACATCTAGGTCAAGCGAAGGCAGGACATACTAAAAACAAAATGCCGCCAGTGACATGTGCTGGAAGTACTTTTTTACTTGCTACGTGGGTGTTAACTTAATCTTCATACAAAGAATTAATTTTTTCACGGAATGTATTAGCCCGATCAGAGTATGAGATCCAGAAATAGAGCAGAGTGATTGTGAGCCAGTTGCAAAGAAAGAATATTGTCACCCTGAAGTGGAACAAAAATATCAGAAGGTGGTTCTGGTCAATGTGCAGAAATATCAACTTGACGTTAGCCAGTATAGTTTTCTCGCCCCAGCTGTGGGCTATCGCGATCTGCACGCAACAATCATCCATTTAAAAGTTTAATCCTTTCCCTTCTGTTGCATATTTTTTCCCAACGGCCGTTATTACCGGTGCTTATGCGAGTCTACCTCCTGGAATCCGTTTTAGTCGGAGCATTCTTGGTGGCGCCCCAGAGGAGAGAATCAAAGATAGCCACCCATGAAGGCAATTATGTTCACGGCGCTAGAGCGCATTTTTGATACAATGTGGGAAGCCACGGCTACTGGAATAAACAAGACAATAAAGAGCACTAATCAGGGCTTCAATTGCATTTCGTGCCTGCTTGGACCCAACTTCATGATCATCTATGCTTGAATGCTATGGTTTATGGTTTATGCATAAACCATCAGCTATGGTTAATGCTTGAATGTGTGATACTGACACGAGTTAACTGCTTGGATGCATGAATATAAAGCCCTTTCCGGTCAGCTATGAATACAAAAAAAATGTCCTCCCGCTCCAGATCTGCCCGAATTGTCAAAATAAAGCCCTGCCTTAGCCCGAGATACGAACCCCTGGCCCGACGCAGCTCAGGCCCACCGCCTCAAGCAAGGGTCAGGCACTGCCCGCTGCAGTGTACCTCTACTCAGCCTCGGCCAGGCCCGCTCAGCTCGACGTGAGGCGCAGTCGGGCTCAGTCTTGGCTCCCACAGGAGCTCAAGGGCTAAACTGCTTAATGACACAAAGTGGTATCGTGCTACATGATTGAGGAAGCGGCCTGTAAATGTCCTGGAATCAAAATAAAGTTTGAAATAACTGGCATAGCAAACTCGGAAGGAATGTGATATGACGCAAGCTAACCACGTTAGCATCTCCAATTTTGAGATGTTCTCTATCAGTTGCCGAAATTGCGAAAGCGAAATGAGCACAGTTGCATACATGCGCTTATAAAATTGTATCACCTCTAGATTTTTAATAACTTTTTTTGCTCAGTATTTCATATTTTATTAAGTATTATATCGTTGGCTCAATTCCAGGCCGCATGGGCGAAGATTTTACGAAGAGGAAAAGCAAAAGTGCCTCTTTATTTCTTTTTAGGGTACCCGAAGTGCCATAAACGAATACGCTCTCCTGGCTTTGCGGGTTGCCACTTGAATTCTGATTAAGATAAAAAATCTTTCACTATGCGTCTTGCTGCGTATAGCCATGAAATGCCTGCATTGTAAGATCATAGCTAATGACGAACAACCACGTGCCCAAGGACCAGTGTTGGCTTCACCTATCAGATTGACTTTTGACACTGACCACTGACATAGCCTGATGTGCCACCATGCAATGACGGGGCGATGACGTCAATGATTCTTCGCTATAAATTCCTCTGGCTTTGCTTTCGCATGTCTACTAGGTGCTGCCGTGTTAAACCTCGGACAATTTTTTCTTTCTAAGCCCTTATCTTGCATCGCTTGTCGCGGTGAAGTCTGCCCGCCCGATGTTGCTTGCTGAAAGATGTGTGATTTACGCTGCCTAAACTCAATTAACAAATGTGCTTAGCCTTATTCCGCGTCAAGGAAGAACCAGTAATCATTATTTTTTCTTAATGTAGAGGAAATCCTTTAGCGCCGGCAGTAGTTTATATCCGAGAATCATATTCGAAAAAAGAATCATTCTTTGCATTTTCCGCGCGTGAAGACAATGTGACAATACTGGTCCGAAATTAAAAATTGGACCGATGATGAGAAAATGTGATGCGTACAGCGGGTGCAAACATCATAATTTTTCCCGGCTGCTTTGAGATGAAAGAATTTTCAAATGATACTTCTCGTTCCCCAACTGGCGTCGAACAGCTAGTTGTTTCGCTTGGGGACCTCGCTTTGCGGCATCATATCTCCCTCGGCCATATCTCCTTCTAACGAGCCTGACGACGTCGTCACCTCTGTTGTCTTTGCCGTCCGGTGTGACGAGCACGCCAATGATCCTCTTCGTCTTCCTTGGCGGCTCACATCGTTTCTCGCTGAAATCCTTTAGCTCGGCCCGCGTGGCGGGAGCTAAGAGCCGGAAGCGAAGAGGCTCAATTCCACTTGGCTCGAAATGTTTTCCGTTAATAAAATTCGAGGGTCGCGTTAGTGCTTGGCCCGCCCTAATTCGCAGAAAAGTAGCTCTACCAAACCTGCCTTAAGCAACCGAGTCATTACCGTATTTTCTGGGGTATAAGACGCACTCTTGTTTAAGACGCACCCGCCATATATGCAAGCTGTCATTGAAAAAGTTCGTATATAAGACGGACCAGTGTATAAGACGCACCCCAGTTTACCCAGTTAGGCTAGTACCTGTGAGAAATTCTCAAGCAACGCTAAGTGACTGAAAAAGGCAACACTCACGCCATACCCGCCCACGTTTTAGCAAGAAAGAAAGAAAAAACGAATGAGCTGCCCATGAGTACATCTTGTCTAGGCTTGTCTTGAAAATGGTGAGAAGCGCGATTGTCGCCATCTTTTGGCATTTCTCATTACTTTAGCTTGAGGCCTCCGAAACGGCCGCACGGTTGTGCTCCGGAAGACGTCATCCCTGCCGTTTCATGATAAAGTTCTACTAAAAAAAAGTTGCGCACGGCAGTTCCGCTATTAAAGCATTAACCGTGTTACAACCGCGTGACTGGTAGCGATATTTTTTCGGTGAAGAAAGGTAGGGCATGTACCCGAGTAATCAATGAACTCGGAAAAAAAAAACGAAAAATTCGCATATAAGACGCACCCTTGTACAGGACGCACCAGCAAGATTTTGGAAAAAAAAGCCGCGTGTTATTTGCCGGAAAATATGGTACATTAAAAATGCACCTGTGGAGCGCTGACTTCTCAGGCCAGTCGTGGACTGTGCAAGTATCGATTATTTGTTTCTGTATTTATTTATTCAAATATCTTAAAAGTACACCGGTGAGGGTATTACATAAGGGGGACACACGAAGCACTTTGAAAACACTTTCCTTAAAAGCAAAGGTGCAGAAAAGCGAGAAACAAGAAATGCAGACACCATTTCTTGAAGTACAGTAAAAAAAACAACTACAACACTAGAGCGCAAATAGAAAAGCATAAAATTTAAACAGCTGAAATTAAGAATACAAAAACAACGCAGAATGTAAAAAAAAAAATCTGAGAGAAAGTAGTGCTATTCGAGTAGTGGTATCCGAGTGATATACATGTTTTATTTCATTTATATTGGACTGTGAGATGCTGATCGCGTTAAGAAGGTTTAAAATGTACAAGCACAAATGTTTTGCCTTGAATAAAGAAAACATTACGCGTACTGCTTGATTAAAGTATTTTTTTTTAGCAGATTCAAGTATTTTTTTCACTAACACGTTACCACACAAAGAGAAAAATTAGCAGTGGTCCGAAGTGTGGGCTAGTAAATGCAGCCTACAAGTTCCGACCTCTCTTTGATAGCATATGTCAGGTTAGACATTTTTAAAGTAGCGTTTTTAGACAGAGTAGTGCATTACACGCAGAAATTGTTGCGCAGAAAAAAAGCACCTTAGCTTCTTTGAAAGCTGACGTGACGGTTTTTACGCAAAATTTGGTCTTTACTGCCCTTTCCAGCCTGTGCGGCAGTACGTGGCATGCTTTGAGCGAGAGGCACGATCTTATAATTTTCGATGCCTCCTGGAGTTCCTCTTTCGAGGAGCTCCCTTTGCTGTGTGCCTCTATAATGATGAAATCAGTTCAGTAGCGCAAGGGCAGCTTGGCAAAAGTGCGTTCAGCGAAACATTTTCATACACGCGAGATTTTCTCGAGCATTGCCGGGAACACAACACGACTCCATAGAAAAGCTTGAACACAAAATATCGCAGGTGAGTACCCTGGGCATTCTCCAACGAATCACGCAATGTCCGCATATCAAGCGGACGCTAAAACTGGAATACCCCGGCTGCAGGCAGTGTTGCAACTAAAACATACTTCCAAGAAAAAATCAGCAGCGGGGTGCGTACAATGGTCACAGATTGAGCACTGCATAAGTGCAACTGGCTGCACTCTGGTAAGATGCTTTAATGGGTAAAGTACAATTCAGGGGGTCTTGCTTTAGGAAGAGCTCATGTGATTGTCTGAGTCTAGTCTGGTGTACAGATTACGCTTGCTCGGACCGCTGTTGTGTGCACAAGAGAGCGCATCAAACCGGTCTGGCGCGCCTCAATGTTCTCACCAGAATGTCTGGGGACCGCAACAAACTGGAAACAGGCCGACATTCTGCCCATACTACGCATTCTGTAGCTGTGGAATTTGTGGTAGAACATATGAAATCATCAGACATTGGCGATGTTAGAGAACTTAGGTCACATGGTAGACCAGTAACGAAAAACAAGGATATTGCACAGGCCCTCAACGACTACTCGCAAACTGTTTTCTCATCTAGCACTGAAAATACATTGGCATCGTGGCATGGCCGTGTCCGGAGAAAAGAAAATCCTGGTGGCTGAGCCAATGCTGAGCGTTTGGACCTCTAAGGCCCTTCGGTTGAGGCTATGCACCACTTTAACACCACCTTCCCGTAGACGGCACCTCCGGCCTGACCCCACCGGGGGACATCGGCACTCGCCTTTTCCTATCGTCCCATCTATCTTTCACTTACCTATCTTCTCTCTGAGAACTTTCCTTTCTCCGGCTCTCTTCTTACATTTTTTCACTTTTCATAAGCGTGTAGCGTTAACCTTGTGTGGTGTAACTACCCTTAGTTGCCCATATTTGGTTATAGCAGTGGTGTACAGCTGGCGTGGGCAGGACTTGTTTTGTAAGTTCCTGTCTCGTCCGCTTGTTGGGCTCCATGGTGGGTGGCTGGCACCATGGCCGAAGAACTTATGTTTTTATGGCTAACTCATTCCATTGTAGTGATCGCCCTCTAAAAAGAGGGCGGACTGATGTGGCCTCCAAATTCATCAATAAAAAGAAAGTAACTTCCCAAAGTGCCGTATTGTTCGTAGTTAGCAAAAAGAAAAGCCGGCTAGAACGATATCCCCCTTTGTAGCGCTAAAAGTTTTGACAGATTCCTTGGGCTATAAGTACAAAGTGACCAAATTGGCCAGCGGCGACCTCCTGCTAGAATTTATGGATCTAATTCAGATCACAAAGCTTGCATACATCGAAGCCTTTTGTGATATCGCTCTTTCCGTAAGACCACACTGGTCTTTGAACACAGTACGTGGTGTCATCTCTGACAACGACTTTCTCGAGAGAACAGATTAGGAAATGCTTGAAGGATTTTCCGATCAGAACGTAACAAATGTACACAGAATCAAAGTCCGAAAGTAAAACAAAGAGGTTCCGACGAAATACTCAGTCTTGACCTTTGCCACCAGCACCCTGCCCGAGTCAATCGAGGTATGGTACGCAAAAATCTCTGTGCGCCCTTATATACCTAACCATAAACGCTGCTTCAAATGCTAGAAGTTTGGCCATGGCTCCCAAAGCTGCCGCGACCGTGACACCTGTGCCAAACGTGCCTCAAATAACAACAAATCCGACCACTGCGAGGGCGCGCCAAGCTATGCAAACTGCCACACCGCTTAGTCAAGGTCTTGTCCCGGCTGGAAGAAAGAAAAGCAAATAATAACCATAAGGACAAAAGAAAATATAACTTTCAAAGAAGCAAGAAAGACGTAGGCACAGGGCACTTTCTTTTTTTCACGCCTCACACGAAATTCGCCGATGTGGTCCTCGGCACCTGCCCAGCTCACACTTAGTGAGGCTTAAGCAAGGCATTCGCGCCTCCGGCAGTTGCAGCGAGAGCTGCTATGCCACCGCCGAAAAAGGGCCCGCCGGCCACCAAGTCGGCAGCCCGCAAGGTTTCCCTTCATTATGGAGAAGCCCGCTACTGCCCTGCCCGCGGGCGGTCTGCGCAATTACAACGTCTCCAGTAACGCGATGGACACAAGACAGGCCTCGCCTCCGCCACAGCGGAGGCGGAGCTCGCTGGAACGAAAAAAAGATAAAATTCCATTAACGGGCCCCGAACAAAGAGGGACCTAATGTTCTGAGTACATCACTTTAAAATAATCATGGCGTTTCTTATCCACGGGAACTGCCGTGGAATACTAAAAAACTATTGTGACGGAAGAGACCTCCTAAATTCAATATCTCCCTTAGCACTTTGTCTGCAGGAATCCCACTTGGGACATTTACATAAAAATATATTTAATAAATATAAAGCCTTCCGCTGTGACCTTGAGCAGGCAATTAGGCTCTCTGGTGGTGTTGCTATCGTAGTCCAGAACGGTGTCGCAACCCACGAAATTGAGCTCCAAACAAAATACGAACCAGTCGCAGTCACTGTGCTTACTTTTAAAACAATTACAATATGCACAGTATATATTCAACCACACCTCACAGTAACACTCCATAACCTAAAAAACACTTCTTAATCAACTACTAGAGGCACATCTGGCAATAGGCGATTTTAATGTCCACTCTTTGTTTTGGGGACGCAAACAGACTGGCACCAGACGTCGTGAAACAACGTTTTTTGCTATGCAACAACGTTTGCCTGCTCAATAGAGGCAAACCCACACATTGCCTTCCATCATCAGGAAAAATGAGCTCCATAGATTTTTTTTTTTTAGCTTTCCATCCGTTTTTACCGATTTTAAGTGGGATGTTCTTGACAACCTGTACGGAAGTGATCACCTTTCTGCTGTGATTAACATTTCATTACCAGCATCCATCATTCCAACTAAAGCAGGCTGTCGGAAGCTGCACTTAGCGGACTGGCCACTGTTTTGCGGAAAGGCCGGTCTGGAGAAAATATTTTCGGATAATCATAGTATTACCGAACTAAATGAAATTTTTACAACATGTATCATTACGGCTTCACGTCTAGCTATTCTACAATCACCAGGAATTGTACGACAAAATAACAAGCTTTGGTATAACCAAAATTGCAGAGAAGCAAAAAGGAAACAAACCAAAGCATGGAGAATTTTTCGAAGGTACTCTACACACGCAAATATCATAAATTTTAAAAAGTGAGGGTAAAAACATGGCACATGCGTCTAAATGCAGAAAAAACTTCCTGGAAAACCTATGTGTCGTCCATAAATAGTTCAACTATATCAAAAAAATGTAGGATCAAGTAGGTAATCCCAATGGCAGCTTCTCCCCATTCACAATTCCTTTCTCTGCTACCCCTAGTAGCCAAACCGGTATTGAGGAACAGGCAGACATAATAGAAGATTTCTCTACTATTTCCAGTTCCTCACATTACAGACAGTCATTTTTGAAATATAAGAACACAGCTGAAAAACAAAGACTGCTGACAAGTTGCAGTACAAATGAACATTATATTAATTTAATTACACTGCAGGAAATTCGTAGAGTGCTGTCGGCCGGGAAAAAGATGGCACCAGGCCCAGGTGAAATCCATTATGAAATGCTTGCTCACCTCTCTGAAGACGCTGTAGAAGCTCTTCTTAAATTCTTCAGTAAAATATGGCTTTGTGGAAAAATGCCAGAGGCATAGAAAAAGGCCGTGATTGTGCCATTTCTGAAATCAGGAAAACCGCCATCCTCGGCTGGCAGTTACAAGCTAATACTACTTACGAGTTGTCTTGCTAAATGTTTTGAAAGTGTGCTTAAGATTAGGTTAATGTTCATCCTTCAATGTGGATTTAAAAAAGCATGTTTTACAAATGGCCACCTCGTACGTCTTGAAAACACAGTCCGTAAAGCATTCATACACAAACAGAACTGTATGGGAGTATTTTTGACTTGCAAAAGGCCTATGATACCAGCTAGAGGTTTCGGATTCTTCGTGACCTCGCAGATCTAGGTATCTGTGGCAGGATGCTGAACTGTTTGAAAGACTTTCTTTCTGACCATTCATTTCATGTACGTCTAGGTTGCACGCTTTCGAAAAATTTCCTTCAAGAAAATGGCGTACTGCAGGGGTGTATTCTGGGTACCACACTATTTATTGAAACAATAAATTCAATATCGCAAATAATTCCAAAGTCCATCACGTACTCCATATATGTTGACCACCTTCAAAATCCATGCACATCTTCCACCTTATCAACATGTGAAAGACGGAAACAGCTTACACCGAACAGAATAGCAACTTGGGCAAACCAAAATGTATTTAAGTTCTCTCCACAAAAACAGTTTCCGTCCTTTTTTCACTGTAAAGAGGTGGGCCGATCGATCCTACCCTCAAAGCTCACATTCTTATCCCACATAAACATCCTCAAAAAGAAAGCTTCCCGATCTCTTAATATATTGAAGGTATTCTCACGGAAACACTGGGGGTCCGATAGGCTATGCCTTTTACAGATCTACCGCTTCTTAGTACGGTCCACTTTGGACTATGGATGTATTGTGTATGGGTCTGCAAGGCCATCATACCTCCAAAAACTAGATCCTGTTCAAAACCCGGGTCTGCGTCTATCAACTGGTGCATACAGAACATCTCCCGTAAAGAGTATGTATGTAGAAACAAATAAAGCGTGCCTCGCAAACAGAAGAGCAATGCTTAGCTGTGCAAAGCTACTGAAAATCACATCCTTAACAAAACACCTTTGTTACCACATATTTACTTAGTGTACATCCAGAACACTGTTCAGTAATAAACGACAATCAATCAGACCTTTGTTATTACGCCTTGAAGATGCACGTGATGAACAAGGAATACTAGATGCTGTACCTGAAATTGCCCTGAGACACAATCCACTCCCGCCGTGGTACTGCTTTCCCGCTGCGTGCGACTTCACACTGACAGTTTCATAAAAAACAAACACCACATGAACACCTACTAAAAGAACACCTGGCTTTGAAAGAGAAATATGCAACCTACATGGAATTTTACACGGATGGCTCTAAAACAACAACACAGGTTGGAAGTGCAGTAGTACCAGGCAAATAGGAAAAAAATAGTAAGATTTCCAAGTTATTAATCAATTTTTACAGCCGAATGTTATGCAGTGTTTATTGCTCTGGACAAAATAGTAAATGAGCATATCGAAAAAAATATGATCAATACTGACTCCCTGAGCCTACTCACAGCGCTACAGTCAATGAACGCATTTGAAACCTTAGTAGGCAGCGTCATTCACAGGATCGAGACAGTCACAACGCGGGGACAAGAAAAAAAACGCCTTCTTCTAACCTCATGCTTAACTGCCGCGAATGCAAAAGCATTATTATCCTTGAATGCCAGACATGTCTAATATGTTGATAGCATAGAATAGTAGTAACCAGATAGGCAGAGAAATTTTCGGGGCATATTGTATCGCTATGAAATCGCACACGCGCGTGGCAGAACCGTCTGTTGCTCTACGGGGACATGAGATAGCGTTCCTTGACAAGTGCCTTTGCTTTGCAGTGTAACCCTTGATGTTTTTCTGTGTTTTGTTTCATTTTTCGCCTGTTTTCAACTTTTTTTTCTATGATTTTTTCATTAAGCTTTCAGTTGTTAGTCAGCGCCCATGTCGTCTTCTCTTTGATTGGTTCTGTGTCATTTTAGCGCTGGGCTTCAGGAGTAAACCGCGCTGCTAAATTAAAAAAATTGCCGAGGCACTCTAAGACATCGCGAGCAAACGCATGTGGCCGGTTACGGTGGGGCGCAAGTCATTATTTTTTATATTCTGCTTAACTGCATAACTTGTCGATATTAATATCCAACAAATAGTTTGTATTGGTTTACTGGGGTTTAACGCCCCAAAGAAACTCAGGGTATGAGGGACGCCGCATTGAAGGGCTCCGGAAATTATGACCACCTGGGGTTCTTTAACGTGCACTGACATCGCAGAGCGCACGGGCCTCTAGGATTTCTCCTTCATCGAAATTGTGCCGCCGCAGCCGGGATCGAACCCGCGTTTTTTGGGTCAGCAGCCGTGCGCCATAACCACTGAGCCTCCGCGGCGAGGCGTAACCAACAAATAGCTCAAGGAGCTACAAGTTCTTTAAACTGAAAGTGATGCTGCTCTTTCATGCTTCTTAATTTTTTTATTATTTCAGTTATGTTGGCATTGCTTCTTTTTTATGAAAGTTGTGAACTTTTTTTCTATTGCCGGTATATTTCTACTCCAGTGTATGTTTTCAGTTTTGCAAAAGATTTTCGTTTTGCTAATTTACAGCTGTGTGTGTATTCTTTTGGTAGTACACTTCGGCCATAGCGGTGGCAATTTTTTTTTTACATTTTTTGAATGCCTTCATCTTTTATATATGAGGTTGCGGTTCCTACCCTAAAATTTGCTGTTGTTTTCGTTAAAATAATTTTTTACTGTGCATTTCATTTGTCGTTTTGTCGCGAGGGTCCTGATGTGTAAACCGGGGTGTAGGCTTCGTCAGTAGGCATGCTTTGCCTGCCTTCTCTTGCCTGTCCTGGGGGGTATATTGTAAATATGAATAAATGAGCTTCAGCATTTCAATTTCGCAAGCAACGAAGTTGGGCAGGAAATTCATCATCATCATCATCATCATCATTTATTAGACCCTTAAAGGCCCCTGGGAGGGGGTATTACATAAGGGGGGGGGGGAGTAGTACATTCATCATGACTCACATTGGTGGGGAAAAAAAGAATTAAAAAAAAAAGAACAAACAAGAAAACACACACACAACAAAAGCATAAAGAGAAATAAAGTCACGAAAGGGAAATGAAACCATTTATACAGCAAGATAACACATCAGACGTTCTTTAAACCTTTCTGGATCGCTTTCAATGACAACCGATTCTGGAAGCCGATTCCAGTCTTGAATAGCGGCTGGCAAAAAAGATTTGTTAAAGGCATTAGTTGATCCGTGTAAACGTTGGATGCTCATGGAGTTGAATAAACGGGATGACGTGCGCACAGGAGGGACTAGAACGGACTCGCGTAGGTTAGGAAAATTGTGATATAATTTGTGCAATAAACATAAGCGAGAAACTTTGCGTCTAAGGGCTAGGGGGCTGATAGCGATGGATGACTTGATAGCGGTAATGCTGTGGTGAAAATCTTAATCTGAAGTAATGAAGCGTGCCGCACGATTCTGAATGGATTCAATGGTGTTAATTAAGTAAGCCTGGTGAGGAGACCAAATTGCTGATGCGTACTCAAGTTTAGTGCGAATGAAAGTCTCGTATGCTAGTTTACGGATTGATTGCGGAGACAGTGAAAGTGACCTTCTAAAAAAAACCAGTGTTTTTGATGTATCAGCAACGAGTTGAGTGATGTGTTTTTCCCACGTCAGTTTGCTGCTGATTGTGACACCTAAGTACTTATATGATTCAACCTGCGAAAGGATAGTTGATTGAAGAGAGTAAGGATACGTAATATTGGAATGCTTGCGTGAAATTTGCATAAATTTGCATTTAGTGATGCTCAGCTCCATCAACCATTCGGAACACCAATTATCTATTTTTTGTAGGTCATTTTGTAGGATAACCTGGTCGTCGTGAGAGGAAATGCGACGATATAACACACAGTCGTCAGCGAAAAGACGAATGGACGAAGATATGCCGGATGGGAGATCATTGATAAATATGAGAAAGAGCAGGGGCCCAAGCACAGAACCCTGCGGCACGCCTGAAATCACTTCATGAGTTTCTGAATGATAACCGCCGATGACGGTATATTGAAACCGGTTAGTGAGGAAACAGTTAATCCATGATAGTGTGAGGGGATCAATATTGAGGCAAGAAAGTTTTGACATAAGACATCGGTGCGGGACGCGATCGAACGCTTTTGAAAAGTCTAAAAATATGACATCGGTTTGAAATAATGATTCCAAATGCAAATGAAGGTCAGTAGTGAATTCAAAAAGTTGTGTCTCGCATGAAACACCGGGGCGGAGGCCATGCTGCTTAGAAAAGAAAAATGAGTTATTGTGAAGGTGGCTGGCGACTTGAGAGTATATAATGTGTTCCATGATCTTACATGCAATGCACGTTAATGAAATTGGGCGATAGTTGGACGGATTTGAGCGGTTTCCTGATTTTAATACTGGCACTATCTTGCTTAGTTTCCAGTCTTCCGGAAGCGAGCTGTCGGTCAATGACTGGGTGAATATGATTTGCAAGATCAGGCTAGAAATTATTTTAGTGGACTTCAGAATCTTCGCGGGGAGGTTGTCAGGGCCGGGGCTGGTAGAGAACTTAAGGCTGTCAATAAGTTTCTCGATTCCTTCTGCAGAAATATGAATGGGCGGCATCTGGCTGAGGTGTGAGCGAGGTAAGACCGGCGTGCTTTGAGCAGGTTCATGAGTGAAAATGTATGAGAAGTATGAATTCATTACATTGGAGCGCTGCTCTACCGGTACCAGAGAACCGTCTTCGTTAAGCAAGGAAATGTTAAGCAAGGAAATTCCGAACAGAGAGTTGTAGAACGGTTCGCAAAACGCTCGATTCAACAGTTTCTAGCTGTATATTGTAGCGCTGTATTGACGGCAGTCCAGCGCTCAGGAAGACAGTAACAAGGCTTGCAAACGAATCTCTTTATTTGGGCGGACTTGCGCCCGCAAAAGAACGGAATCGCTCGACGGCGGCGTAAGCAACAAATGTGCTCATCAGTCGTCTAACTACGAATGCCCGCCGCTCCCGGCATCGCTCAATTTAAAGCCGGCAAGGAAACTTCGAGATAACCAGTCAAATTTATCTAAAGTACTCTTGAAAAACGTAAATGCAGCTCTTCATGCCTGCGATCAATCGAGATTGGTCCAGTCGCTTCTCGCGTCACGAACAAAAATGATAACTCTCCTTTCCTGCGCCCTTGAGCTGGAATGGACACTACAATGATACGTGGCATCACCCCCCCCCTCCCCCCCGCCTTCCAAAGAAGCGTCGCCTCTATGCTTCAAAAATGAAAATAAACATGGAGAATGCAAACTTCGCATCCTTTAGTGTTCATAATATGATTTAAGGAATACGACATGTACGACTTCCGGGCGTCTGCGTCGTCGCTGAGATGCTGTCGTGCTGTCGGGGATGACTTTTTGGTCGAGGTCACCGATGCGACCGAGAACCCTGTACGAGCCAAAGTTTACTCAATCCATGGCACCTGTTTACTCAATCCATGGCGGCGAATTGGTGTCCATATCCAAACACGATCACACGGTTTGTAATGCATGTCTCGTCGGCGCAGATTGTAGCGTCGGGCGTCGGTGTGCTACTGGTCTTTAATGTGAAGCCGCGCAAATCTTCGGGCTTCCTCGGCGCGATGAAGGTACGCGACGACGTCGAGGATGTATTCGTCTGAAACGTTCGGGAGCATATCGACGAGTGTTGTGACGGGCTTCCTGCCGTATACAAGCTGGAATGGGGTAAACCTTGTTTTTCCCATGGACGGAACACTTATAGGCGAAGATCACGTAGGGCAGAATGGTGTCCCAAGTCTTGTGTTCGGTGCCGATGTACATGGAGTGCATGTCTGCGAATGTTTCGTTCGGACGCTCTGTCAATTCGTTTGTTTGCGGATGATCGGCAGTTGTCCTCCGATGGCTTGTCTCACTGTAGGTTAGGGTGGTTTGCGTCTTATCCGCTGATCTAATTACACACGCCAGGGGTGCATTTACAATGCAACGATAACGTAGCTTAAATATACCGTTTGGAAACAACATGTTTGCGCAAACAAGGGCAGTTCTGGAACTAACGCGATCCTTAACGTGCTATCAGGGACAACATTGGGGAAGTGTTAGGCATGTTCCTGGGAAAAGCGAACTGGAAGTGTGCCAGATCGCTACCGGCTCTTAGCTTCTGCTACCCGGGGCGAGCCCAATGATTCAAACCAGAAACAATGTGAGCCGCCAGCGAAGACAAAGACGCGGATCAGCGAGCTCGTCGTCGTTGCTCGGACCGCGAAGACACCGGAGGCGACGATGTCGTCTGGCTCATGACAAGAGAGGGCTAGCGAGAGATGATGCAGTAATACGAGGTCGGCAAGCCAAACTACCTATTCGACGCCAGTGTCAACGACAAGCGTCATTCGAAAGTGCTTTCATCACAAAGCACTCAGGCAAAATTATAACTGCTTGCGCTCCGCTGTTCGCATCACATTGTCTGAGCAAGTGCCCATTGTTTTATTCCGGTTTGCGGTAGTCACATTTTAATCACCCGCGGAAAATACGGAGAGTTATTTTTTTTTATTGCTGCCTGGAACGTCCCTAAAATAAAGAACTGCCAGCGCTGAAACCATTTCTGTCAATTGTAGACAGACCACTAGTGCTTCTTCTTTGACGAGGGATCAGGAAAAGCACATTTGTAGACCTAGTTTAGGCAGTGGTATCGTCAGTCAGAGTGCTAAGAACAAGCAACCAACTCAAGCACGCACGCCTCGCACGTCATAAGCGATGAATGGCAAGAAGTTCACTGAAAAGAAAAACTTCGCCGAGGTATGGACAACCCGGCTGAACCTAGCAGACGAGCGAATACAAAGCCGGTGGTGTTTATAGCGAAGAATAATATGGCCTCATTGCTACGTCGATGCATGACGTAACCTCAGGCGATGAGAATACCATCTCTAGAGGTCAACCTCTCAAGTCAAGGTTAAATTTCATAGCAGAGAGGTAAAGGCCAAGCGTGAAGTGACCACTGCTTATCGGTCATGTGGTTGCTGGACATTAGCAAAGGCTATACATCTCGCCTTTTTACTAAGGCTATACCATGCAGGTATACCATTAATATACGCAGCAAGACGTATATAGTCGCACATTGTTAGTCTCAGAGGTGCGCTTGGTTTGACCTTGGTAGGGTTTCAAGGTCTAGCGCACAAAGCCATGAGAAGGTGAGAGTTGTACCTAGAGTAGCAGAGGTTTCCCTCTACTAGCACGCAAATCTGCAATGGCGGCTCCAACGCGGCGTTCGATGTGGCGCCTTGTAACGCCTAAAACATGGTTGATTTGCATGCGGCCGTCCGCCTACTAAAGCACAATGCACCCCTTGCTTCGGCGATTTCAGCCATCAACGAGAACACCCGGTCAGAGCTAAGACAAAGCGCTCCGCACCTGCTGATGTTTTGTAGTACCGCTCACGACTATGCGTTTGAATCTTGATAAGAACCTCGAGAGAAAGGCCTTCATTATATTGGTCGAAAGACAGCCGTCTCTTCCAAGCCAATTCATAACTGTTTGCCTTCGATTCCCGAAAAGACATTTCTGAGCGACGAGAATCACCAAGGAGGGGGAGATTAGTTTTTATAGCACTTCGGGTTTTTCAAACACACAGTATGAAATACGGAGACCGTTTTGCTTTTCTTCTCAATAAGACCGGTGCCTTGTGTGGTCGGGAATTGAACCCACTACACCATGCGGATTAGGAAAGGAAACACTCACTAAAATGCACATTAAAAATCTAGAGGTAACACAAAGTATAATGTGCAAGAATGCGAGGTCCGGCTGTGCCTCGCCTCGAGCTAAGCGGTCCGGGCCCAGGCTGAGTAGAGGGACATTGCACTGGAGCCGTGCCCGGCCCGGGTTTGAAGACGCGGGACTAAGTTGGGCGGGACTAAACTTTGAATCCCGAGCTCAGCCCGGCTCGATATTCAGAATTCAGGCAACGAAGGCTCTAGTTCGTGAGCGCAGTCTAGTTTTGTGCAGTAGCCGATGGGTGCGGGATTTATATTCTTGATTGCAAGAAGTTAACTGATCCCAAACCTATACTTTCGTATGAAAATCGTAGTTGCTGTAGGGATGTGAATGTCATTTCATCAAGTAGGCACAAAATGGATATGGAGTCTTGAACTGTCCACTTTATTTTCTCGTTTCTGCCAATGGCCGTGGCGTCTCACTTTCTATCAAAGCGAACTTCTGGCGCCGTCAACAGGATTTCCCTCATTGATTGCTGTCTTCAGTTCTCTCCTCACGGCCGCCGCCAACAATGCCTCGACCAACAAGTTCAGGGGGAAAAGCCGCAGCTCCGCTTAGGACAGCCGCTGCGAAAAAAATTCCAGAGAAATAAAAGAATTTAGTTCATAACTGGGACGTGCATGTGGCGATATATGACACTTTGGTCGAGAAAACGAGACACAACGCGTGGTAAGTACACAATAGAAAAAAAATAAGCATTGAGGTTGCTCGGTTTATTTTTAAGACGTGCAGTGTGCAGTAATAGCTAACGTCATGTGTATATTTCTCAAGCTTGATGAGAACCATCTTCCTGAATTTTTGTTCCATTACCGGATGAGCATATTCTTTCTTTGTAACTGGCTCACAATCCTTCTGCTCTGTTTGTAGATCTTACACGCTGATGAGGCTGCTTCAATACTTGAAAAATACCGAGCAATCGGACTGATTTAAAGCCCTCGTAGCAAGTAAAAACTTCCCAGCAACTTTCACTGGCCGCATTTCATTTTCAGCATGTCCTGCCATTGCAAGACCCTGATGTGCAGCGGTTTGTCCTCTTCTGCCTTTCGCGCAAAAGAAAACGACTTTTTTTCATAACAACATAACAAAACTGGAGGTAATGCGGACTGATAACCCACAGATCAGCAAAGAAGGCTTTCTGGCTGCGTAGGGACGACGCTATCTTAGTTGCTTCCGGTTATGCCTAGCTGCAATATTCTGGTGTCGGTCGTAGGCTATCTTTGCCGAGTTCCGCTTCATGGAGAAAATTCTTCGTTCTATGACGAAATTTCGTATGATCATATGAATATTTGAAACAGTGTGTGTTCGTTTCTGCTCGCAATTAAAAGTTCGTACCTATAAAAGCAGCCCCGACGACGATGAGAGTTGAGAGGTTTGCCATGTTTCTCGAGAGCTGTAAGAAGTCAACGGAAAACATTTCTTTTATTTGTCCTTTGTTGGAATCAAAATGTCGTTCAAATAGCGACGTCTGCAGTAGAATGCATAACAAAAAATATAAGCTGCACTTTTCTATTCAGCACCCAAGAAGAGTTTAAATTGCCCGAAGCATGGAACAGCCATCAGCATGCTTGAGCGTTAAAATGGATGAAATAAGGCTGAGAGAATACTTTGCCACTGGTGTGTGGATAAGTATATAATAAGGGCAAACCGAACAGACACCCAATGAAGACGAAGAAACAGCTTTTGTGCAAACTTAAACGCCAGAAAGCGTAGCGTGGCGAACTCTAAACAAAAATGCAGTCAGGAGACGTGAACTCACCCGACCATCGTTATGACGTACCTTAAAAATCCCATTAACAGCTCTCATTTGTGGGCCATCTTTTCGCATTCGTCTTTATTGTATCAGGCCACGAAGAGGAGAACATCGATGTTCACATGATTGCTCCCTTAATCCCATTAGCTTTATATTTGAGGAGAGAAGCTTGGAGGGTTTGGACCCTCGCCCCAAATCTCCATCGCGTTAATTAGATTTGATACGTTCTCGATGATGTGTGGATTTTAAGTAATGCATCAATAGCATTCTGATTATTTAAGCAGGCACCAAATGCTTAAACAAGGCAGACTATGTGGGCAAGAAACAATAGCTATCAATAGGTCTTTGGTACGGCAGAGTACAGGGGTTAGCTTAGTTGATTATAATTAAACCCTTTAGCTTCTCGGGAACATGAAAGATTTAACAAGGCATGCAGACAGCTGTTTAATCCAGCGGAAACATATTACGATAAATGAAGACTCTAGTTTTGCGATGAAGTGGAATACATACCGTAGCACTGAAGCTTAGGCGACTGCAGGGCTGTCCGGGAAGATGTGAAAATGCATGTGAAGCGCCGCTTTTTATACGCTTCTCGCTGAAGGCGAATGTACGACTCAGCCAAAGAAAAACAATGCAAACACATCCTTGAGGTTTCAATCATTCACAAATTATGATGAAAAAAGAAATCGTCTGCCTTTTGCCAACTGGTTATGCATATTTGAAACGCTGTGACAGGTTTTAAATTGATTCCGCCGTTTGAATAGTCCCATTTGCTAACTGTAATTAAAAACGTTTTTCAACATTATTGCGTTCCCTACTTTAGCGCGGGGCTAAATAGAGCGTTTTGATTGAAAGCTTTGTTATTCTGCACCGCTTGACACACGTCAAGTCATTGATGCGATGGGGTCCTGCTCGGGTTGGATCAAAAACCAAAGAAACTATGAACTGAATTTGTCTCGTCAAATTACTGATAGGCTTGTTATCCATGGTTAAATCTGAATATCAACTCGATCACATTCCTGAACACTTGGTTAATATACATTGCACTCTGTGTAAAGCCACCATGAAGAAAATAATCACAACGTTCAGCTCAACAAAATTTTCATTACAGTTCGTTGGCATTTTATTCTAGAACGTTTTTTGTAAATATTTCCTAAGGTAATTTATCTTTCTTATCTTTCCTGCTCACTTCTTAAACTGAAACACACTTCTCTAGACGTCGAATTTCAAATGCGGGAGACCCTTGCCGGATTTAAGGTTTCCAATGGTTTGAAGGCAAAAAGGAAGAACCTGAACTGAATGATTCGAAGGCTTCGACCTTCGGACTCTCCTATAAAATTTCAGCGCGGGAGACCAAGCTGACGGGGAAGCTTTAAGAACACGAGAACGAGTGTTTTATAGCACAGGCTGTATCACCGAACAAACCAAAATCAGCACACACGCAGAAGGAAATTGTCGCAAAAATTCCCAAGCCACCAGTGACCAAAATGCACACTCTAGTCATCGATACGTCTCCCCAATGCTTTCCTCATCGACATGCTCCAGCAAAGTTGTTTGGCAAGGAGCCTGGCCGTCGTGTTGCAGTGGTTGTTTCAGTCCCATGTGTTATGTCGTATAAAATTCCGTGGATCAGTGGGTCCAGTGCAACGCAGAAATTGCGACTTTCCAGCATTGGACAAAATCGCGAAAGTCTTCTACAGATTTGCCCGCACCTGGTCGCGCCTTCTCGCATCCGCTTCATTTCAAGCACATTATCTACTATATTATAATTTCGTTGCCTTGCCAGCCACTCCCACTGCGGGAGTCAATGACATCCTAGTCGAAATCAAGAGGAAGAAATGGGCTTCTCCAGAACACGTGCAATGTATGCAATGCGAGGGCAGGATAACCGCTGGTCCTTAAAGGTAACAGATTGGAGAGACATGGGAGAGGCCTCTGCCCTGCAGTGGACGTAGTCAGGCTGTTGATGATGGCGCTTTACCATTAAGAGTGAAATAAGATTAGGGTGGCAATTGGGCGCATGCACACTCGGTTCCGGTTAACGCGGTATGAATGAAAACCAGAGCTGCAGTCGTTGCAGTAGACATTCAATATTACTGTGATGCCAGTTAGTGTTTTTCATCTTTACCCTGCAAGTTTCAATCATTTTTATGGATCTGTTGGGGTATCCTTTGTATTCCTATGCTTACCTTCCAAGGGGTTATGGCCACTGATACTGGTACATTCAGGAAATTTTTACTCTTTTCTTTTTACAATTCAGAAGTTCATCAACTGAAACCACCATGGAACCACCATATTAAACTTATGCTTGCATCTGCTAATCGGTCATTAGGTCTCTTAAAACATAACCTAAAGCATGCTCTTCCTCACCTCCGTGCCCTTGCCTATACCACTCTAATTCGACCTAAAATTGAATATGCCTCGGTTATTTGGGACCCTTACCAATCTTACCTAATAAATAACATTGAATCATTGCAGAACCGCGCTGTTCGTTTTATTTACTCCGATTATTCACGTAACACCAGCATCACAGCCTTAAAGAAACGCGCAGGTCTCCAGGATTTATGTCTCCGCCGCAAAATTGCACGACTATCACTTTTTCATAAACTTTATCATCGTCCATCACTTCATAACGACTTTTTTTCTTTGCCTCCTTCGATTTTTGACCGCCGCGATCATCCCTTTATAGTTAGGCGTTTCACGTGCACAACATTTAACTATACGCATTCATTCTTACCACGCACAATATCTGACTGGAACACTCTGCCTTCAGATATCGCAACCACCACTGAGCCTGATAAATATTTTAAGCTTATATCTTCAATAACTACTGCTTAACTCCTCGCACATTGTTATTTTATTTGTTCATGGCTTCCTTTTTTGCAGGGTGTGTTACTAAAATGATTCATTGCATTAGTGTTCTGTTTGTATAATTATAATACTGCAGTAATCTTCGTTCTTTGCCGCGCTGCCATTCTTTTGATTCTTTTGCTTACTTATGTCATGCAAAGTGTCTTATTTGTGCTTTTGTTCCTTGTTTTATATTTGTGGTTTTGTTTTATTCTGTTCAATTGCCTGGGCCCCCCCACCCTATGTAATACCCTCTCAAGGGCCTTTAGGGGTATTCTGTATAAATAAATAAATAAATAAATAAATAAATAAATAAATAAATAAATAAATAAATAAATAAATAAATAAATAAATAAGTAAATAAATAAATAAATAAATAAATAAATAAATAAATAAATAAATAAATAAATAAATAAATAAATAAATAAATAAATAAATAAATAAAAACCAGACCACAGAAAGCCGGTTACACAATTTGGTGTAACTTGCATGGTTGACAACCTGGTCTTAAATTGACACTGGTGACGACTCCATCAATCTTTGTTCTGAGTAAAAATTGATTCTCTGCAAGGGCAACTTCAGTCTCAAGGCGGCCGTTCTTGTCGCTACCACAGACCCTTAGCCCCTGTACCAAAGCTGTCATCCGCACCATGGCATGAGGTTGTAGGGTGGAACTTAGAAGCCTTGAGCGGTGCCAATCTCCGGCCACAGTCAAGCCCCTGCCCATTAGCTGTCTGTCTGTATACTAGGTGATGGTATCCGGGACATTCCTGTGTCTAAGAAGGTCGATTAGAGGCTGTTGTCTTGGAACACTGAACATATGTTTGTCGGTTGATCCAATCGTCATAAAATAAGCCTGTCGGTACCTGAAAAGGTTCCACTCCGAAGTACCTATAGAAAATAGTCGCGCAGACTTTGACCACTTTTCACATTGTCTAATATTAAATTCATGGAATGATAATCCTCCAATAACTATCATACCTGCCTCCGTGATTGCTAAGAAAAGTTTAATAAACTATTAAAGAAAAGTTTAATAACCTTCGTACACTCCACCAGTATATGGCCTGCCTAAATGGGTAAAAATAGAACTGCTGTTCACCGCGATACAGGAAGCACATTCGTGCCCAACGTAGCGAAATAATTCTGTACTTGAAAGGCATCCCATCGAAACAGTTCAACGAACACACACACATTCAGATTTTATTTGATGTTATATTAACAGCTATTCAATATGCTGGCGAAATCATGCTGTGTTAAGCGAAAAAGGTTCTCTAGGTAGGTGATATCAGCGAAACTACCGAATTCGTTTTTTTGCAATAACACATTTTGAGCAGTTCAAAATTAATCTGCAGTGTATGGATGAGCATAAATTTACAGTGTGTACATCAGGTTTTGCAATGATGCTTCATTTGTGGTGTTTGAAAAAGAAGCAAGCGTATGATGCTGGCGCCAACAGAGTCTAAAAGCGAGCATTCGGTCAGCCAGAGTGAGACCCCTGCCCCAGTAGGATGACACCATAGCGTTAGGGGGTAATGCCTTTATACGCTTTTTGGTCCTTCTCTAAATTATATTCATATATCGCAGGAATTTTCACACCTCCCCGGGCACCATCACACCAGCCCTGCCACTGCACCACAGCCATGCGATGGCAGGTGCCACCGGTGATGTATATAAGACCCGGGTTTTCTTCCCGAGCAAGCTCCCGCGAAAAATCACTGCCATCTTCCGAGGTGCTAGTTCGCTCGTAATTCGGCGGCCACGTTCTGATGAACAGAGCTGGCGCAAAAACTGGACGACAGATAGAGAAGAAACAACCAACAAGTGCTGCCAACAACAAGGATTTATTGAAACGAGGCAATAAATAGGAGTGTTGCGAAAGCATAAACAAACCAGAAACAAAGAATCGCATCCGCGCCAGTCAAACGTTAACGTCTATTTATAAAGACCATCTTTTCATACAGCAAACTGACACGGGGAGCAATAGCCCAATCTGTACCTCTTTTACTAATTGCGAAGGGTTCTATAATTCTTCGCTTGAGTTGTGCCCTGTGATTCTTCAATACCTTGGAGTGACGCAGGTCAGGCTCACACACGTCTTTGTGGCAATCTGATGATGCCACAAGGTGACGTGACCAAGGTGGCCAACCTAAGTTGCCCAAAGTCGATGCCGACAGAAACGCCGATGGCAGACAACTTTTTCTGACAAATGGTACCAAAGCTCTTGCGTTAAGATATTTCAAAGAAAAGGAAGTCCCATATGAACAACAGCTTATGCTCATTTCCCTGACACGTAATAAGGATATTTAAAGCGCAATGCTTAGCTCTCTGTTCTTTGCCTGAGACAAGCACATGAGAGTGTTTCAGACCAGTGTTCTGTGCAGATTACAGTTTATCGGACCGCTCTCGTGCACACATCAAAATGCACACGACCAATTTGGTACACCGATGTTAGTCGCGATGCAACATGGTAGTTCAGTGCCGCAAAAAAAAAGCACAATACCTGTCCTACTGTCAGCACTAGAAAAAACAGAAAACTGTGGCAATAACTCCAGAACATACCAAGCAATTTTGGTGAAATTTTCAGATGGGAATGAAAGCACTCTTTGAATTTATGTACGGGAATGAAGGTGTATTGGCTGTTGCCTACGGCTAATAATTTATTTTCACGCTTTTATTTACTGGGCGTGGATTTTCTCTCAGTCAGCATCAAAACCCGCCTTGAAATGTTCCATCTATAATGCCACCGGGCTCTATATGTATGTCTCAACGAGAGCTTGCACACGTGAGGAAGCGCTGGTGTCTGGAGTTGCGGCGAGAGTAAATGACTCCCACGTATTGAACATTGAGAAGCGAAATGCATGCAAATGGTGATCCCATTACAATTTTGTTACGTTTAGGTTGTAGCAGCATCAAATATCCCTAATTATCGTCCCTTTCTCTTCATCTTATGATAGGCTTCCAAAAAGCTTTAGCAAGTTATAGAATGCGGTACTAGGGACCTCATAAATACAACATTTCAACTGCCAGGTGCGCCTTGAACGACGGCTTCCCACTCCTCGAGGACGAAAATACAAGCATTGCCTTGAACTACTGTGTGCCACTTCATGTACGCGCAAATAATAATATCAATGCTAGCAAATCTTCCACGGTGGCTTGTGCAGTTCTTGAATCCTGGGTGCTCGGATGCTAACCCTAAAGAACAGAATCTGCGCCATTCACTTAGAGGGTTTTTTGAGTTAGATAAACGCTTAACCCATCTAATCATCAGATAATCAACACACGCCATCCGGCCTGTAGGCAGCTGAATAAATGTCTTAAGGATTTGTCTAACCCAAAATGGACTTAAAGAAGCCGATTTATATCCCGGGCGCCGCGGTCGCATCATGATGGTGACGAAATGTTAGAGTACCTTCAGAAGTACTGTGCCATGCCAGTGCACGTTAAGGAACATCAGGAGGTAAAAATTATCCTGGGCCCTCCACCACTGTTCGACCTCGCAGCCTGAGTCGCTTTGAGGCGTTACACCGCCAAAAACCAAACCAAACCAATTCGGTGACTCCACCAGTGACCCCTCGCAGGCGCGTTCACTGCCGAAGCACTTATGTCCAGATGGCTGTAGAAAACAGAACAGAAAAGAAGGTTTCCACTTGAAACCATCTACGAATTATTATTTCGTACAGTCGCTGTTCTACTTTTTGGAAAAACTAATGAATTTATAAGGTTCTGTCCTTTTCCTTCATCTTGGAGCACACAGACTCCGCATTGCAGTGGGCTGTGTCACGGCGAATAGAACCCCAGCTTGAAAGACAGCAGTTGAAGGTTATGCTTGACGTGTAATGCGGCCTCCACGGCTGGTCTGATGTCAACTTCGATGTCCACCGAATCAGTTTGTTGCGTTTTCTTGTGCCCACCACAACGGTCCGAGCAAGCGTAATCTGTGCACCAGACTGGTCTCACATACTTACGTGACCTTGTCCCAAGGCAAGCCACAATGAACTGGGTCTTGCAGCGCAGCGGTGGTATTCTAATTTTAGCATCCACTTGATGTGGGGAAATTGTGCAACTCAACCGACAGTGCCTCGGGGTAGGCACCTGCGATAATTTGCGTTCACCCATTTCCCAGGCGTCATACTGCATTCCCTGAAAAGCTTGGGAAAATATCTCGGAGATGAAAAACAAAGTTAGGCTTAACGCACATATGGCAAGCTGGGCCTGCGCAACGGAACTGATATCGTCATTCTAGAGGCACAGTGCCAGCAAAGAGAGCTCCTGGCAAGAGGAACTCCAGGAAGCATCCAGATTCATGAGATTGTGCCACTAGCTCAAAGCATGTCACATACTGCAGCAGAGCCCAGAAAGGTCAGTAAAGATTAAATTGTGCTTCAAAACACTTCACGAACGTTTTCAGTGAAGCTAACGTGCTCTTTCCTGGGTAACACTTTCTGCATGTAGTGCGTTTAGTGGACTACTCTGTCTCTAAATACTCCTTTAACAGAGTATAAGCTGACGTCCTACAGTGGAGACACTTGGGACTTTATGGCTGCTTTTACTAGCCTGCCATTCAGACTCATACAACAAACACAAAAATTTGTTCCAGAAGCAAACAACGGCATGGATAGCTTCAATTCGTTTTCCTGGAATTGCTGTGGGGTCTCTAGCTGTCCTTAGCTTGTAAGAGCTGAAGGAGTGTTCATCTAACATCCAGAAAATATAACACCGAACCCCCCTTGGCTCTTTACTTTTGACAAATGCTGCACATCAGACTACACAAGGTATGTTACTCGAGGTGCGAAACACTAATAGAGAGCCTGGATTTCCATCCCTGTGTTAGCGGCACATTCAGGACAACCGCATGTAATTCCGGTTCTCAGTTAAAGTAATTCATTGACTCTTTGGGCCGATGTTTACTTCGCCCTTGAAAAAATAAACGCAATAACTTGGAAGAATGCTAGACTTCAAAATACTCCCGCTATTCGACTCAAGCGCTCGATGTCATTAACGGGATGAACGGGATGCATTCATTTTCTAGTGAATGTCGATGAAGCGTAGTGACTCATATCGAAGCCAAAAAATCGGCTTCGAAGTACACATAATGTTGGGCTCGACGCGCCGTCTGCAGCGACGACAGTGGCGCCAGCGGGACTGGGCTACGTGAATAACGGCCGGTTTCAGCACGCTGAGTGTGTGTGTGTGTTTGTGTACGCGTTTGCTTCCGGTGTCCCGTTCTGGGAATTGTTTTGGTCGCGCACACGTGCGCCCGCCGGTGGCTCCTTACCCTCTCCTTCGAGGTCGAGAAACGGCCGTCGCCCCCTCCTTCACGGCCGAGAGACACTGCTGGCTAACCTTTGCGGCAGCCTTTGTCGGCGGCTGCGGCGGGGGGAAAGCGTGGCGGCGCAACCAGGGGACGGAGGCCCCTAAATCGGCTGTCGGCGGAAACGCGTCTGTTTGGATTCTCAAGTTCGCTCAAAACCGACAGCGGACCGACAACGAAAGGGAGTCCATCACGGTGCGAACGGCTCCGACTTGACAGCGAGAATGTGTATATCACCTTAGTTGCCGCCAAAGGGCTCCTAATTCCACGGAACGATGGGTGAACAAAATACACAAATCGACCATGTGTGCGTGGGAGGACCGGCGAGAGTGTGAATGTCCCGCCTTTTTGTCACGGTGGGAGGGTCGGCGAGAGGGTGATGTTCCGCCCTTTTGTGGGCGGGTTTCGTCAAGAAAGGTGATTGGCGATGTTCGAACAACCAAGTTTCCCCCAGATAGGTACCTGGGGAATTGAAAATGTATAAAACGTGGATTCAGTGTGCTTCTAGAGGAGAGACTCCTGATAACCTGCTTTGTAAATAAAATCGTCTATCTTGTCTGGCAGTAACCGGCTGCATCTTATTCCGCACGTTGCTGGAGAGAAGAACTTCGGAGACCATCCCGAGGTACGAACCACATTGCACTAAACATATCTGGCGCAGTCGGCAGGATCTCCAGCGATGGGCGAATGAGAGCAGCAGCGGTGGACGGCGAACGAGACTGGTGGCGTGGACGGCGGACCCGAGAACGTCACTGAGGAGCCAGCGGCCTGCCAAAGCGAGTCCCTCCAGACCTGTGGAAGAAGAGAGCACCGCGGAGCGACTCTTCAGAAGTCAGGCGAGTGCCTCTTGGTTTCCTGTCGGGCGCAGTTGATGACAATGCCATATAACTTGCGAGACAGGGAGGTTAACACCACAGATGCGGAGTCGGACGGGGTTGAAAGCTTGCAGGAGTTGGCGGTGACCAGTGACGCGGTGGGGGATCTGAGTAGCGCCATGGCGGAAACAGCGTCGGAGCAGCAGATGAGAATGCTGGAGCTTCGATTCAAAATTGCTGAAGCAGAAAAAGAAAAGCAACGCTTAATTCTGGAGAGCCAGAAGTTGCGAGCCCAAGAGCGGGCTGAGTCCCACGAAGAGGGTAACAGCGGAGCGCTAGCTGTGGATAGGTCAGAGGAGGATAGGCGCCTAAAATATGCATCCTTATTGAAAGGAGTACTAGCACCGATGCCGAGTCGGGAATTCCTAGTGCCCGGGTGGTTTGAGGATGTGGAGGCGACTCTTGATTCATATGACGTCCCGTCTGAGTGGCGGGCCGGGCTTGTCTTGCCACAGTTGAGTGAAAGAGCACGCGGATTGCTTTCTACGTTGACAGCCGAAGAAAGAAAGGACTATAAAAAAATGAAGCAAAGTATTCTAGATGGATTGAGGTTGTCAGCAGCAGAATATAGAAGGATGTTTGAGGGGTCGGCAAAAGCAGCAGATGAGACATGGGGCCAGTTCGCAATCCGGCTGGGAAACTATTTTGAATACTATACAAAAACCTCGAAGGCTACCACTTTTGCAGAATTAAAGCAGTTAATGGTCACAGACAGGTTGAAGGACTGCTTAGCAGCTGAGGCACGGGCTCATATTGTTGTCAATGAGAATCAGAGGTTCCTTTCTCCGGGCGAAGTGGCCAAGCTGGCGGAGAGTTTCGATGAAAGCGTGAGATGCAAACCAGGGTCAGCAGCTCATTTGGGAGGCTATTGAAAGAGGCCGAGTGGGGACCAGAAGGAGCGGGCCGGTGCAACACCTCATCAAGGGGAGAATTTTTCTTTAAGAGGAATGAAAGGACGGTGCTTTGAGTGCAAGTCACCAAATCACTTCGCTAGAGATTGCCCTCTCAAAAGGACAGGAGATAAGGCAGGCAGACGAGGCCAAGAAAAACCAGGAGACCGCGCCGTGGTGGCTAAAGTGAATGCTCATTTGAAAGAAATAGCTCCTGCGAATGAGGTTGGCATGCAGGAAACAGAGAGGGTAGGTAGGAATTGCCTCGAAACAGTAACATTGAAAAGTTCGGAACAAAGCATTAATGCGGTGATTGATTCCGGGACTGAAATGACTGTTATCAGGCGAGCTCTAGTGCCAAAGTATGAGGCAGCTGGTTCCACAATAAAGCTGAGGGGAGCTTTCGGCGATGAAGTGAGAGCTGAGCTTGCATATGTGCCTCTCAGAGCAACAGAAGGTGCACCGTTTGTCTCGTTCGACAAGGCACAACCAGCTTTGCTATGTGCGCTGACAGACAAACTGTTGGCCGGAATAGACGCGCTCATAACTCCCGCAGACTACAGACAACTCCTTGAAGAAAGTAAGCAAACAAGGGAAGGGGTATGAGGGGCTCGTTATAAATATGAAAGAAGCCAACAGCCACAGAAACCAAGGGGCACAGGGGATTTTTTTTTAATTTATTTATTTTGTGGTGCTGATCAATTCAGAATATTACTGAATATGTTATCGCTTAAAGCTAATTGATTAGAAAAGCAGAAGAAAAAACAACCACTGCCGCCGGTGGGATCCGAACCCACGACCTCCGAATTACGCGTCCGGTGCTCTACCTCTGAGCTACGGCGACGGCTGTCCAATCTTCTGCTTTCGGGGGTATTTATGTTTACAAGTAACCTAACCTTGAGAGTGTTCATCAGCGCCACCCACGTTCATAAGCGGCGGACGTGGAACGTCCTGAGTTCCCGCAGGTGTGACGTAGAACGTCATCGAACGGAGAGGGTGGAAGCTGCGTGAGAACCCTCTTATGCTTCCTATGGCGTCAAGGCTGCCAGAACCGAGGCCCTCGCTAAGCAATTAAGCAAACAAGGGAAGGGGTATGAGGGGCTCGTTATAAATATGAAAGAAGCCAACAGCCACAGAAACCAAGGGGCACAGGGGATTTTTTTTTAATTTATTTATTTTGTGGTGCTGATCAATTCAGAATATTACTGAATATGTTATCGCTTAAAGCTAATTGATTAGAAAAGCAGAAGAAAAAACAACCACTGCCGCCGGTGGGATCCGAACCCACGACCTCCGAATTACGCGTCCGGTGCTCTACCTCTGAGCTACGGCGACGGCTGTCCAATCTTCTGCTTTCGGGGGTATTTATGTTTACAAGTAACCTAACCTTGAGAGTGTTCATCAGCGCCACCCACGTTCATAAGCGGCGGACGTGGAACGTCCTGAGTTCCCGCAGGTGTGACGTAGAACGTCATCGAACGGAGAGGGTGGAAGCTGCGTGAGAACCCTCTTATGCTTCCTATGGCGTCAAGGCTGCCAGAACCGAGGCCCTCGCTAAGCAATTAAGCAAACAAGGGAAGGGGTATGAGGGGCTCGTTATAAATATGAAAGAAGCCAACAGCCACAGAAACCAAGGGGCACAGGGGATTTTTTTTTTAATTTATTTATTTTGTGGTGCTGATCAATTCAGAATATTACTGAATATGTTATCGCTTAAAGCTAATTGATTAGAAAAGCAGAAGAAAAAACAACCACTGCCGCCGGTGGGATCCGAACCCACGACCTCCGAATTACGCGTCCGGTGCTCTACCTCTGAGCTACGGCGACGGCTGTCCAATCTTCTGCTTTCGGGGGTATTTATGTTTACAAGTAACCTAACCTTGAGAGTGTTCATCAGCGCCACCCACGTTCATAAGCGGCGGACGTGGAACGTCCTGAGTTCCCGCAGGTGTGACGTAGAACGTCATCGAACGGAGAGGGTGGAAGCTGCGTGAGAACCCTCTTATGCTTCCTATGGCGTCAAGGCTGCCAGAACCGAGGCCCTCGCTAAGCAATTAAGCAAACAAGGGAAGGGGTATGAGGGGCTCGTTATAAATATGAAAGAAGCCAACAGCCACAGAAACCAAGGGGCACAGGGGATTTTTTTTTAATTTATTTATTTTGTGGTGCTGATCAATTCAGAATATTACTGAATATGTTATCGCTTAAAGCTAATTGATTAGAAAAGCAGAAGAAAAAACAACCACTGCCGCCGGTGGGATCCGAACCCACGACCTCCGAATTACGCGTCCGGTGCTCTACCTCTGAGCTACGGCGACGGCTGTCCAATCTTCTGCTTTCGGGGGTATTTATGTTTACAAGTAACCTAACCTTGAGAGTGTTCATCAGCGCCACCCACGTTCATAAGCGGCGGACGTGGAACGTCCTGAGTTCCCGCAGGTGTGACGTAGAACGTCATCGAACGGAGAGGGTGGAAGCTGCGTGAGAACCCTCTTATGCTTCCTATGGCGTCAAGGCTGCCAGAACCGAGGCCCTCGCTAAGCAATTAAGCAAACAAGGGAAGGGGTATGAGGGGCTCGTTATAAATATGAAAGAAGCCAACAGCCACAGAAACCAAGGGGCACAGGGGATTTTTTTTTAATTTATTTATTTTGTGGTGCTGATCAATTCAGAATATTACTGAATATGTTATCGCTTAAAGCTAATTGATTAGAAAAGCAGAAGAAAAAACAACCACTGCCGCCGGTGGGATCCGAACCCACGACCTCCGAATTACGCGTCCGGTGCTCTACCTCTGAGCTACGGCGACGGCTGTCCAATCTTCTGCTTTCGGGGGTATTTATGTTTACAAGTAACCTAACCTTGAGAGTGTTCATCAGCGCCACCCACGTTCATAAGCGGCGGACGTGGAACGTCCTGAGTTCCCGCAGGTGTGACGTAGAACGTCATCGAACGGAGAGGGTGGAAGCTGCGTGAGAACCCTCTTATGCTTCCTATGGCGTCAAGGCTGCCAGAACCGAGGCCCTCGCTAAGCAATTAAGCAAACAAGGGAAGGGGTATGAGGGGCTCGTTATAAATATGAAAGAAGCCAACAGCCACAGAAACCAAGGGGCACAGGGGATTTTTTTTTAATTTATTTATTTTGTGGTGCTGATCAATTCAGAATATTACTGAATATGTTATCGCTTAAAGCTAATTGATTAGAAAAGCAGAAGAAAAAACAACCACTGCCGCCGGTGGGATCCGAACCCACGACCTCCGAATTACGCGTCCGGTGCTCTACCTCTGAGCTACGGCGACGGCTGTCCAATCTTCTGCTTTCGGGGGTATTTATGTTTACAAGTAACCTAACCTTGAGAGTGTTCATCAGCGCCACCCACGTTCATAAGCGGCGGACGTGGAACGTCCTGAGTTCCCGCAGGTGTGACGTAGAACGTCATCGAACGGAGAGGGTGGAAGCTGCGTGAGAACCCTCTTATGCTTCCTATGGCGTCAAGGCTGCCAGAACCGAGGCCCTCGCTAAGCAATTAAGCAAACAAGGGAAGGGGTATGAGGGGCTCGTTATAAATATGAAAGAAGCCAACAGCCACAGAAACCAAGGGGCACAGGGGATTTTTTTTTAATTTATTTATTTTGTGGTGCTGATCAATTCAGAATATTACTGAATATGTTATCGCTTAAAGCTAATTGATTAGAAAAGCAGAAGAAAAAACAACCACTGCCGCCGGTGGGATCCGAACCCACGACCTCCGAATTACGCGTCCGGTGCTCTACCTCTGAGCTACGGCGACGGCTGTCCAATCTTCTGCTTTCGGGGGTATTTATGTTTACAAGTAACCTAACCTTGAGAGTGTTCATCAGCGCCACCCACGTTCATAAGCGGCGGACGTGGAACGTCCTGAGTTCCCGCAGGTGTGACGTAGAACGTCATCGAACGGAGAGGGTGGAAGCTGCGTGAGAACCCTCTTATGCTTCCTATGGCGTCAAGGCTGCCAGAACCGAGGCCCTCGCTAAGCAATTAAGCAAACAAGGGAAGGGGTATGAGGGGCTCGTTATAAATATGAAAGAAGCCAACAGCCACAGAAACCAAGGGGCACAGGGGATTTTTTTTTTAATTTATTTATTTTGTGGTGCTGATCAATTCAGAATATTACTGAATATGTTATCGCTTAAAGCTAATTGATTAGAAAAGCAGAAGAAAAAACAACCACTGCCGCCGGTGGGATCCGAACCCACGACCTCCGAATTACGCGTCCGGTGCTCTACCTCTGAGCTACGGCGACGGCTGTCCAATCTTCTGCTTTCGGGGGTATTTATGTTTACAAGTAACCTAACCTTGAGAGTGTTCATCAGCGCCACCCACGTTCATAAGCGGCGGACGTGGAACGTCCTGAGTTCCCGCAGGTGTGACGTAGAACGTCATCGAACGGAGAGGGTGGAAGCTGCGTGAGAACCCTCTTATGCTTCCTATGGCGTCAAGGCTGCCAGAACCGAGGCCCTCGCTAAGCAATTAAGCAAACAAGGGAAGGGGTATGAGGGGCTCGTTATAAATATGAAAGAAGCCAACAGCCACAGAAACCAAGGGGCACAGGGGATTTTTTTTTTTAATTTATTTATTTTGTGGTGCTGATCAATTCAGAATATTACTGAATATGTTATCGCTTAAAGCTAATTGATTAGAAAAGCAGAAGAAAAAACAACCACTGCCGCCGGTGGGATCCGAACCCACGACCTCCGAATTACGCGTCCGGTGCTCTACCTCTGAGCTACGGCGACGGCTGTCCAATCTTCTGCTTTCGGGGGTATTTATGTTTACAAGTAACCTAACCTTGAGAGTGTTCATCAGCGCCACCCACGTTCATAAGCGGCGGACGTGGAACGTCCTGAGTTCCCGCAGGTGTGACGTAGAACGTCATCGAACGGAGAGGGTGGAAGCTGCGTGAGAACCCTCTTATGCTTCCTATGGCGTCAAGGCTGCCAGAACCGAGGCCCTCGCTAAGCAATTAAGCAAACAAGGGAAGGGGTATGAGGGGCTCGTTATAAATATGAAAGAAGCCAACAGCCACAGAAACCAAGGGGCACAGGGGATTTTTTTTTAATTTATTTATTTTGTGGTGCTGATCAATTCAGAATATTACTGAATATGTTATCGCTTAAAGCTAATTGATTAGAAAAGCAGAAGAAAAAACAACCACTGCCGCCGGTGGGATCCGAACCCACGACCTCCGAATTACGCGTCCGGTGCTCTACCTCTGAGCTACGGCGACGGCTGTCCAATCTTCTGCTTTCGGGGGTATTTATGTTTACAAGTAACCTAACCTTGAGAGTGTTCATCAGCGCCACCCACGTTCATAAGCGGCGGACGTGGAACGTCCTGAGTTCCCGCAGGTGTGACGTAGAACGTCATCGAACGGAGAGGGTGGAAGCTGCGTGAGAACCCTCTTATGCTTCCTATGGCGTCAAGGCTGCCAGAACCGAGGCCCTCGCTAAGCAATTAAGCAAACAAGGGAAGGGGTATGAGGGGCTCGTTATAAATATGAAAGAAGCCAACAGCCACAGAAACCAAGGGGCACAGGGGATTTTTTTTTAATTTATTTATTTTGTGGTGCTGATCAATTCAGAATATTACTGAATATGTTATCGCTTAAAGCTAATTGATTAGAAAAGCAGAAGAAAAAACAACCACTGCCGCCGGTGGGATCCGAACCCACGACCTCCGAATTACGCGTCCGGTGCTCTACCTCTGAGCTACGGCGACGGCTGTCCAATCTTCTGCTTTCGGGGGTATTTATGTTTACAAGTAACCTAACCTTGAGAGTGTTCATCAGCGCCACCCACGTTCATAAGCGGCGGACGTGGAACGTCCTGAGTTCCCGCAGGTGTGACGTAGAACGTCATCGAACGGAGAGGGTGGAAGCTGCGTGAGAACCCTCTTATGCTTCCTATGGCGTCAAGGCTGCCAGAACCGAGGCCCTCGCTAAGCAATTAAGCAAACAAGGGAAGGGGTATGAGGGGCTCGTTATAAATATGAAAGAAGCCAACAGCCACAGAAACCAAGGGGCACAGGGGATTTTTTTTTAATTTATTTATTTTGTGGTGCTGATCAATTCAGAATATTACTGAATATGTTATCGCTTAAAGCTAATTGATTAGAAAAGCAGAAGAAAAAACAACCACTGCCGCCGGTGGGATCCGAACCCACGACCTCCGAATTACGCGTCCGGTGCTCTACCTCTGAGCTACGGCGACGGCTGTCCAATCTTCTGCTTTCGGGGGTATTTATGTTTACAAGTAACCTAACCTTGAGAGTGTTCATCAGCGCCACCCACGTTCATAAGCTTTCTTCTGCTTTTCTAATCAATTAGCTTTAAGCGATAACATATTCAGTAATATTCTGAATTGATCAGCACCACAAAATAAATAAATTAAAAAAAATCCCCTGTGCCCCTTGGTTTCTGTGGCTGTTGGCTTCTTTCATCCTTGAAGAAAGGGCAGTTGTAAACGAAGTTGTTTCAGAGGCAGAGACCGAAGGCGGTGAAAAGGAGACGACAGAGCATAAAAATCAGCAGACGGGTGCGTCCTTGGCGGTTACGGGAACGGACGAAGAAGCCGAGAAAAAGAAGAGCGCGCGGCAAGTTTTCCGTGAGGCTCAGGAAAATGACTCGTCGCTGCAGGAGGCTTGGAAGCAGGCTAGAGCTGGCACACATGGAATGATAATCCAGGATGAGTTACTCTATCACCAGGAGCACGTAGTGGGACGGATGTGCACACAGTTGGTGCTGCCATCGCATAAACGACAGGAAGCACTAGTGAGGGCACACGATTCGCCTTGGGCAGGACATTTGGGAGAGCGAAAGACTTTGCAGCGCATTAAAAGGTCCTTTTATTGGCCGACCATGGGCCGAGAGGTCAAGGAGCATTGTCAGTCCTGCCACCAGTGCCAAATCAGGGCCCCCGTGAAAACACAGGACCGCGTACCCATAACGGCATTGGCCAGGCCTAGTGCACCATTCCAGGTGATATACATGGATTGTATCGGTCCACTGGACCCACCATCAGCAAGGGGACATCGCTACGCACTGTGTGTAGTTGATTTGCATACTAGATGGCCTGAGGTTGTTTGTTTGAGGTCCTTAACAGCTAAGGCTACCTGTGACGCGCTCACCCAGATATTTTCCAGAATGGGAGTTCCAGAGACCATATGCTCAGATCAGGGCACAAATTTTACATCAAATTTAACGCATATTATGCTGCAGAAAATGGGAGCGACTCCCAGATTTTCCACTCCCGATCATCCACAAAGTAATGGACTGGTAGAGCGGTGGAACGGCACTTTTAAAAGGATGCTGTTTCACATTGTAAGCGAGCATGGACGCGAGTGGGATCGAATGGTGCCATTCCTGCTTTGGGCTTATAGAGAGGTGCCACATGCCATCACGGGTAAATCACCGTTCGAGCTTATGTATGGTAGGATGCCTGTCGGCCCACACGCTATACTGCAAAAGACGTGGTCAGGAGACTGGGTTGTTCCCGACTCATTGGCAGTGCCAGCAGCAGACTATCTCGAGAAATTGAGAAATGATCTCGAGGAAGCCAGTAGGGAAGCGGCAAAAAGTAGCGAGCTCACGCAGCAAGCTTATGTGGGGAGGTACAACTTGAGGACCACCGACAAACAATTTTCTCCAGGTGACCAGGTTCTTTGGCTGGAGAAAGAAGGCGATGGGAAGTTAATGGCACACTGGAAAGGTCCAGTAACAGTTGTGGAAAAGGTGCGGCCATATAGCTATACGATTGAGCTAAGTGATGGCACGCGCCGATCAGTGCATGCAAATAAGCTTAGGCCATACAACGCGAGGGTCAACACTGTAGGCATAGTATTTGAAGGCGACACGGAGTTTGGAGAACTTCCCGTGTGGTCAGATACAACGACAGCAGTTGAGCAGCTGGAACGGGTAACTCTCAGCCATTTAGATCGGCTGCAGCAAAGGCAGGTAAAGGAACTAATCGGGAAGCACTGTGAGGTGTTCAGTGATAAACCTGGCCGCTGCAACTGGGGAGTGCACAAAGTCAAGCTAAAAGATGGGGCGCAGCTGAAGCGTGCGTACCCTTACAAGGTGCCCATGGCACTAAGAAAGGAAGTTGACCGACAGGTGGCAGAGCTAAGGTCATGGGGTTTGATATATCCGATAGAAAGCTCCCATGCACATCCCGTGGTGTGTGTTGCTAAGAAAGATGGCAGTGTCAGGTTATGCTGTGACTATCGCAAGCTGAATGAAGCAACGGAGCCTGATGCGTTTCCTATGAACCTGCCAGGTGACCTAATTTACGAGGTAGCGCAGGCAGAGTACATAACTCTGCTCGATATGCTAAGAGGATATTGGCAGATTCCGTTGGACGAAAAAGCCCAGGAGTACACAGCATTTGTCACCTCGTCTGGACAGTACGCTTGGAAGGTTATGCCGTTTGGACTGAGAAATTCAGCAAGCACCTACCAAAGAATAATCAATCAGATCCTTGTACCACACCGTGAATATGCGTGCGCATATATAGATGACATGTGCGTCTTCTCGCAGACATGGGAAGAGCACCTCGAACACCTCGGAAGGGTACTGGCTTCGCTAGCGGCCGCAGGGCTCACAGTTAATGTCACTAAGTGCCATTTCGCGCAAAAGGAAGTGCGGTTTCTGGGTCATATAGTGGGGTCAGGAAAACACGGCGCAGATCCAGAAAAGCTTAGAGCCATTCAAGAAATTCCTGTACCACAAACAAAAAGGCAGCTGCGTAGCTTTTTGGGGCTAGCAAATTATTACCGGGATTACGTTCCGGAGTATTCAAAGGTGGTGCTACCACTGACGAACCTGACTGGAAAGCGCGTGCCTCAGAAGATACCGTGGAAGGAGGATGCCGAGGGTGCTTTTATAAAGGTAAAGGAGTGTTTGACAAAGGCCGCAGCGTTGAGCACACCCGATCTGAACAAAGAGTTCATTCTGGCCACTGATGCTTCAGATTATGCCGTCGGAGCATGTCTAGCACAGTTGGATTACGAAGGAAAAGAGCAACCCATTTCATTCCTGAGCAAGAAATTAAGCCCGGCCCAGTCACGATGGGCTACAATCGAGAAAGAGGCCTACGCCATCATTTGGGCGCTGGGAAAGCTTGACACGTGGCTGTTCGGTGCACGAATCAGGGTAATTACCGACCACAATCCCTTGAAATTTCTTACTCTGACCACGCCACTAAGCGCGAAGCTGACAAGGTGGGCGCTGGCTCTCCAGAAGTATAACATTGTAGTGGAGTACAAAAAGGGGTCTCTAAACGCAAATGCCGACGCTATGTCGCGTATGGTCGCCAATGACGAAAGCGAGTAAGATACCGTCGTCCGTTTTCGCGGTCTCGGTTTGCGAGAGGTATGGCATTGTTGGGTGCTGCGTTGGCGGGGGACCGAGGGGTACTTGTTGACCGATGAAGTGGGAGCAATGCGTCGAGCTCCTGTGATTGTTGTGTGCAGCAAGTTCGAAGACTGTGCCGCACAGTTTTGTGGGGAGGTGTTGGGCTCGACGCGCCGTCTGCAGCGACGACAGTGGCGCCAGCGGGACTGGGCTACGTGAATAACGGCCGGTTTCAGCACGCTGAGTGTGTGTGTGTGTTTGTGTACGCGTTTGCTTCCGGTGTCCCGTTCTGGGAATTGTTTTGGTCGCGCACACGTGCGCCCGCCGGTGGCTCCTTACCCTCTCCTTCGAGGTCGAGAAACGGCCGTCGCCCC